>NC_135235.1:169684407-170004407 GCF_051348905.1 Ranitomeya variabilis | reverse complement strand
GGCTTACAATTTGTTTGATTTACACTTGCAACTCTTGTATGGGTTTAACTTACACTATGTGATTACAGCTTTGCACATATGCACTTTATTATTATTTTTTTCTTTATATTTATGTTTCTTAGTGTTATGGCTTTAACTCAGGTCAATGCAACCTTGCTGGCTATTTTGCTGTAGCGCCTCCTTATGGCTAACTTTGGATTAATGTTTTAATTTATTTTTTGTGATTTATCTTTCATCTATATATTAATAAAGATCTATATATATTATACATTTCTTTTTCATGTGGGTTCATTTTTACATCAATTTCTATATGAATTATGCTATTATGGTGTAGATCCATTTTTTCAGTCCAATATTTTAATAATTTGTAATTATTAATTTTATTAAGTATTTCATTTTTTGTTGCTTTTGTTCTTTGATTTTAATATGATATATATGGACACCGATCGGAGCTATGGTTATAAGAATTATATATTCCGGATGTCCATCGATAGATCTATCACTCACTGAAAGCGCTAGCAGCTAAATGCAACGAGTGAAAAGTGCGGATTTCTCAGTAAGTGGTTCACATAATTACTCCGTGTTCACATTTAAAAGAACACCCCTGATGTGGAGAACATCATGAGCATGGTATATATTCACAGATTTTTGCTCAAAATAATGCTACTAAAGCCCTTTCATGGGGGCACTGTACCACCAATAACTCTATATCTAACGCTAAGGGTGATCAAAAAATTAATGATCTCCACTATGGTACTTTCTAAAATAAATATTTTATTGAAATGAATTATTAAAATTCCACAGGATAAAACATTACAAGAAGGGTACAAAAATCCAACACGAGGGACTGCACTGCCATAGGATTTGACAACAAACAAACAAGGCTGAACAGAAAAGCATAAATAACCCAACTCTCACTACTAAAGTGCCCTAATGCATAATAAATAAGCTATTGTACCTACCTAAGTGCATGTATGTAAACCAGACATAAATGTCTTACTGAAGCAATTTGTGGTAAGTCAACGCTTATATCCGTAGTGGTTTAACTTATACCGCACAGTAAACAATGGCATTTGTAAGATTAATGGACAATGATGGGTCGTATACCTTTCAGTCAGCCACGTGAAAAATTCCTCGGCGTCAAAAGATGAAAAGATCTGAATGAAATGTAAGTGTTCCTCTTTCAATTTTAATCCCTGTTTATTTGTAATTTTATTGTACACATGATTTTGTCTTCTTTATAATGTCTTTTTATACTTTGTTAACACTGCTTCCTTTTTTTGGAGTAAAATATATAATTTTCTAGCTTGTCACACCCTGCTCTATAACGAAACTATCGCATTCTCTGAAGTGAATTACGCTACTGATTTGGGTAGGCTCTGGACCTGTTAACCCTTAGGAAATCGGAGCTGGTGGCAGCTAGTGTTGAGCATTCCGATACCGCAAGTATCGGGTATCGGCCGATATTTGCTGTATCGGAATTCCGATACCGAGATCCGATACTTTTGTGGTATCGGGTATCGGTATCGAAACAACATTAATGTGTAAAAGAAAGAATTAAAATAAAAAATATTGCTATACTCACCTCTCCGACGCAGCCTGGACCTCACCGAGGGAACCGGCAGCGTTCTTTGCTTAAAATGCGCGTGTTTCCTTCCTTCCGTGACGTCATGGCTTGTGATTGGTCGCATGCCGCCCATGTGGCCGCGACGCGACCAATCACAGCAAGCCGTGACGTAATTTTCAGGTCCTTCTAGGCATTCAGTATTTTAAAATTACGTTCCGGCTTTGTGATTGGTCGCGTCGCGGTCACATGGGCGACGCGACCAATCACAAGCCGTGACGTCACAGGAGGCAGGAAACGCGCGCATTTTTAAAATTACGTCACGGCTTGTGATTGGTCGCGTCGCCCATGTGGCCGCGACGCAACCAATCACAGCAAGCCGTGACGTAATTTCAGGTCCTTCAGGATTTTAAAATTACGTTCTGGCTTGTGATTGGTCGCATCGTGGTCACATGGGCGACGCGACCAATCACAAGCCGTGACGTCACGGGAGGCTGGACACGCGCGCATTTTAAAATGCCAACCGTAAATAGGAAGTGTGGAAGCCAGTCTCCGCTAGCTGGAGAGGGAGTAAGCCTATAAACTAATGCCACTGCCCCTGCCGGCCAACTCACCAGAGGCCCTGTCCCCGTTGCCAACAGCATCAGACCTACCATCGACCCTTGCCAGTGTTTTTTCTGCAAGCAGACTGGTCACATAAGCGCCAACTGTCCAGAGAAGCAGAAGAATCCCTTATCCAAGGCCCCAGGGCCTAATTCAGCAGTTCTTTTGGTGGATGGGGCAGTTGGGAGGGTGTGTGACAACATGAAGCATGTCATCGTGGGGGGCCATGTCGCTACAGGCCTCAAGGACACCAGGGCTGAGCGAACTCTTTCATTCGACCTGAACTGGCGGCCCCTGAAGAGATCATTCCAGGGAAATCCCTGACTGTCACTGGGATTGGAGGCATCAGCTGTCCCTTGCCAATGGCCCAGGTGTATATAGATTGGGGTGCCAGGAGCAGGGTGTAGGAAGTGGGGATGTCCGATAACTTGCCCACTGATGTTTCATTTTGGACTGATTTGGGGAGGATGGTTGCATACTATGTCCCTGACTCCCCTCCCCAATCGAATGCTGATGATTAGGGTTGAGCGAAACGGGTCGTTCATTTTCAAAAGTCGCCGACTTTTGGCAAAGTCGGGTTTCATGAAACCCGATCCGACCCCTGTGCGGGGTCGGCCATGCGGTACGCGACTTTCGCGCCAAAGTCGCGTTTCAATGATGCGAAAAGCGCCATTTCTCAGCCAATGAAAGTGAACGCAGAGTGTGGGCAGCGTGATGACATAGGTCCTGGTCCCCACCATCTTAGAGAAGGGCATTGCAGTGATTGGCTTGCTGTCTGCGGCGTCACAGGGGCTATAAAGGGGCGTTCCCGCCGACCGCCATCTCACTGCTGCTGATCTGAGCTTAGGGAGAGGTTGCTGCCGCTTCGTCAGAAGCAGGGATAGCGTTAGGCAGGGTCCATTAACCACCAAACCGCTTGTGCTGTAGCGATTTCCACTGTCCAACACCACCTTCGGTGTGCAGGGACAGTGGAAGCTACATTTTTTTTTCCTCAGCGCTGTAGCTCATTGGGCTGCCCTAGAAGGCTCCCTGATAGCTGCATTGCTGTGTGTACGCCACTGTGCAAACCAACTGCTTTTTTCAAAGCACAAATCCTCTTGTTCCTTCCTTTCTGCACAGCTATCTTTTTTGTTTGTCCACACTTTTTATTTAATTTGTGCATCAGTCCACTCCTTATTGCTGCCTGCCATACCTGGCTGAGATTACTGCAGGGAGATAGTAATTGTAGGACAGTCCCTGTTTTTTTTTTTTTTTTTTTGTGGGAGATTAAGATTGGCATTTCTGCTAGAGTGCCATCCCTGTGTGTGCCATCTCTCACTCAGTGGGCCATAGGAAACCTATTATTTTTTTTGCTTGATTTGGGTTCTAAAATCTACCTGAAAAAAAATCACTACATCAATCAGTGGGAGAAAAATATTGGCCTCAGGGCTTGTGTGCCACTCCTGACTCCTGTGTGTGCCATCTCTCACTCAGTGGGCCATAGAAAGCCTTTTTTTTTATTATTTGGTTTCTAAAGTCTCCCTGAAAAAAAAAAAAAAATTAAAACAGTGGGAGATTAATATTGCCCTTTCTGCTTGTGTGCCAGTCTTGACTCCTGGGTGTGCCCTCTCTCTCTCTCAAATTGTGGGCCATAGAAAGCCTATTAATTTTTTTGCTTGATTTGGGTTCTAAAATCTACCTGAAAAAAATCACTACATCAATCAGTGGGAGAAAAATATTGGCCTCAGGGCTTGTGTGCCACTCCTGACTCCTGTGTGTACCATCTCTCACTCAGTGGGCCATAGAAAGCCTTTTTTTATTATTATTTGGTTTCTAAAGTCTCCCTGAAAAAAAAAAAAAAATTAAAACAGTGGGAGATTAATATTGCCCTTTCTGCTTGTGTGCCAGTCTTGACTCCTGGGTGTGCCATCTCTCTCTCTCAAATTGTGGGCCATAGAAAGCCTATTTATTTTGTTGCTTGATTTGGGTTCTAAAATCTACCTGAAAAAAAATCACTACATCAATCAGTGGGAGAAAAATATTGGCCTCAGGGCTTGTGTGCCACTCCTGACTCCTGTGTGTGCCATCTCTCACTCAGTGGGCCATAGAAAGCCTATTTATTTTTTAGCTTGATTTGGGTTCTAAAATGTACCTGAAAAAAAATCACTACATCAATCAGTGGGAGAAAAATATTGGCCTCAGGGCTTGTGTGCCACTCCTGAATCCTGTGTGTGCCATCTCTCACTCAGTGGGCCATAGAAAGCCTTTTTTTTGTTATTATTTGGTTTCTAAATTGTCCCTGAAAAAAATCATTTTATCTTATTTGGTTTCTAAAGTCTCCCTGAAAAAAAAAAAAAAATTAAAACAGTGGGAGATTAATATTGCCCTTTCTGCTTGTGCGCCAGTCTTGACTCCTGGGTGTGCCCTCTCTCTCTCTCAAATTGTGGGCCATAGAAAGCCTATTAATTTTTTTGCTTGATTTGGGTTCTAAAATCTACCTGAAAAAAAATCACTACATCAATCAGTGGGAGAAAAATATTGGCCTCAGGGCTTGTGTGCCACTCCTGACTCCTGTGTGTGCCATCTCTCACTCAGTGGGCCATAGAAAGCCTTTTTTTTTTATTATTTGGTTTCTAAATTGTCCCTGAAAAAAATCATTTTATCTTAGGCTACGTTCACATTTGCGTTGTGCGCCGCAGCGTCGGTGCCGCAACGCACAACGCAAACAAAAACGCAGCAAAACGCATGCACAACGCTGCGTTTTGCGCCGCATGCGTCCTTTTTTTCATTGAATTTGGACGCAGCAAAAATGCAACTTGCTGCGTCCTCTGCGCCCGGACGCGGGCGCCACAGGGACGCATGCGGCGCAAAACGCAAGTGCGACGCATGTCCATGCGCCCCCATGTTAAATATAGGGGCGCATGACGCATGCGGCGACGCTGCGGCGCCCGACGCTGCGGCGCAGACCGCAAATGTGAACGTAGCCTTATTTGGTTTCTAAAGTCTCCCTGAAAAAAAAAAAAAAATTAAAACAGTGGGAGATTAATATTGCCCTTTCTGCTTGTGTGCCAGTCTTGACTCCTGGGTGTGCCCTCTCGCTCTCTCAAATTGTGGGCCATAGAAAGCCTATTAATTTTTTTGCTTGATTTGGGTTCTAAAATCTACCTGAAAAAAAATCACTACATCAATCAGTGGGAGAAAAATATTGGCCTCAGGGCTTGTGTGCCACTCCTGACTCCTGTGTGTGCCATCTCTCACTCAGTGGGCCATAGAAAGCCTATTTATTTTTTTGCTTGATTTGGGTTCTAAAATCTACCTGAAAAAAAATCACTACATCAATCAGTGGGAGAAAAATATTGGCCTCAGGGCTTGTGTGCCACTCCTGACTCCTGTGTGTGCCATCTCTCACTCAGTGGGCCATAGAAAGCCTATTTATTTTTTTGCTTGATTTGGGTTCTAAAATCTACCTGAAAAAAAATCACTACATCAATCAGTGGGAGAAAAATATTGGCCTCAGGGCTTGTGTGCCACTCCTGACTCCTGTGTGTGCCATCTCTCACTCAGTGGGCCATAGAAAGCCTATTTATTTTTTTGCTTGATTTGGGTTCTAAAATCTACCTGAAAAAAAAATCACTACATCAATCAGTGGGAGAAAAATATTGGCCTCAGGGCTTGTGTGCCACTCCTGACTCCTGTGTGTGCCATCTCTCACTCAGTGGGCCATAGAAAGCCTATTTATTTTTTTGCTTGATTTGGGTTCTAAAATCTACCTGAAAAAAAATCACTACATCAATCAGTGGGAGAAAAATATTGGCCTCAGGGCTTGTGTGCCACTCCTGACTCCTGTGTGTGCCATCTCTCACTCAGTGGGCCATAGAAAGCTTTTTTTTTTTATTAATTGGTTTTTAAATTGTCCCTGAAAAAATCATTTTATCTTATTCGGTTTCTAAAGTCTCCCTGAGAAAAAAAAAAAAATAGGTGGGAGATTAATATTGACATTTGTGCTTGAGTGACAGTCCTGCGTGTGTGGCATCTCTGTGATTTGGTGCCACAGAAAACAGAGTGTGTAACATTGTGCCTGATTTTCCTTGTGGTCTCACCAACCTGTTAAGGGATATTGAAATCATACTGAAGTTATAGCTCACCGTGTAAGTTGTTTGACAGCAACAAATAAAGTTACTTTGGTTAAGTTTTAAAAACAATGAGGAAGTCTGGTGCAAGAGGTCGTGGCCATGGGCGTTCATTGTCAGCTGGTAATGATGGTAGTGGTAGTGGAGCATCAGGTGGTCGTGGGGATAAAAATATTCCACCTAAGTCTGGAGCTGTGGAGCCAGTTTTGTCGTCTGGCTACACAAGGCCTCGAACGCTCTCTTTTCTGGGAGTAGGAAAACCACTTTTAAAGCCAGAGCAGCAACAGCAAGTTTTGGCTTACATTGCAGACTCAGCCTCTAGCTCTTTTGCCTCCTTTTCTGAAACTGGTAAATGTAAAAGCAGCGCGTCGCTTGTGGATGTTCACGGTCAGGGACAATTTGCTTCCTTGTCCTCTTCAGCAAAAACTACTACAAGAGAGAAGGATGCAGCAGGCGACACAACGGGTTACTCCATGGAGCTCTTTACACATACCGTCCCTGGCTTAGAAAGTGAAACACTTAACAGGCCATGCCCATTACAAGTAGATTCTGACATGGAGTGCACTGATGCACAGCCACAGCCAGAGTACTATGCTGCTCCTTTGACTCAGACCACAACATTGCCCTCTCAGGGTACTGATCCACAATCAGACCCTGATGAGACTATGTTGCCCCGCCACGAACGCTATACCACTGACCGACACGGTGACACAGACGAAGTTGCACACGAGCTCGAAGAGGAGGTAATAGATGACCCAGTTGTTGACCCCGATTGGCAGCCATTGGGGGAACAGGGTGCAGGCGGCAGTAGTTCAGAAGCGGAGGTGGAGGAGGGGCCGCAGCAGTCATCAACATCGCAACAGGTTCCATCTGCTGGGCCCGTATCTGGCCCAAAACGCGTGTCAAAGCCAAAACCTGTTGGAGGACAGCGTGGCCATCCGGTTAAAGCTCAGTCTGCAATCCCTGAAAAGGGATCCGATGCTAGGAAGAGTGCAGTCTGGCATTTTTTTAAACAACATCCAATTGATCAGCGCAAAGTCATCTGTCAAAAATGTTCAACTAGCTTAAGCAGAGGTCAGAATCTGAAAAGTCTCAATACTAGTTGCATGCATAGACACTTAACCACCATGCATTTTCAAGCCTGGACTAACTACCAAACGTCCCTTAAGGTTGTAGCACCCTCGGCCAATGAAGCTAGTCAGCAACGCAACATCCCTTCCGTCACTGTAAGGCCACCATTTTCCGCACCACCGGCAGTATCTGTGCAGGTTTCTTTGCCAGCCAAAAGCAGTCAGGGTCAGGGAATCACCAGTTTTGTAGGAGGAAATATTGCATCTAGGGCACCGGCGGAAACAATACCGTCTCCAACCGCCTCTCAGTCTGCCATGTCCACCGGCACACCCGAAAGTTCCACGATCTCCAGCTCTCCAGTCCAGCTCACACTACATGAGACACTGGTTAGAAAAAGGAAGTATTTATCCTCACATCCGCATACACAGGGTTTTAACGCCCACATAGCTAGACTAATCTCGTTAGAGATGATGCCCTACCGGTTAGTTGAAAGCGAAGCTTTCAAAGCCCTGATGGAGTATGCTGAACCACGATACGAGCTACCCAGTCGACACTTTTTTCCAGAAAAGCCATCCCAGCCCTGCACCAGCATGTTAAACAGCACATCGTCCATGCACTCAGGCAATCTGTGAGTACAAAGGTGCACCTGACTACAGATGCATGGACCAGTAGGCATGGCCAGGGACGTTATGTGTCCATCACGGCACACTGGGTGAATGTGGTGGATGCAGGGTCCACAGGGGACATCAATTTCGGGACAGTTGTGCCTAGCCCACGGTCTAGGAAACAGTTGGCTGTAGGCGTTCGCACCCCCTCCTCCTCCTCCTCGTCCTCCTGCAGAAGCTACAGCTCTTCCACAGACCGCAGTTGGCCAACCACTCCATCGGCAGATGACACTGTTGCACACCAGTTGTCCCATTATGGGCCAGCTACTGGCAAGCGTCAGCAGGCTGTATTGGCTATGAAGTGTTTGGGTGACAACAGACACACCGCGGACGTTCTGTCCGAGTTCTTGCAACAAGAAACGCAGTCGTGGCTGGGCACAGTAGATCTTGAGGCAGGCAAGGTAGTGAGTGATAACGGAAGGAATTTCATGGCTGCCATCTCCCTTTCCCAACTGAAACACATTCCTTGCCTGGCTCACACCTTAAACCTGGTGGTGCAGTGCTTATTGAAAACTTATCCTGGGTTCTCCAACCTGCTCCTCAAAGTGCGTGGACTTTGCTCACATATCCGACGTTCGCCTGTACACTCCAGCCATATGCAGACCTATCAGCGGTCTTTGAACCTTCCCCAGCATCGCCTAATCATAGACGTTGCAACAAGGTGGAACTCAACACTGCACATGCTTCAGAGACTGTGCCAACAGAGGCGGGCTGTTATGTTTTTGTGGGAGGATACACATACACGGGCAGGCAGTAGGATGGCAGACATGGAGTTGTCAGGTGTGCAGTGGTCGAAGATACAAGACATGTGTCAAGTCCTTCAGTGTTTTGAGGAATGCACACGGCTGGTTAGTGCAGACAACGCCATAATAATCATGAGCATCCCCCTAATGTGTCTGCTGATGCAAAGTTTGACGCACATAAAGGATCAGGCGTCTGCACCAGAGGAAGAGGAAAGCCTTGATGACAGTCAGCCATTGTCTGGTCAGGGCAGTGTACAGGACGAGGTAGCGGGCGAAGAGGAGGTGGAGGACGAGGAGGATGATGGGGATGAGTATATTTTGAATGCGGAAGCTTTCCCAGGGGCACTGGAAATTGGTTGCGTGGCAAGGCCGGGTTCTGGTTTTTTGAGGGACACAAGTGACGTAGATTTGCCTGAAACTGCCCCTCAACCAATCACAACCGGAGATTTGACAACTGGAACTTTGGCCCACATGGCGGATTATGCCTTACGTATCCTAAAAAGGGACACACGCATTACGAAAATGATGAACGATGACGATTACTGGTTGGCCTGCCTCCTTGATCCACGCTATAAAGGCAAATTGCAAAATATTATGCCACATGAGAACTTGGAACTAATATTAGCAACCAAACAATCAACTCTTGTTGACCGTTTGCTTCAGGCATTCCCAGCACACAGCGCACGTGATCGTTCTCACACGAGCTCCAGGGGGCAGCAGACTAGGAGTGTTAGGGGTGCACACATCAGAAGTGGCGTTGGACAGAGGGGTTTTCTGACCAGGTTGTGGAGTGATTTTGCTATGACCGCAGACAGGACAGGTACTGCTGCATCAATTGAAAGTCACAGGAGACAACATTTGTCCAGTATGGTTACTAACTATTTTTCATCCCTTATCGATGTTCTCCCTCAACCGTCATTCCCATTTGATTACTGGGCATCAAAATTAGACACCTGGCCAGAATTGGCAGAATATTCATTGCAGGAGCTTGCTTGCCCGGCAGCAAGTGTCCTATCAGAAAGAGTATTCAGTGCTGCAGGTTCAATATTAACCGAAAAAAGGACTCGTCTGGCTACCCAAAATGTTGATGATCTAACATTCATTAAAATGAACCACAACTGGATTTCGAAATCTTTTGCCCCACCTTGCCCGGCCGACACCTAGCTTTCCTATGAAAAGCTCTTGCCTGTGGACTACTGTGAATTACTTTTCTAATGTCTAATTTGCTGCAGCTGATTGTCCAGCATACGACATGTTTACACCTCCCTAAATGGCCAAACTCCCCACACGGGGCCGTGGTATCGCGACTTGGCGCAAGCACCCGTGAGACTGCTGTTTGTCTGAAGAGGTGGGTGTGCTCGCTTTTGGTCGACGGCATTGCTACTGGGTCCCTCATAGTACAATAAAGTGTCTCTGGCGGTGGTGGTGCGCACCCAACGTCAGACACACTGTTGTAACATGAGGGGCCCTGGGCCTGTACCGCCGGCCACAAGAGAGTTCACCCACCCCCAGGTCAAACATTGCTCTACCACTTCCACAGTTATCTCTCACACTTCCACCAATGTTTAGTCTATGCGCTGACATCCTTCCATACCTGCCACTGACAATACCATTGTGTTGATATGTATGATGGTACTTAACATAGTCAGGGGCAGTGTCCTCTATTTACCACAGTAAATACTTTGTGCTAAATTAGTAGGTCTGAAACAACGCAGAGGATCCCACCCCTGAACCTAATGATTGCACCCTTTAGTGTTTTTGTTTTGTTTTAATGCGAGACATTCACATTTATTTGTTGTTTTTGACTACTAACTGGCAGACACTCATTACAATCAGCCTCCGTTGACCAGACCACTGCTGCCCGTGTACCCCTGGAACCTATTTTACAGTGCCTACAGCCAGCCCATTTTATCATGTTAGGCCTTCGAAGCCTGTCTGCGGTCCCTCCTTCCACTAGGCCTCCACTGCCCAGACCACTGCTGCCCATGTACCCCTGGAACCTATTTTACAGTGCCTACAGCCAGCCCATTTTATTATGTTAGGCCTTGGAAGCATGTCTGCGGTCCCTCCTTCCACTAGGCCTCCACTGACCAGACCACTGCTGCCCGTGTACCCCTGGAACCTATTTTACAGTGCCTACAGCCAGCCCATTTTATTATGTTAGGCCTTCGAAGCCTGTCTGCGGTCCCTCCTTCCACTAGGCCTCCAATGACCAGACCACTGCTGCCCGTGTACCCCTGGAACCAATTATAAAGTGCCTACAGCCAGCCCATTTTATTATGTTAGGCCTTGGAAGCCTGTCTGTGGTCCCTCCTTCCACTAGGCCTCCACTGACCTGACCACTGCTGCCCGTGTACCCCTGGAACCAATTATAAAGTGCCTACAGCCAGCCCATTTTATTATGTTAGGCCTTCGAAGCCTGTCTGCGGTCCCTCCTTCCACTAGGCCTCCACTGACCTGACCACTGCTGCCCATGTACCCCTGGAACCAATTATAAAGTGCCTACAGCCAGCCCATTTTATTATGTTAGGCCTTGGAAGCCTGTCTGTGGTCCCTTCTTCCACTAGGCCTCCACTGACCTGACCACTGCTGACCGTGTACCCCTGGAACCTATTTTACAGTGCCTACAGCCAGCCCATTTTATTATGTTAGGCCTTGGAAGCCTGTCTGCGGTCCCTCCTTCCACTAGGCCTCCACTGACCTGGCCACTGCTGCCCGTGTCCCCCTGGAACCAATTATAAAGTGCCTACAGCCAGCCCATTTTATTATGTTAGGCCTTGGAAGGCTGTCTGCGGTCCCTCCTTCCACTAGGCCTCCACTGACCTGACCACTGCTGCCCGTGTACCCCTGGAACCTATTTTACAGTGCCTACAGCCAGCCCATTTTATTATGTTAGGCCTTCGAAGCCTGTCTGCGGTCCCTCCTTCCACTAGGCCTCCACTGACCAGACCACTGCTGCCCGTGTACCCCTGGAACCTATTTTACAGTGCCTACAGCCAGCCCATTTTATTATGTTAGGCCTTCGAAGCCTGTCTGCGGTCCCTCCTTCCACTAGGCCTCCAATGACCAGACCACTGCTGCCCGTGTACCCCTGGAACCAATTATAAAGTGCCTACAGCCAGCCCATTTTATTATGTTAGGCCTTGGAAGCCTGTCTGCGGTCCCTCCTTCCACTAGGCCTCCACTGACCTGACCACTGCTGCCCGTGTACCCCTGGAACCTATTTTACAGTGCATAGAGCCTATTTTTTTATTTTATTTAATATTAATAAAGCCATGATGGACTACGCTGTACCACGCTATGAGCTACCCAGTTGACAATTCTTTTGCGAGAAAAGCCATCCCACCCCTCCACCAGCATGTTAAAGACCACATTGTCCTTTCATTCTGTCAATCTGTGAGTCCAAAGGTACACCTGACAACAGACACATGGAGCGGTAGGCATGGCCACGGAAGGTTACGTGTCCTTTGTGGCGCAATGGGTTAATGTATTGGATGCATGGTCCACACAGGGGACAGCCTGGTAAGTCTGTCTGCAGTCCCTAATTCAAGTTGTCCTCAAATGAATAAATCTGAGCTTCCACCTTCTGGCTCTCTTTAAGTGCTGTGTTTTTAAAAATAGGTGGTTATGGGCCTACTAACGGTGTCTGCCCCTGCCTGGTGTTGTCCTCAACTGAATAAAGCTGAGCTTCTACCTTCTGGCTCTGATTAATTTTTTTTTTTTTTTTTTAATTGCTGGATGGGGCCTAATACCTCTGTTTGCTGCTCCCTGGTGTTTGTCCTCAACTGAATAAAGCTGAGCTTCTACCTTCTGGCTCTCATTAAGTGCTGTTTTTTAAAAGATTGGTGGTTCCGGCCTACTAACGGTGTCTGCCCCTGCCTGGTGTTGTCCTCAACTGAATAAAGCTGATCTTCTACCTTTTGGCTTTTGGCCTACAGTAGCAAATATTAAACTGCATTTGGCCTATTAGTGTGTTTGGGCACTTAAAACAGTGTCTGCTGCTCCTGGGTTTGCTACTCCACTCAACAAAGCAATGCCGCCTGTTTAGTCCTGTTACCAATTTTGAACTGCATTTAGCCTACTTTATTCTTTGGCCCTATATCTGTTTCCTCCTCATCCTGCCCATTCCCCAGCCACTGCTAGATGAGTCTGCTGGTACATTGACCTAGACCACTACATTCCCCTTGCACTCTACACAGCCAGAATCTGACCCTGCTGAAAGTAAGGTTCCCCTTCCCGCATGTTATACCACCTTACACAGGGACAAAGAGGAAGGTGCAGATGAAAGTGCAGGTTCCTTCATCAGGTGGGGGGGGCATACTCGTTGGCGACGTCACTGGCACAGGGCCCCTCAGAGTACGCAAAAGTGTCGCTGCTGGTGGGAGGCGCCCCCGCCGTGCAAACACACCGCTGTACTTTGAGGGGCCCTGTGCCAGTGCCAATGCCAACGAGGGGGCCTCCCTGCTTGCTTAGGATCACAGCACTTGCAAACTTGACATACTTACCTCTCACTGCTCCACCGCCTTGAACCAGTTCTACCCTCCACAACTTTTGCAAAATGACCCCCAAGTTCCAATGCCCAACTATTATTATAAAGTTAATTAAGATTGACAAGCTTCAGAAACAAGAGTGGATGTTTTTGGCATTAAAATGGGCACTGTAGGTGTTTTCCTGGCCTCCACTCACTGCCGACTATGCTTCCCCATTGACTTGCATTGGGTTTCGTGTTTCGGTCGATCCCCGACTTTTAGTGATAATCGGCCGACTGCACTCGACTCGACTCTGGACAAAGTCGGGTTTCACAAAACCCGACTCGACCTTAAAAAAATGAAAGTCGCTCAACCCTACTAATGATAGCAATGGGAAATTGCATGTGTTACCTGACAATGCTTTACTGATTAATGATGTAACTGATAATCATTTTTCTGAAAATGCCGAGGGTAATACCGATAATGCTAATGATGAAAATGTACATGTGTTACCTGCTAACCATTTGTGTCCCAAGAATGATGTGTTTACAGGTGCAAGAGCACTAAGCCACGTCGCTCTGCGGGGTGGGATGGCTGAGGAACCCCAAACAGGAGCAAGAGATAGTGCTATTGGAAATGGGGAGATGCATGGGAACCATGAGGAAGGTGATGCCGTGCAACTGACCAGTGCCACAGAGGAAGGTAACTGCCCCATAAGTAGCACTGCTCCTGGGATGTTGGGTTGGATGGGGAGGTAGCATCCATAGCAGTGCCGGCTGATGGGTCTGTGGAAATGCCCAGGGAGACAGCCTACGTAGCTGCTGTCACCCGCAGTCAGAGTGCCTGGAACGCAGATAACATTCTGCCTTCTGGACCCTCCTCAGTCACAGGCGCGACTGAACCAGAGATGGACCCGTAGCAGGTCCCAGAGGGTTTCCATGGGGAAGGAACCCTGACGTTGCTTCTAGCAGCCCCTAGCAAGGAGTTCCAGGCCACTCTGCTCTCAAGTGCGAGCCTGGAGATTTTGAGACACCTTGCCGAGATGCCCACCTCCGTGACTGATAAAGAGAGGGTGTTCTGGGAGCGAGGGAGTTTGCAGCGGGAGACAATACCCTGAAAATCCCAAAAGGAGTGGTTGAGGGAAAGACAGCTTGGCGTCCCATACCAATTCAGGGGTGAGTTTTTGTGGATTGCCCATGAGATCCAGCTCACTGGACACTTGGGGATCAGCAAAATTAAGGCCGGGCTGTCTCAACACTTCTATTGGTCGAAGATGGAGACAGATGTGACAAACTACTGCCGCTCCTGTATCACCTGTGAAAGAGTGGAGAAGGCGGGGCCTGCTCTTAAGGCTCCCTTGATGCCTTTGCCAGTGATAGAGGATCCTTTACAGAGGATCGCAGTGGACATTGTGGGCCCACTGGCCGTCTCCAGCAGCTCTGGAAAGCAATTTGTCCTCACTGTGGTAGACTACGCTACCCGGTACCCAGAGGCAGTGGCTCTGTCCTCAACTAGGGCAGATAAGGTGTCGGATGCACTGTTGGCTATCTTTTCACGGGTTGGATTTCCCAGGGAGATGCTTACCGATCAAGGGACCCAATTCATGTCTCGCCTAATGGAGGCTCTCTGCAAGAAAATGCTGGTATCGAGTGCGTATCAACCACAGACCAATGGCTTGTGTGAGCACTTCAATGGTACCCTCAAACAGATGCTACGCATGCTGGTTGAGACCCAAGGACGTGACTGGGAGCGGTACCTCCCACACCTGCTATTCACTTACAGAGAGGCTCCGCAGGCCTCGACGGGGTTCACCCCCTTTGAGCTCCTGTATGGCAGGCGAGTCCAGGGACCCCTTGGGTTGGTAAGGGAATCCTAGGAAGAGGAGCCGAACCCTTCTGAAGTGTCCATAGTGGAGAATGTCATGCGCTTCCGTGACAATATGCAGACCTTGACGCAGTTGGTGCATGGCAACATGACGCAGGCTCAGGCTGATCAGGAGCACTGGTACGACCATAATGCCCGGGAGCGGACCAACTATGTGGGCCAAAAGGTGTGGGTGCTGGTCCCCGTACCAAAGGATAAGCTTCAGGCAGCCTGGGAAGGCCCGTACTTCGTCCACCAACAGCTCAACCTAGTCACCTACGTGGTCACGCTTGACCACGCTTGGGGTAGGCGAACGGCCTTTCACGTCAACATGATTAAGGCTCATCACGATCGTGAACCTTAAGTCCTATCGGTCTGCAGCCTGCCCGAAGACGGGAAGGAAGACCACCTCCAGAACATGCTGGCCCAAGCCAAGGCCAGTGGGTCCATTGAGGACATGGAGGTAAGCGCCTTGTTAACTGAACCCAAGTAGTCTCAGTTGTGGACTATGCTGGAACCCTTCCAGGCCGTGTTCTCCAACCGACCCGGAAGGACTGTATTAGTGGTCCATGAGGTGGACACCGGGAATCATACCCCACTACGTTGAACACCCTATCGGATTTCTGATGAGGTGCAGCAGGTTATGCACCAGGAGATCGATGAGATGTTACAGCTGTGGGTGATTCAACGGTCAAAGAGCACGTGGGCCTCACTTGTAGTTCTCATGCCAAAGAAGGATCGGACCACCCGGTTCTGTGTGGACTACAGGGGGCTCAACGCCATCACAGCCTCTGACGCACACCCAATGCCGCGCATCGAGGAGCTGCTTTAGCAGTTAGCTGGTGCAAAATATCTGACCATAATGGATCTGAGTCGAGGATACTAGCAGATTCCCCTGAGCCCCAAGGTGCAGGAGAAGTCCATCTTTATCACACCCTTCGGACTGTACAAGTCCACGGTCATGCCCCTGCCACTTTCCAGCAGATCCAACCACCTGCTTCAGGGACTGGAGAAGTACGTAGTGGCATACCTGGATGACATTGCCATCTTAAGTTCCTCCTGGGATGAACACCTTCAGCATCTCCAGGAGGTGCTCAGGCGAATTCACCAAGCTGGTCTGACTATCAAGCTGGGAAAGTGGCAGATGAGCATGAGAGAGGTCCACTACCTGGGGCACCAGGTAGGTGGGAAGTCCATAAAGCCAGAACCTGGGAAAGTGGACACGATCGTGTCCTGGCCCACCCCCAGGACCAAGAAACAGGTGATGTCCTTCCTAGGCACTGCAGGGTATTATAGGCGCTTCATACAGAACTATAGTAGCCTGGCAAAACCCTTGACCTCACCAGGAAGAAGCTACCCCACAGTCGACTGGACCGATGACTGTGAGGGGGCCTTCCAGGCATTGAAAACAGTCCTGTGCAAAGCTCTTGTGTTGAAAGCAGTTGACAACAGTAGACCGTTCTTTGTGCAGACCGACGCCAGCAAGTTTGGCCACAGTGCTGTCCTCAGCCAGGTTTACTTGGGGAACTAAGAGTATCCCGTGTTGTACCTGAGCTGGAAGCTTCTGCTGAGGGAAGTGGCCTATTCCACCATCGAGAAGGAGTGCCTGGCCATAGTGTGGGCCCTGCAATGGTTTCAGCCCTACCTGTACGCACGCACCTTCACTGTGGTGACGGTCCACCACCCTCTGCGCTGGTTACAAGCCATGTGTGAAACCAAAGGAAGGTTGCTATGCTGGAGCCTTGCCCCCCCGCAGTACGACTTTACCATCAAACACAAAATGGGCAGGGAGCATGGCAATGCAGATGGGTTGTCCCACCAGGGTGAACCTGCTGAGGTGCACATGGAGGAGTACCGAGAGGTTCTGCCTCTGTAGCGCAGTCCAAAAGGGGGAGGTGTCATGATAATGTGAATAAGCCATGTTTGAATATCTACCTAACTTTACGAGACACGCTGTGGGCCATTCCTCCCCCGGCTGCTCTTTCTGCCTGCTGCTTGTAAGTGTGTAATTCAAAACCCTCATTAGAATCACTGAAGTTTTATGGCTTAGCTGCAAATACCACACTCTGTGAAAACTACTCATTCCCTCCTCCCAACCAATACCAGCCAAAACTGGTACTTTTTTTGGTGAGATTCTTTGCTCTATTAATGTGATATATATGGGCACTGATCGGGGCTAGGGTTATACGGATTTTATATTCCAGATGTCCATCGATAGTTCTATCAATCACTGAAAGCGCTAGCAGCTAAACACAATGAGTGCAAAGTGTGGATTTCTCAGTAAGCAGTTAATGTAATTACTCAAGTGCTCACACTTAAAAGAACGCCCCTGATGTGGGGAACATCATGAGCATGGTGTCGTACTTATGCGAGGTTCACACAGCAAGTTATGCATAAAAATAGTTAACATAGCTCTAAGTAAAGGGGAGGTGTCAGCCTCTAAGTGATGTCACCACAGGGGGAGTGCCTTGGTTTTGGGCTTGAGTAACTTAGTGAGACAGCATTCTGGCAGTGTCTTGTGCCCGGGGTCAAGCTGCTGTCTAGATGTGTGGTATGCATCTAGATGTGACCCACCCTCCTTTGCACACGGCCAGTCAAAATATGAAATGATCTGAATGAATTGTAAGTGTTCCTCTTTCAATTTTAATCACTGTTTATTTGTAATTGTATTGTACGCATGATTTTGTCTTCTTTATAATATCTTTTTATACTTTGTAAACACTGCCTACCTTTTGTTGGAGTAAAATATACAATTTACTAGCTTGTCTTACCCTGCTCTATAACGAAACTGTCACGTCCTCTGAAGTGAATTATGCTACTGATTTGGGTTATCTCCTGACCCGTTAACCATTAGGAAATCGGAGCTGGTGGCAGCATACTTTGTCCTGTGTAATTGGGTGTCTTTGAAGCCACGGCGGCATTGATAATTATTGTTCCCACCTGTGTGGGAGTAGTTATATCGCCCTCGCTGCAGTGTGCCCAATCACCAGTACATATCAGGCAGCCCTTCTGGTGACTAATTACCCTAGGTGCAGTACCCTGACTGACTTGAGGGTAAGGCTGGTGCCAGAGAGCTGTAAGTTCCTAACCGGAACTGGGAAGTGGGATATAGATAAATCCCCTTCAGAAGGAACCAGGGGCAACCAAACAACCCCGGTTCTTGACAAATTGGTGTGAGTGGTGGGGATCATAACGGTATCTTCCCCGTGAACCGTGACAGATTGGTGGGATCCCTGACATATCCGATGGGATCCGTGACATATTGGTGGCAGCATGGTGGGATTCGTGACATTACTCCCATACTGTTTGCCTATGCATTGAATGCAAGGTCTGCCCTGCACCAAATGCAGATGCACCCCAATACCCCTTTGAAGAGACATACAAGAGGGTCACTTGAAAGCAATGTTCCCATTATTAGCAATTTGGTACTCCCTGTCATGATCTCTGCAGGCAGAGATCATAGCAAGCCTATAGAGGGACAAGCTCTCGGAAGATGGAACTATACTGACCATGAACTAAGCCTGCCGCGCAACTAGAAATAGCCAGGTAGCATTTCCTATTTATCGCTAGATGCCCAGCTCTGGCCTAAGACCTAAATAGCTAGCAGAGGGAAATATAAGACCTGGCTCACCTCTAGAGAAATATTCCAAAGAAGACAGTAGCCCCCCACATATAATGACGGTGAGTTCAGATGAAACAACAAACGCAGCAGGAAAATAGTCTTAGCAAATTTGAGGTCCGCTTACTAGATAGCAGAAGACAGATAGTATACTTTCATGGTCAGCAGAAAAACACTAACAAAACACCATCCAGAGATTACCTTAAACTCTGGCATTAACTCATAACGCCAGAGTAGCAATCCCTGATCAACGAGAGCTTTCCAGACACAGTAACAAAACTTCAGCTGTGAACTGGAACAAATAGGCAAAACAAAACATGGACAAAAGTCCAACTTATCTAGTAGTAGTCTAGAAGCAGGAACAAGCACTGAGAGGCATCAGATAACATTGTTGACCGGCAAGAAACCACCAGAGAAATGAGCTTAAATAGCGACACCCACTACTGATGGAACCAGGTGAAACAGGAAAGAGGATGACAAGTCCAATTCCACAAGCGGCCACCGGGGGAGCCCAGAATCCAAATTCACAACAGTACCCCCCCCTCAAGGAGGGGGCACCGAACCCTCACCAGATCCACCAGGGCGACCAGGATGAGCCCTATGGAAGGCACGAACAAGATCAGAAGCATGAACATCAGATGCATTGACCCAAGAATTATCCTCCTGGCCGTAACCCTTCCAGTTGACCAGATACTGGAGTCTCCGTCTGGAAACACGAGAGTCCAAAATTTTCTCCACAACGTACTCCAACTCACCCTCAACCAACACCGGAGCAGGAGGCTCAACTGAAGGTACCACAGGTACCTCATACCTGCGCAATAACGACCGATGAAAAACGTTATGAATGGAAAAGGACGCAGGGAGGTCCAAACGGAAAGAAACAGGATTAAGAATCTCCAATATTCTATAAGGGCCGATGAACCGAGGTTTAAACTTAGGAGAAGAGACCCTCATAGGGACAAAACGAGAAGACAACCACACCAAATCTCCAACACAAAGCCGAGAACCAACACGACGATGACGGTTGGCAAAACGCTGAGTCTTCTCCTGGGACAACTTCAAATTGTCCATAACCTGCCCCCAGATGTGATGCAATCTCTCCACCACCGCATCCACTCCAGGACAATCCGAGGATTCCACCTGACCGGAGGAAAATCGAGGGTGAAACCCCGAATTACAGAAAAACGGGGACACCAAGGTGGAAGAGCTGGCCCGATTATTGAGGGCGAACTCTGCCAATGGCAAAAAAGCAACCCAATCATCCTGGTCAGCAGAGACAAAACACCTCAGATATGTCTCCAGGGTCTGATTAGTCCGCTCGGTCTGGCCATTAGTCTGAGGGTGAAAAGCAGATGAAAAAGACAAATCTATGCCCATCCTAGCACAGAATGCCCGCCAAAATCTAGACACAAATTGGGTACCTCTGTCAGAAACAATATTCTCAGGAATACCGTGCAATCGGACAACATTCTGAAAAAACAGAGGAACCAACTCAGAAGAAGAAGGCAACTTGGGCAGAGGAACCAAATGGACCATTTTAGAGAAACGGTCACAGACCACCCAGATGACAGACATCCTCTGGGAAACAGGCAGATCTGAAATAAAATCCATCGAGATGTGTGTCCAAGGCCTCTTAGGAATAGGCAAGGGCAACAGCAGTCCGCTAGCCCGAGAACTACAAGACTTGGCCCGAGCACAAACGTCACATGACTGCACAAAGACTCGCACATCTCGTGACAGGGAAGGCCACCAGAAGGATCTTGCCACCAAATCCCTGGTACCAAAAATTCCGGGATGACCTGCCAATGCAGAAGAATGTACCTCAGAGATGACTCTGCTGGTCCAATCATCCGGAACAAACAGTCTATCAGGCGGACAACGATCCGGTCTATCCGCCTGAAACTCTTGCAAGGACCGCCGCAGATCAGGAGAAACGGCCGACAAAATTACTCCCTCCCTAAGGATACCTGTGGGTTCAGAATTACCAGGAGAGTCCGGGTCAAAACTCCTAGAAAGGGCATCTGCCTTAACATTCTTAGAACCCGGTAGGTATGACACCACAAAATTAAAGCGAGAAAAAAATAAAGACCAGCGCGCCTGTCTAGGATTCAGGCGTCTGGCAGTCTCAAGATAAATCAAATTTTTGTGGTCAGTCAATACCACCACCTGATGCCTAGCCCCCTCGAGCCAATGGCGCCACTCCTCAAACGCCCACTTCATGGCCAAAAGCTCCCGATTCCCAACATCATAATTCCGCTCTGCGGGCGAAAATTTGCGAGAAAAGAAGGCACAAGGCCTAATGACGGAGCAGTCGGAACCTTTCTGCGACAACACTGCCCCAGCTCCGATCTCCGAAGCGTCAACCTCAACCTGAAAAGGCAGATTCACATCAGGCTGACGCAACACAGGGGCAGAGGCAAAACGGCGCTTAAGCTCCTGAAAGGCCTCTACAGCATGAGGGGACCAATTAGCAACATCAGCGCCTTGTCTGGTCAAATCAGTCAGTGGTTTAACGACATCCGAAAAACCAGCAATAAATCGGCGGTAAAAGTTGGCAAAGCCCAAAAATCTCTGAAGACCCTTAAGAGAGGAGGGCTGAGTCCAGTCACAAATAGCTTGCACCTTGACGGGATCCATCTCAATGGAAGAGGGAGAAAAAATATACCCCAAAAAGGAAATTTTCTGGACCCCAAAAACGCACTTAGACCCCTTCACACATAAAGAATTAGACCGCAGAACCTGAAAAACTCTCCTGACCTGCTGGACATGAGAGTCCCAGTCATCAGAAAAAATCAGAATATCATCCAGATATATTATCATAAATTTATCCAGAAAATCGCGGAAAATATCATGCATAAAAGACTGGAAAACTGAAGGGGCATTAGAAAGACCAAAAGGCATGACCAAATACTCAAAGTGGCCCTCGGGCGTATTAAATGCGGTCTTCCACTCATCCCCCTGCCTGATCCGCACCAAATTATACGCCCCACGAAGATCAATTTTAGAGAACCACTTAGCACCCTCTATACGAGCAAACAAATCAGTAAGCAATGGCAATGGGTATTGATACTTAACAGTGATCTTATTCAGAAGCCGATAATCAATACATGGTCTCAAAGAGCCGTCTTTTTTTGAGACAAAGAAAAACCCAGCTCCCAAGGGAGAAGAAGATGGACGAATATGTCCCTTTTCCAAAGACTCCTTTATATATTCCCGCATAGCAGCATGTTCCGGCACAGACAGATTAAACAAACGACCCTTGGGATATTTACAACCCGGTATCAAATCTATGGCACAATCGCACTCACGGTGCGGAGGTAACGACCCAAGCTTGGGTTCGTCAAAGACATCTTGATAATCAGAGAGGAACTCAGGGACTTCAGAGGGAATGGACGACGAAATAGAAACCAAAGGTAAGTCCCCATGAATACCCTTACATCCCCAGCTCAACACGGACATTGCTCTCCAGTCCAAGACTGGGTTGTGAGACTGCAACCATGGCAATCCCAGTACCAAATCGTCATGTAAATTATACAGCACCAGGAAACGAATAATCTCCTGGTGATCCGGATTGATACGCATGGTTACTTGTGTCCAGTATTGTGGTTTATTATTAGCCAATGGGGTGGAGTCAATCCCCTTCAGAGGAATAAGAGTCTCCAAAGGCTCTAAATCAAAACCACAACGATTGGCAAAGGACCAATCCATAAGACTCAGAGCGGCGCCAGAGTCAACATAGGCGTCCGTGGCAATGGATGACAAAGAGCAAATCAGGGTTACAGACAAAATAAACTTAGACTGAATGGTGCCAATGGAAACAGACTTATCAAGCTTCTTTGTACGCCTAGAGCATGCTGATATAACATGAGTAGAATCCCCACAATAGAAACACAATCCATTCTTCCGTCTAAAATTCTGTCGCTCGCTCCTGGACAGAATTCTATCACACTGCATACTTTCTGGCGTCTTTTCCATAGACACCGCCAGATGGTGCACTGGTTTGCGCTCCCGCAGACGCCTATCAATCTGAATAGCCATTGTCATGGACTCATTCAGACCTGCAGGCACAGGGAACCCCACCATAACATCCTTAACGGCATCAGAGAGACCTTCTCTGAAAGTTGCCGCCAAGGCGCACTCATTCCACTGAGTAAGCACAGACCATTTACGGAATTTTTGGCAGAAAACTTCAGCTTCGTCTTGCCCCTGAGATAGTGCCATCAAAGTTTTTTCTGCCTGAAGTTCCAAATGAGGTTCCTCATAAAGCAAGCCCAAGGCCAGAAAAAACGCATCCACATCGCGTAACGCAGGATCCCCTGCTGGCAATGAGAAGGCCCAATCTTGAGGGTCACCCCTGAGCAAGGAAATCACAATCCTAACCTGCTGAGCAGGGTCTCCAGCTGAACGAGACTTCAGGGACAAATAAAGCTTACAATTATTTCGGAAATTCTGGAAGCTAGCTCTATTCCCTGTGAAGAACTCCGGCAAAGGAATTCTCGGCTCAGATACCGGAGCATGTACCACAAAATCTTGTAAATTTTGTACTTTCGTGATGAGATTATTCAAACCCGCAGTTACACTCTGGAGATCCATTATTGTCAGGTGCACACAGAGCCATACAGAGATTAGGAGGAGAGAGAGAAAAAAGACTGCAGCAAGGCAGACTGGAGGAAAAAAAAAAAAAAAAAAAAAATTCCAGCAGACTTCTTATAACTCTCCTTTCTCAACCTGGGTCTTTAACACTTTATTGGCCGGTCAAACTGTCATGATCTCTGCAGGCAGAGATCATAGCAAGCCTATAGAGGGACAAGCTCTCGGAAGATGGAACTATACTGACCATGAACTAAGCCTGCCGCGCAACTAGAAATAGCCAGGTAGCATTTCCTATTTATCGCTAGATGCCCAGCTCTGGCCTAAGACCTAAATAGCTAGCAGAGGGAAATATAAGACCTGGCTCACCTCTAGAGAAATATTCCAAAGAAGACAGTAGCCCCCCACATATAATGACGGTGAGTTCAGATGAAACAACAAACGCAGCAGGAAAATAGTCTTAGCAAATTTGAGGTCCGCTTACTAGATAGCAGAAGACAGATAGTATACTTTCATGGTCAGCAGAAAAACACTAACAAAACACCATCCAGAGATTACCTTAAACTCTGGCATTAACTCATAACGCCAGAGTAGCAATCCCTGATCAACGAGAGCTTTCCAGACACAGTAACAAAACTTCAGCTGTGAACTGGAACAAATAGGCAAAACAAAACATGGACAAAAGTCCAACTTATCTAGTAGTAGTCTAGAAGCAGGAACAAGCACTGAGAGGCATCAGATAACATTGTTGACCGGCAAGAAACCACCAGAGAAATGAGCTTAAATAGCGACACCCACTACTGATGGAACCAGGTGAAACAGGAAAGAGGATGACAAGTCCAATTCCACAAGCGGCCACCGGGGGAGCCCAGAATCCAAATTCACAACAACTCCCATACTGTTTGCCTATGCATTGAATGCAAGGTCTGCCCTCCACCAAATTTAGATGCACCTCATTACCCCTTTGAATAGATGTACAGGAGGTCCACCTGAAAGCAATGTTCCCATTGTTAGGAAGTTGGTCTTCTCATACTGTGTGCCTATGCAGTGAATGCAACACCTGTTCTAAATTTGGACGCACCCAAATAACCCTTTGAAGAGACGTACAGGTGGGCCACTTCAAAGCAATGTTCCCCATTAATAGGAAGTTGGTACTCCCATACTGTTTGACTATGCAGTGAATTGCAGTGTTGAGGCTGAAGAACCGGCAGTGGGGAATTGCACTGTTGATGCTTGGTTCTGAGACAAGCGGTGGATGCCACGTCGGAGAGCACTGCCGCTCCAGGAATCATCCTATTTGCTCATAGCAGGTTTGCCTACAACAACCATGCTGAACTAAGTTTGATATATGATCGTGCAGCGATTATAATTCCCATTACCGGCTTTTATTTAATAACCTCCTGTAACTGATGAAGGTCACAATTACCGAAACGTTTTCCTGTATTTACTACAATAAATTTTTCCTGCTGCATATTACCTAAAGTTGAGTGCTATGTCTCTTACTATTAATTGCAGTGTTGAGTCTGAAGAAATGGCACTGGAGAATTGCAATATTGAAGCTGAAGAACCTGCAGTCAATTGCAGCATTGAGGCTATAGAACCGGCAGTGGAGAATTGCAATATTGAAGCTGAAGAGCCTGCAGTCAATTGCAGTGTTTTTGGCTGAAGAACCAGCAGTAGAAAATTACAATATTGAAGCTGAAGAACCTGCAATCAATTGCAGTGTTGAGGCTGATGAACCAGCAGTGGAGAATTGCAATATTGAAGCTGAAGAACCTGCAGTCAATTGCAGTGTTAAGGTTGAATAACCTGCAGTGGAAAATTGCAATAATGAAGCTGAAGAACCTGCAGTCAATTGCAATGTTGAGGCTGAAGAACCGGCACTGGAGAATTGCAATATTGAAGCGAAAGAACCTGCAGTCAATTGCAGCGTTGAGGCTATAGAACCGGCAGTGGAGAATTGCAATATTGAAGCTGAAGAGCCTGCAGTCAATTGCAGTGTTTTTGACTGAAGAACCAGCAGTAGAGAATTGCAATATTGAAGCTGAAGAACCTGCAGTCAATTGCAGTGTTGAGTCTGAAGAAACGGTAATGGAGAATTGCAATATTGAAGCTGAAGAGCCTGCAGTCAATTGCAGTGTTGAGGCTGAAGAACCAGCAGTGCAGAATTGCAATATTGAGCTGAAGAAACTGCAGTGAGTTGAAATGTTGAGGCTGAAGAACCGGCAGTGGAGAATTGAAATATTGAAGCTGAAGAACTTGCAGTGGAGAATTTCAATGCTGAAGCTGAAGAAACTGCAGAGGAGAATTGAATTGTTGAAGCTGAGCAACGTGCAGTGGAGAACTGCATTGTTGAGGCTGAAGAACATACAGTGGAGAATTGCAATGTTGATGCTTTCCTGATGGTGTTTGAAAGGGTCGCCAAGAGGGAGAAACTCCTGTCAGAGCAGTGGGCACAAGTAGTGGCGCCATACTTGAACGAGGAATCCCAGAAAGTATACTATGATTTAGCTTTGCAGGACACAAAAAAGTATGGAAAGCTAAAAATGGAGATTCTTGTAAACTTGGGGGCAACAATGACTCTCAGGGCCTGGCGGGTTCACCGATGGGCGTATCACCGGGATAAACCACCATGCTCCCAAATGTTTGAACTGTTGCACCTGGTCCAGAGGTGGCTGCTGCCAGAGTCCTCTAAACCTACGCAGGTGGTAGAACGAGTGGTGATGGACCGGTCTGTGCACTCCCTGCCGAGGCCCATAGAGACTTGGATTGCCCAGGATGATTCCCGGAATGTTGATGAACTGGTTGGACTGGTTGAGAGATACCAGGGGATGGAAGGTTCCATGGGAAAGCAGCCCATTTTATACTGGGGGTCCCGACAGGGGGAAGAGGCCCAAAAGGGGGTGGGTCTCCCATACTGTTTCCCTATGCAGTGAACGCACCCCAATACCCCTTGGAGGAGACGTTGAGGAGGGCCTCATAAATCAATTTTCCCACTATTAGGAAGTGGGTCTGCCATACTGTTTGCCTAAGCAGTGAAAGCAATAGCTGACAAAAATTTAGATGCATACCAATACCCCTTTGACAAGACATGGAGGAGGGCCTCATAAAAAAATGTTCCCATTGGAAAGGAGCAGGTCTCCTATACTTGTAATGCCCATGCACTAAGTGTATGGGCTGACAAACATTTACCCCTGGGAGGTATACATGAACATATTGTATAACCATTTTTTTGGTACAGGCATCATAAACACACATTTTATAAAAATTATTTGGGTGTTGAATCATGGACCATGGTCAAACTGGTGGTCTGGTGGTGGAAGATGAGGATGAGGAGTAGGAGGAGGTCAACAGCAAATAGCCAAAATCAGGAAGCGTATACCCATGTGCGGGTGTGAAGAGGTGCATAGGAAAAGACTTCTAAAAAAAAACACTGGATTTGAGTTTATGTTACGCTGCTATCATTCAGTGGTGTAGAGAAGTCTGGCCAAATCCATCCCTTGTCCATTTTTATAAGAGTCAGCCTGTCAGCATTTTCAGTTGTCAGGCAGATGCGCTTATCAGTTATAATTCCGCCAGCAGTACTAAAAACCAGTTCTGACAAAACACTAGCGGCAAGGCTGGCCAGGAACTCCAAAGCATAGAGAGCCAGTTTATGCCACGTGTCCCGCTTCATTACCCAATCATTATAAGGCATAGACGAATCACGGAAGACTTTTCTGCGGTCAGCAAGGTACTCGCTCAGCATCTTCCAAAACTTTGCACTCCTTGTGAGAGTTCCCCGCACCTCAGGGCCAGTGCAATGGGAGGGTCTGAGAAAACTCTCCCAGAACTTTGCCAGTGTTACCCTGCCTCTGCTGGATTGGAGTTGTGTCTCTCTCGCCTGTACTCCTTGGTTGTCCAATGAACTGTGACCTCTGCCGCCAGCGTTTTCAAATGGGAATTTTTTTAATAATTCCACAACAAGGGCCCTCTGTTACTACCACATTTTAGTAGACCTGTCTGCCTTTGGAATAAAAGATAGAAAACTCTCCTTGTAACGTGGGTCTAGAAGTGTCACCAATCAGTAATGACTGTCACCCAAAATTTGCATAATTAGCATATTACCCAGAGGAGCATTGCGGCTTTAAGTCTCCTCATCTCGGCATGCTTAGCATGTTGATCTCCGCAAGGAGAAACGATACTTATTGGATAACGGTCTGACGCCTCTCACACAACCAAACCAGATCTCCGCTTTGCACTGACTAGGGCAGTATCCCGAAACACAGTGTCTGCAAACTGAGATTCTGGTTTGGCTATTATCTTAAGTCACATGACAAGGCTGGTTAAAGGGTCAACATTGACTTGTAGGATTGCTACCTTCCAATATGTGGCACTAGAGTTCAAGCTCTCTTCTCTGAAGAGACAATTTGCATAATTAGCATATTACCCAGAGGAGCATTGCGGCTTAAGTGTACTGATGTCGTCTTGCTTAGCATGTCGATCTCCGCAAGGAGAAATGATACTTCTTGGATAACGGTCTGACACCTCTCACACAGCCAAACCAGATCTCTGCTTTGCATTGACGAGGGGAAGTACCCCGAAAGACAGTGTCTGCAAATTGAGATTGTGGTTTTGCTATTATCCTAAGTCATGTGACAAGGCTCGTTAAAGGCTCAACATTGACTTGTAGGATTGCTACCTTCCAATAGATGGCACTAGAGTTCTAGCTCTCTTCCTCTCTGAAGAGACAATTTGCATAATTACCAAAATTTTGAGAACGCGAGGGTCACGGGAAAGGCAGCATATCATAAACTCAGCCATGCGAGCCAGACAGCTAACAGGTAAGACTTCCGTGTCCTCCCCAAGAGGACGACTGACCATGCTCTCCTCCTCCCTGTCCTCAGGCCATCCACGCTGAACAGATGGTATGACAGTTGTGCAGGTAGTACCATCTATAGCGCATGAAACTAGCTCCTGTTCTTCCTACTCCTCTTCTTCCTAATTGTCACTCAATTCACATCGGGATGAGATGAGGCTGGGCTGTGTGTAATCATCTTATATGGGTCCTTGCTCTATCTCATCATGCTCTGCCTGCAATGCATCCTCTTTGATTGAGAGCAGAGAGCATTTCAGGACACAGAGAAGCGGGATGGTGATGCTAAGTATGGCATTATCGCTGCTCACCATCCTAAAAGTCTTGGAGGATGGTACACATGTCTGACATCCATGTCCACTCCTGAGGTCTTACGTGTGGAGTCTGAACTGAATACTGACGGCCCTGTTGATGCTGGTAGTCAACAACTACCCTCTTCTGCTCACAAATCCTTTCCAACATCTGCAGTGTAGAGTTCCAAAATGTGGGGCCATCACACAACAGTCAGTGAACCAGAAGCTGCAAACACTGCTTGAAGCATAGCAAGGGCGCTGGAAGCTGTAGCTCACTTTCTAAAATGGGCACACAGATGGCATACTTTTACAAGCAGATCCGGCAGCCCTGGGTAGGTTTTGAGAAAATGATGAACCACGAGGTTAAGCACATGGCCAGGCATGGTAAGTGTGTGAGCTCGCCTCGCCTCAGAGCCTCCAGCAGGTTCCAGCCATTGTCACACATGACCATGCCTGGCTGTAGGTTCAGCACTGTTAGCCACAGATCTGTATGCACTTTCAGAGCTGTCCACAACACTTCAGCATTGTGCGGTTTGTCACCTAAGCATATTAGCTTCAGCACAGCTTGTTGCCGCTTGGCTGAGGCAGTGCTTCCAGCTTGTTACTGATGTGGTCATTTTGAAGATGGAGGCTGAAGAGGAGGAGGAGGTGCAGGAGCTAGACTGTGGGGGCTACCTTGATTGATGTCCCAAGGTCCGACTGGGTCCCGGCTTCCACTATGTTAACTCAGTGCACCATCAGCAAGATGTACCATCCCTGCCAACAAGCACTTGTCCACATGTCTGTGGCTAGGTGGACTTTCCCAGTAACTGCATTGTTGAGGGCACTGCTAATGTTGTGGGACACGTGTTTGTGTAATGCGGGGATAGCACACTGCGAGAAACAGTAGCGGCTAGTGACCAAATACCGAGGGATGGCCACCACCATTAGGTTGCAGACAGCTTCCGTCTCCACGAGCCTAAAAGGCAACATTTCGAGCATTAGCAGTCTCGAAATGTGGGAATTTAGTAGTGTGGCCTGTGGGGCATTGGCTGTGTATTTGCCCTTGTCTAAGGCCTCGGGTATGGACAACTGAACGCTGCGCTGTGACAAGGACATGGACATGCTTGCTGATGGTGCTATTTGAGTGGATTCAACGACTGGCAACTTCCATTGTGTTGATGTTACGGGGAACGGTGACCCGCCTTCTGTCTGCGGCCACCACACTGCTTCTTCCTGCCTGTTAGGGTGCTACGCCTCCCTCCCCCTGCGTGTTGCTATCTTCACTCTGCATGTCATTCTGCCCAGCTTGGGTCAGTTACTATATCATCCACCACCTTGTGTTCCACATCCGCACCCTGCTCCTCCTCCTGATTTTCTGGCATTTGTGTCTCATCATCGTCCACCTCTTGTGACTCTTTCCCACCATCGCCTTCATGTGACCGTGGCTGCTCAAATATTTGGGCATTGCTACATGCCATCTCCTCTTGCCCCGCTTCAAGTGGACAGGGTGAGAGGAGGATCTATAAATAGAAAAGTGAACAGCTCTTCGGAGTGTGCAAGTGTGGGATCAGTTGTCTCCCGGGCCTCGGCATGGTGGGAGGAAGGACGATCAGGGTGAGGAATATGTGGTCCAGACTACTGAGACTTGACCATGTGGAAGACAGGGTGGTGGTTGTGGTGGCAAAGTAACTGGAAGCATTATTCGTTATCCAGCCAACAACCTTTTGACACGCTCTAGTTGTGTGCTGCTGCTGTCCCCTAGTAATTTGGACAGGAAGGAAGGACTAGTTGTGGCACAATTTCAGCTTGTTCATGGCCACGGCCTCAGCATGCACCATCACCATCACGTCCAGTTTCCTGTCCCTTGCATGTGCCTTGCCCATTTTAAATAGAGGACAATATTTTCCATGTTGACTACAAATGGCTGAATTTGGAGCACACTGATATGTGATCTGTGTGACCGCCAAACCCCTGTTTAAAATAGCTGGCCTGTAGTTAACTATTTTTTTTTTGCAGCAAACTGGTGTTTTCTCCAAGACTCTATAACAAAATTTAACAGTAGGCCACAAATGGCACAATTTTGAGCACACTGATATGTGATCCGTGGGACTGACAAACCCCTGTTCAAAATATCTGGCCTGAAGGTAACTTTTTTTTAAGCAAACTGGTGTCAATAACTAGACTAAGACACTGCAAAAAAATTAATTGGAGGCCTGAAATGGCATAATTTTGAGTGCGCTGATATGTGATCCGTGTGATGGACAAACCTCAGTTTAAAATAGCTGGAATTTTTTTCACTGTAATATGGAAAGGATCTGGCTGTATTCTGCAGTGCTAACAAGCTAATGGAGCAGAAAAACTGTGTGCTCTGAATTGCTTTTAAAGAAAATAACCAGGATTAAGATCCAAAATAATATTCCTGGCCCCAGATACCTGGGACTACTGTATGTATAGAAATATCTGTAATAGGCAGCAGCAGCAGACAGAACTGGAACAGACCCTCTTGCTATATGCAATGAAGTCTGCCACATACACTGCCTGCCTAGCACTGATATCTACTGTATATACCCACATACACTGCCTGCCTAGCACTGATATCAATATACAACTGGATTAGTCCTCAGAAGGCCTGTTGGTTGAGATGGATTTGTGTATTACAGATGGTATACTCACACTAACAAATAAAATTGAAAATCTCTCCCTATCTCAGCTGCAACTATCTCTACACTGCCTGAGTCCGCAGCAGACTGTGACTAGCAGGGCAGCGTCCAGTCTACTATAGACCTGATGGCGCTGTGCGGCCAGCCAATCACTGTAATGCCACAACCAACATGGCTGCGGCATTACAGTGTGTGACAGACAATCCCTGCATGTTGATTGGCGCCATACATGCAGGGCAGGGACCAAATTCACGCCGAGCAAAGCCGTAAATACTTGCCGAGCTCCAAGCATCGCGAGCACTGTGATGCTTGGGCAAGCACCAAGTAGAGGTGAGCATGCTCGCTCATCACTAGTGTTCGCCAATCTATTTCTAGGATTGTGGGAATCCACGGTGGTTTTCAGTTTGGATTGGTACAAGACCAAGGTCAGACATTGGTTATGGTATATCAATGATATATTCTTAGTCTGGCTAGGGACACGGCAAGAGTGTGATATGTTTTTGGATTTTCTCAATCTTAATGACCAAATTGAATTGGGGCATTATTTTGCGGAGCTCATTGCCCTGTGGGGATTGTAATACAGTATTTACCCACATATGTGTGAGCAGGTTGTGGGAAGCAATAACGGACTGGAGGCAGAGCAAGGGTTAACATTGTTTTTACTTCTAACAGGTGTATACTGCACGCAGGGAGGGGGATGGGGAAACAGGGATATTAAGGAATGAAGGACAAGCAGTTTGGGGAAATGCAAGATACTAAAATAACAGGGTTCACGGTATAACTTATCCGGTCCTGACGACGTCCAGTATGCAATGTCCACAGGATGGAGAATGGTGCCAATAACAGTTAGCGTGTGGTATGTCTGGTGTAGTCCTGATGTCATCTGTGGGCAGGGTCCTGGCGTCTGGTGTCTTTCGCGAGTTCTTTGATCTGGGATACAGCAGAGGAAGGGTAGCACAGTTAACAGAGTCTGACAGACATGCACTGGGGGGTCAGGGTACAATTCATGGTAACTCACGGGCCCGGAGCATTTGGCACCTTCTGTTACGGGAGCCAACAGGCACTCAGCACGTCTCTGTTCACAATCTCTGTCAGTACTAGCAGGAATGTTGCAGCGTGGGCCTACACTGCTGCAATGCACGAGGGACGGAGCACTCTCTTCTTCTTACTGCCCGCTGTGCGCTCCCGCCAAATCTGATCACTTCCGCGCACGCTCTCTCTTTTTCCCCTTAGCCATACCCCCTACAGTCAGTTTCAGAGGTTGGTCCGGTCCCTTAAGCTTTCCCCCGGAGAACAGAGGAGATGGCCCTGACAGTCCCGGACCAGGTGCAAGAAAGGTACCCCCGGTCCGGTTCTTCTTCTTACATATGCACCCGACAAGTAATGCTTTCATCAATCCCTTAGATTCAAAAAATCACCAATTGAGATTCTATGTTAACTGTAAAACCAAATATGTGATTTATGCTATCATTTGCCCCTGCCAACAGGTGTATGCTGGACAAATAACTCCAGATCTCAGGAACAGAATCCAAAAGCATTTTTCTGCTATCAATCTGTCAGCTGCTGATCTACGCAAGGGCAAAACTCTCACCTCAGTGGCCTCCCATTTTTTGACGCATTACTCAGGTACACACATTCAAGTTCATGTGGTGGGGTTGGAATGTATCCTGGGCTTGGGGAGAGGTGAACACATACAAAGATGACTGCTTCAAACCAAATCCTGTTGGATCTTTGAGCTTTTCATGGGATTTCTTGGATGACTATGCTTCCATACATAAAAAAATTGTCATTCCTTTACTGACAGGAACCCTGATCTGGAAGACATGCCCTAGGAGACCCCACAAATCAAAGATAGTTGTTTCTTACTGTGAATATGACATCTTCCTGGCCATGTACACAACAATATGGAACATCCCATCCATTTGCCCAGACTACGATGTACACTACCAAGGTACCTTTGGGCATGTGCTATGGACATTATTGTCGGCTGCATCACGGGGAACCCATCAGTCTCATCTCTATCCTCCTTTACACTGGATAACTGCCAAGATAATTTATTAAGCGAGACCTCATCAAATTCAGTATGATCATCTCTACACTGCGTCTCTTTTACCCCTTTGTCCATGAAAATAGCCATATGGGATTTTCCATTCATTCTCTCATATTATAAAGGACATCCATACTCACCAACTTTTATGAATCATGGACCTTGGTGAGCCTCTACAATAATGTGTTCTTTATTGGAAGAATTTCTTGTCTATTACAATTAAAATTAAAGTGTAAATAGATAGCTTATTGTAGATTTTCTAGACATTCTCGTCACCCTTATACAAACTCATCTCCATATATCTGATGACATAGCTCCTCAAACCATCACTGATTGTGGAAACTTCACACTAGACCTTAAGCAGCATGGATTGTCTGTCTCTCCACTCTTCCTCCAGACATCTGGAACCTTGATTTCCAAGGTCTAGTGTGAAGTATTGTTGGATGACTGGCAGCATGTTTATACAGACGCATATTCGGGAAGAAAGGTTCAAAACCGGTAGTGTGTGTGAAACATGCAGAAGTGGTGACGTGTTTCAATCATACTTTTCCTCTGATTGATCCACTCCTGATCTTGTTTTACAAATACTTACCAAATTCTGAACGTGTGACCGTAGCCTTTAAGGGAATCTATCATCAGAACATGACCTATTGTTTAAATCGGGTTTTTGTGTAAAATATATATTTTAAAACATTTTGACAATTTTTTTACATAGCACAATCTGTATTGAAAATAAGAGAGAGAAATCTTTAATTTGATATGCTAATGATCCTCGGTTCCAGCTCTGCTGCGAGCGTGAGCTGAGTGTCAGTTCACAGTGCACCAATTCTCTAGTAGGAGAGGTGCAAAGGAGATGAAGAAAGCAATTTCTCCATCTCCTCCATTGCCTGTCTCGGCATATATCGGACTACACTGAGATGACAAATATAAAAAAATAACTTGGTACTCAAGATATTATTGAGAAAGGTTACTTTCATTTATTATTACGCATCCAGACAAAAAAACTTGTTGAACGTTTTCAGTCCAATTGAACCTTCTTCAGAACAGTTTTTTTCTGGAGCTTTGGGTCCGTTTATATAACGGAACGGTTTGTCCTTAGGGTGCGGTATGTGGTCGCCAACAATGTGCGCTTGTGGATCTGCGCTCTGAGCCTCCATACCGTGCACATTGTTGGCGACCACATACCGCACCCTAAGGACAAACCGTTCCATTATATAAACAGACCCAAAGCATCGGATAAAAACCGAAAACATTCAACAAGTTTTTCTGTCTGGATGCGTAATAAATGAACTAAACTTTCTCAATAATATCTGAGTGCCAAGTTATTTTTATATTTGCTACTACAGGCTGGATACCCTACTTGAGCACCAATAGCCATACAAAACAGAGTGCCGTGTTTTTTCATATACACTGAGATGACATTCGAGTGCAGTCCGATGTTACACACGCATTCACAGACTTGTCAATCACAGCATGTCGGATTGGCATGAGAAAACAATTGCTGATGTGCACTATTCCATGGTATATTAATGGATTGAGCGCTTTCCAATAAAACATTGTTTTACATGCTCGTGTGAGCGAGGCATAACTGTGAAGATATGCTGCTGCAGGAGATAGTTTTGATAAGCAGAACACTCAGAGGAGGAGGCAGGTGCTGACCCTTTCTCAGCCATCATCTGTGCTCCAAATGAGTGCATTCTGATACAAATGCAGCTGAAAGCGGGCAATCAAACATTGGAAAAGCAGAAGGATGGAAGCCACTTACTTGTAATTTTTTACAGGAATGAAGACAAATACCATAATAAAATGATTTGCAAAGTTTCCCAACTTTCTATGCAGGACAAAATTATATTAAAAAAAATAAAAAGGTTTAGTTACTCTCTAAATGGAACCTGTCATGCAAAAAAATGCTATTAACCTGCAGATATGGGGTTAATCTGCAGGTTAATAGTGTTCTGAAGCTGACCACTGCCTGCACCAAGAGCGCTGCTGCTGTTTGGAAATTATCTGTATTCCTCTTGGCAACCTCAGGCTTTCAGTCATACAGGTGGGTTGATTTTGCTTCAGTGTGTCTGTAACCACGTGTAGCGGTGTCTGTAACCACGTGTAGCGGTGTCTGTAACCATGCCATGACAATGACTGCCGTCTCACCAGTGCATTAGTGCTAAGTTAGTTGTTAGTCAGTGCCGGAAATTGGTTTCAGCCGCTGCTCACTATGTACTGAGCCGTGACTGAAGTCATGTTGACTCTATGACTGAAAGCCGGAGGCTGCCGAGAGGAATAAAGTTAATTTCCTCCCATAGCTGCGCTTTCACTGCAGTGGCTGTTCGGCCTCAGAATGCTATTAACTTGCAGATTAACCCCATATCTGCAGTTTAATAGCATTTTTTTTTACAAGCTAATAATAATAATAATAATAATAATAATAATAATATGTGCATACTGCATATAAGGCAGTGTACACAGGGTATACAGCTCACTACTCACTATCTGTGCAGTGTATATATGAAGCTATTCTCCCCATGAAGCACAATAAAGCACACTAAATTAATATCCATCCTAGAATGGATAAATATAACAGATACATTCTTTTTTTTATTACTTCAAGAATAAGGGAACATGATAAAAATTTAAAAGCATTGAAAGAGTATATTTCACCAGTTTGAGAATGCTAAACTGGTCACATCATGAAATAGTGCCTATAGAGAGAAATAATTTGTAGTTTTTTATTTTTCAATTCTCCTCTTTGTTGCAGAGAGATTAGCTTGTAACGTTTACATTATAATTTATGATAAGGGGGCATTACGAGAGATTTGTCTCTGGGGGTGTGCACTTCTTCCCCTGAATGATGTTGACCAATCAAAAGCAGGAAGCATCTTTTAGGAGAATAAAAGACAATGTCCCTAGAAGGTCATATGAACATGCTTTCTCCTAATGTAATAATGTAATGTAATGACAGACAGCCTTGCTCTCTACAGTCACTGTATGGAGTAAAGTTGAGTGTGATTATAAATACCTCTGACTTTCTCCTCAAGGCAATCAGTGTGATGAGCTGAGTGTGGTTGCAAACACATCCAGCTTTTACCACATAGCAGTCAGTGTATGGGAAGGGGCACAGCTTGCAGTGTTGTGAAGTGAGCGCTGCAGCTGTTGAGGTGTTTGTAATCTTACTCAGCTCAGTTCTACTCCTCTTCCTCCCCACAAAGATTGTTGTACGATAAGAGCTGGCTGCGTCTTTATGATAGGAATCCGATGCAGGTAGAGAGTTGAGTCTCCCTGCACTTTTGTGAGTGGCTAAGCAAGTGGAGAACAGAGTGTCTCTGCACCAATGGCTATGTTCACATGTCCTGTATTGATCTGTTAGAATGGATCATGCTACAGTCCGATGGCAAAAAAGTTGTCTAGGCACAACTTTAAGTCTGTTAAAAAAAAAAATATCTCCTCTGGATTCATTTTTTAACTTAGAAGTCTATGAAAAATAGATCTGTTAATTAGCCATCCTTTTCCTTTGATTTTTAAATTATCCATTTTTGCTTGCTGGATCCGCTACAAATGGAAGAAAATACATAGCTAATTAATGGATTCATTTTCCATAGACTTAAATGTTAAAAAAATGGATCCAGCAGAGATCAATTTTTTAACCCTTTCACGACATGCGCCGTACATGTACTGCGCATGCCGTGAATCCCCCTTTGATGTGGGCTCCGGCGCTGAGCCCACATCAAAGTTGCGACATGTCAGCTGTTTTGTACAGCTGACATGTGCGCGCTATAGCGGCGGGTGAAATCGCTATTCACCCGCCGCTATTAACCTGTGTCAAACGCAGACAGCGGCATTTAACTAAAGCTTCCGGCTGGGCGGCCGGAAATGACATCATCGCCAACCCCTGTCACATGATCGGGGGTTGGCGATGTGTCAGGACAGTAACCATAGAGGTCCTTGAGACCTCTATGGTTACTGATGCCGGCCTGCTGTGAGCGCCCCCCTGTGGTCGGCGCTCACAGCACACCTGCATTTCAGCTACATAGCAGCGATCTGATGATCGCTGCTATGTAGCTGAGCCAATCGAGTTGTGCCAGCTTCTAGGTTCCCACGGAGGCTATTGAAGCATGGCACAGGTAAAAAAAAAATGTTTTTAAAAATATGAAAAAAATGTAAAAAACATAAAAGTTTAAATCATCCCCCTTTCGCCCCATCCTAAATAAAACAATAAAAAAAATCAAACCAACACATATTTGGTATCGCTGTGTTCAGAATCGCCCGATCTATCAATAAAAAAAAGCATTAACCTGATCGCTAAACAGCGTAGCAAGAAAAAAATTCAAAACGCCAGAATTAAGTTTTTTTGGTCGCCGCGACATTGCATTAAAATGCAATAACGGGCGATCAAAAGAACGTATCTGCACAAAAGTGATATTATTAAAAACGCCAGCTCGGCACACAAAAAATAAGCCTTCACCCGACTCCAGATCACGAAAAATGGAGACGCTTCAGGTATCGGAAAATGGCACTTTTTTTTTTTTTAAGCAAAGTTTTGAATTTTTTTTCACCACTTGGATAAAAAATAACCTCGACATATTAGGTGTCTATGAACTCGTAATGACCTAAAGAATCACAATGGCAGGTCAGTTTTAGCATTTAGTGAACCTAGCAAAAAAGCCAAGCAAAAAACAAGTGTGGGATTGCACTTTTTTTTGCAATTTCAATGCACTTGGAATTTTTTTCCCGTTTTCTAGTAAAAGACATGGTAAAACCAATAGTGTCGTTCAAAAGTACAACTCGTCCCGCAAAAAATAAGCCCTCACATGGCCATAGTAACGGAAAAATAAAAAAGTTATGGCTCTGGGAAGGAGGGGAGTGAAAAACGAAAACGCAAAAACGAAAAAGGGCCGTGACTTGAAGGGGTTAAAAACAGACTAAAAAGTTGTGTCTGCAACTGATTGCTGCTGGATCTGTTCTAATGGATCACTACTGGACATGTGAGCATAGCCTAACAGAGTAATACTTAGGCCGGCGTCACACTAGTGAGTTTTACGGACGTAAGAGCGCAGAAAATACGTCCGTAAAACTCGCCAAACAAACGGCACAATTATTCTCAATGGGTCTGGTCCTATCAGCCGTATATTATGGATCCGTATTATACGGCTTTCTACGGCCGTACAAAATCGCAGCATGCTGCGTTTGTCAGCGTATTGCGCAAATAATACGCCAATGAAAGTCTATGGGGGAGCGTAAAATACGGGATGCATACGGACCATGCGTGTGACTTGCGAGAAATACGCTACTCACCGGCAGATGTCCGGAAATGTCCAAAGGCCTCAATCAGGCAGGTGAGACATGCTAATTAGCTGGAAAAGCCAGACAGTGAACCCGGAAGTCTGCTGCACGCCTCCACGGAGTGAGATCTTCAAGATGGAACACATCATAAATGTTGATCTCCTCATCATATTGGTGCAAGAAAGGCCGGTTATCTGGGATCAGAGGGATCCCAACTATGCCAACAGGGCCCAAAAAGAGGCAGCATGGAGGAGTGTGTGTGGGTCCCTCTTCCCACATTATGAGCAGCAGCCACGTGAGGCACAGCGCCAAATAAGTACACTCATGTTTGAAATTTAATGTTCTTGTTAAACAGCAGGACCTTACTACTTTGAATTTGTAAACATGAATTTATTAATGAATACAGAAATTAATTGAAAGCACACGTACATGGTGTTGTACATGATAAACGGATTTCAATAATGTTTGTAACAGATGTCCCTTAATAACATTGTTTTCCAGTAATTGTTCTTTCTGGGATAGAGGGTAGCGGACTCTGTCCTTGTGGCCTTACTTTTGAATTGTCTTATGTTTTCAAATTAACTAATAAATGTATTCTACAAATACATATTCCTATGCTACACTAAAATATGTGTAGTCAATTACACCTTGTGTGACCACTCTGCATAATGGGCTAATCAATGTGTGTAATATTTGTTGTTTCAGAGGGTGATGTTACAACCAGATGGCGGAGCATCCGCGACCAATATAGGAGGGAGAGGCAGCAGCGGGAGAGGAGTGGGGCAGGCGCACCTCCAAAGAAAAAAATATATATATATTTTGACCGGCTCACTTTTTTGAACCCCAGCATGGACCTCAGGCCGTAAGTACAAACATCACAACACATTTTTTTTTTTTTTTTTATAATTTTTTAAACATAAACATTTGTACTCCAAAAAATTTTTCTTTACAGAACACAGTCCAACCTCACTGACTGGGAGACAGGGTCTGACTCCGAATTGGTCATAGACCCAGTTGGTGAAGGAGAAGAGGTGGCTGGTCCATCTTTTGCTCCCTCAGGCTCCATCCCTCCAGGATCCTCCTCATCTGGCCAGCCAGCTCCAGCAGAGCCAGAACAACAGCAAGAGGCCCCACAGTTGTCATCTGCAGCAGCAGCACCACCACCACCTAGCCAGGATGACCCTGGAAACAGCAGCAGCCCTACTGTTGCCCTGGAGCGCCCACCACAGGCTGCAGTCTTTTCACAGCGCGCTCGCCGCAGGAGAGAGCTCCTCCAAAGCAGGAGAAACGTTGATGCTGGGGTGATGAACTATCTGGCAAGGGTTCGTGAGGATGATGGGGAGGAGGGCTTTACAAGGAGCCTTGCCCGGTATTTAAGGCCCATAGAGCGTGAGTTGAGGCTTCGTGTGAGAGGGTGCTTTCAGATCCTTATTGATGCATGCACCCCCCCAAATAACCCATACAAACTTATGGAGATTATTGAACAGTGGCAGATGTCACCTCAAAATATCCTGCGGCCTCAGAGATTACAAGGCATGCATGCTCATCAGGGATCTGAAGCACCCCCTCCACGTCAGCCGACACCTCAACCCCAACCCACACCCAACGCACCATGGCAACCTCAGTACCATATGGCCGGATATCGTCAACCATCCCAATATGGCCACTTGTCCACACCCAGTGCTGGAGGCTGGTCCCATCCTGGGTTTGGACAATATGGCCATTTTGGTTTGGGGTATGATTCCAGGCCATATGGTCATCAACATCAGGGGTTACCTCTAAATCCTTACCAAAATATGCCAACTGCCCAGCATCATACCATGCATAATGTTCCTACAGCCACTACCACATCCTCACAGGGTGCAGGACAATTGGGCCTACAAAGGCCACCTGATGAGGACCCTGAGCAATCCACATCTCCACCACCTACCTACCAAGACTTGTGATTTTAATTTTAATTTTTATTTTGTTTTTTAAATTTGTTTTAACATTTTGCTTTTTTTTTATTTTCTCTATACAATCTTGAGGTTGTTTGTGCTGACATAGCACTTTGTAATGCTGCTGATGTTGTATGTTTATATTGCCACACAAAAATGTGTCCAGAAAAAATATTTAACAAAAAAGGTTATGACAAAACAATAACCTCCCCAAAAATTTTGAGTTAAGTAAAAAGTAATTTTCAAAAAATCAACATCTGGTTGTGGACAATTCATTATTACATCACACACACATGATAGGCTCATAACCATATGTAAATTAATGAAATACAACAGACAGATTTTTTAAAATGGTAATCAAAATATTTAACAATATACAAAATTAAACATACCAAATTGCATATTCTTGCCAGGGAGTAGTACCTTGAGGACTCAAAAAATAATTGGTGAATACATCCCAAACTTTGAGGCCAGAAAGGGGACGACGCGGAGGAGGGACATATTGGGTAGGCCTAATAACATTGTTCATGAGGTGATCATCAATATTAGGTGAGGAACAATCATTTATGCGGGTAAAATTATGTAAAATAACACAGGCTTTGATAACTTCATTGATTGTAGCCTCACTGAGCTGAATGGCAGACTGAAGAACACGCCATTTGGCAACAAGAATCCCAAAGGCGCACTCCACCAGTCTCCGCGCCCTGGAAAGTCTCAGATTAAAGACCCGCCGCCGGTGGTCCAGGTTGCGCCTGGGATAAGGCCTCATGACATGCCTCGTCAGTTGGAAAGCCTCATCTCCAACCAAAACAAAAGGCACTGCTTCCGCATTGGATCCTGGGAGTTGTTGTGGTGGTGGGAGGTTTAACTGGTTGTCACGTAGCTGCCGACCCATTATGGACGAATTGAAGACCCTACAGTCTCCAGTTCGCCCATAGGCCCCAATGTCTACAATTATAAACCTGTAGTTACTGTCAGCAACAGCTAACAGAACTACAGAGAAAAATTGCTTATAATTGTAGAATTGGGAACCAGAGTTCGGCGGCTTACGCACCCTAATATGTTTCCCATCCACAGCTCCAATGCAGTTAGGGAAGTCACAAGTGTTCTTGAAACCACTGGTGATTTTTAGCCAATCCTCCTGTTTGGGCTTAGGCATAACAACTTCATGAAGTTTCTCCCATATTTGGAAACAGGTTGTACGAACAATGCCTGAAATTGTCGAGCGCTTGAAAGACCTTAGGTGACGTCACTGCTTTGTGATTGGTCGCGTAGCGGTCACGCGACCGCTATGGACCAATCAGAGCGCAGTGACCTCATCTAAGGCCCTGCAAGCGCGCATTCTTAGGTACAACGGCTCCTGGTTACGGCGGTAAAGTCCAGGAGCCGCCGGAGAGGTGAGTATATCCCTATTTTTTATTTTAATTCTTTATTTTACACATTGATATTAATCCCGATACCGATTCCCGATACCACAAAAGTATCGGATCTCGTATCGGAATTCCGATACCCGCAAGTATCGGCCGATACCCGATACTTGCGGTATCGGAATGCTCAACACTATAACAGATAGCAGAATCTTTAGGCTATATGCACACGTTGCAGATTTGACTGGAATTTTCTGTGCAGATTCTGCATTTCTTGGCAGAAAAAGCAGGTCAGAATCTGCGCCTTTTTTTTTTTGGTATGTGCACACGTTGCAGATTTTTGTGCAGATTTCTTCCTTTTTTTACCCCTGCAGATTTCTATTATGGAATGGGTGCCGAAACTCAGCACATCTGCACAAAGAATTGACATGGTCCTTTTTTGAATCTGCTGCGTTTTCAGTGCAGATTTTTCTGCACCATTAGCGCAGCATTTTTTTTTTGCCATTGATTTACATTTTACTGTAAATCACTTGCAGATCTGCAGCATTTCTGCACGGAAAAAAAAGCCACAGATCTGCAGGAAATCTGCAACGTCTGCACATACCCTATACCATTATACATGCACATAAAAATTAGCTGTTCGTGCAAATTTAAGTTTAACCACCTAATTTTAAGAGCAGGCTAAGGGTATGTGCACAAATTGCAGATTTTGCTGCAGATCCGCAGTGGTTTTGATGCTGCTGATTTCCAGCTGTTTTCCATGAGTTTACAGTACCATGTAAGTCTATGTAAAACAAAATCCACAGTGCACATGCTGCGGAAAAAAACGAGCGGAAACGCTACGTTGTTTAATCCGCAGCATGTTCATTCTTTGTGCAGATTCCGCAGTGGTTTACACCTGCTCCATAATAGGAATCCGCAGGTGTAAAACCGCAGGTGGAATCCACACAAAAACCGCATAAAAACTGCGGTTAATCGCAGTGCTTTTTACCTGGGGATTTTTCAAACCAGGTGCGGAAAAATACACAGAGGTTCCATCTACGTGTGCACATACCCTTACAGTTGAGAGCCCATTGTTATTACACTGCTTCAACTCAAAGACTGTGTATGTATTGTGCCTCTCTGAGAGTACCATAAAGCTACAGGAGCATCTCACAAAATTAAAATATTATCAAAAAGTTTATTTATTTCAGTTCTTCAATACAAAAAGTGAAACTCATGTATTAGATAGTCATTACAAATAGAGTAATCTATTTCAAGTGTTTATTTCTGTTAATGCTGATGATTATGGTTTACAGCCATTGAAAACCCAAAAGTTATTATCTCAGTAAATTAGAATACTGTATAACTCCAGCTTGAAAAAATTATTTTAACATCCGAAATGTTGACCTTCTGAAATGTAAGTTCAGTAATTGCACTCAATAATTGGTCGGGGCTCCTTTGGTATCAATTACTGCATCAATACGGCGTTGGATGGAGGCAATCAGTCTGTGGTACTGCTGAGGAGTTATGGAAGCCCAGGTTGCTTTGATAGCAGCCGTTGGCTCGTCTGCATTGTTGGGTCTGGTGTAATCTTCCTCTTGACAATACCCCAAAGATTCTCTATGGGGTTAAGGTCAGACGAGTTTGCTGGCCAATCAAGCATAGTGATACTGTTGTTTTTAAACTAGGTATTGGTACTTTTGGCAGTGTGGACAGGTGCTAAGTCCTGCTGGAAAATGAAATTTTCATCTCCAAAAAGCTTGTTGGCAGAGGGAAGCATGAAGTGCTCTAAAATTTCCTGGTAGATGGCTGCCCTGACTTTGGTCTTGATAAAACACAATGGACCTTTTACACCAGCAGATGACATTTCTCCTGAAGCATCACTGATTTGTATACATGTGGTTGTGTTCCTGAGGAAGAAGTCAATTGAACTTTGAAACGCATTGAAATAAAAACCATTATCCTTCATTTGGATATCTTTGGTCCTGCATTTTAATCGGCAGCGTGGAAAACATCCACAAACCTTCTACCTCTTCACAATTTACTGAGATAATGACTTTTGAGTTTTCATTGGCTGTAAGCCATAATCATCAACATTATCTCCTTCCCGCCCTGTGACGCCATGTAGGCATCATGAAAGTCGGTGCCAATCCAAACTGTGACGCCTATGTGGCGTCATGGCAGGATCGCGTTCCTGCAGATCGGGTGAAAGGGTTAACTAAAATTTCTCCCGACCTGCAGGGACAGAGGAGTGATATTCAGCCCAGGGGGGGTGGCTTTGCCCCCACGTGGCTACAATCGCTCTCATTGGCTTTTGAAAGTGAAACAGCCAATCAGAGCAATTTGTAATATTTCACCTATAAAACTCGGTGAAATATTACAATCCAGCCATGGCCGATGCTGCAATATCATTGGCCATGACTGCAGACCGCGATCTGCCCCCACCACCGACTGATAGCGGCAATCTGCCGCCGCCATCAGTCTTTCCTCCCCTCCGTCCTGTCCTCCGCTGCCCTCCTCTCCCCTCGTCCTCCCCTCCGCCCCCCACTGTCCGATCCCACCCCCCCATACTTACTGAGTCCCAGTGTCCCTCTCAGTGTTGGTCCATCTTCAGAGATGGGCGCCGCCATCTTTCAAAATGGCGGGTGCATGTGCAGTGCGCACGCCGAATCTTCCAGATGGCAGATTCATCACAGGCACATTTTTATCATTGTGATAGAACCTATCACAGTGTTAAAAATAGAAAATAGTAAATAAAGCCCCTCCTTTAATCACCCCCCTAGGTAGGGAAAACAATGAAATAAAGAAAATATATTTATTTTTATTTTTCCACTAGGATTAGAGTTAGGGTTAGAATTAGGGTTAGGGTTGCAATTAGCGTCAGGGTTAGAATTAAGGTTAGGGTTGCAATTAGGGTTAGGGTTAGAATTAGGGTTAGGGTTGCAATTAGGGTTAGAGTTAGAATTAGGGTTAGGGTTGCAATTAAGGTTAGGGTTAGAATTAGGCTATGTGCACATGGTGCGGATTGGCCGCTGCGGATTCGTGGCAGTTTTCCATCACGTTTACAGTACCATGTAAACCTATGGAAAACCAAATCTGCTGTGCTCATGGTGCGGAAAATACCGTGCAGAAATGCTGCATTGTATTTTCCGCAGCATATCAATTCTTTGTGCGGATTCCGCAGTGTTTTACACCTGTTCTTCAATAAAAATCTGCAGGTGAAAAACACTGGAAATCTGCGGTAAATCCACAAGTAAAACGCAGTGTGTTTTACCTGCGGATTTTTAAAATATGGTGTGGAAAAATCCGCACACGAATCTACAACGTAGGCACAAAGCCTTAGGGTTGGTTTGGAACTAGAGTTATGGTTGGAATTAGGGTTAAGATTAGGGTTAGGGGAGTGTTGGGGTTAGGGTTAGGCTTGTGGTTAGGGTTATGGTTAGGATTGGGATTGGGGGTGTGTTGGGGTTAGGTTTGTGGTTAGGATTAGTGTTGGGATTAGGGTTAGGGTTGTGGTTAGGAGTGTGTTGGGGTTAGGGTTGTGATTACGGTTATGGTTAGAGTTGGGATTAGAGTTAGGGGTGTGTTGGGGTTAGTGTTGGAGTTAGAATTGAGGGGTTTCCACTGTTTAGGCACATCAGGGGGTCTCCAAACGTGACATGACGCCACCATTGATTCCAGCCAATCTTGCATTCAAAAAGTCAAATGGTGCTCCCTCCCTTCCGACCCCCAACATGCGCCCAAACAGTGGTTTACCCAAACATGTGGGGCATAAGCATACTCAGGAAAAATTGCACAACAATGTTGGGGATCTAATTTCTCCTGTTACCCTTGGAAAAATTAAAAAATGAGGGCAAAAAAATTATTTTTGTGGGAAAAAAAATATTTTTTATTTTCATGGCTCTGCGTTATAAAATTCTGTGAAGAACTTGGGGGTTCAAAGTGCTCACCACACATCTAAATAAGTTCCTTGGGGGGTGTAGTTTCCAAAATGGTATCACTTGTGGGGGAGCTCCCATGTTTAGGCACACTGGGGCTCTCCAAACACGACATGGTGTCCGCTAATGATTGGAGCTACTTTTTCATTCAAAAAGTCAAATGGCACTCCTTCCTTTCCAAGCCTTGCCGTGTGCCCAAACAGTGGTTTACCCCCACATGTGAGGTATCGGTTTTTTATCCTGTAGCCCATGTGAAATGAAAAAATTGAGGCTAAAAGAAATTTTTTGTGAAAAAAAAGTACTTTTTCATTTTTACGGATCAATTTGTGAAGCACCTGGGGGTTCAAAGTGCTCACTATAAATCTAGATAAGTTCCTTAGGGGGTCTAGTTTCCAAAATGGGGTCAATTGTGGGGGAGCTTCAATCTTTAGGCACACAGGGGCTCTCCAAACGCGACATGGTGTCCGCTAAAGATTGCAGCCAATTTTTCATTCAAAAAGTCAAATGGTGCTCCTTCCCTTCCAAGCCCTGTCGTGCGCCCAAAAAGTGATTTCCCTCCCACATATGGGGTATTAGCATACTCAGTACAAATTTTACAACAACTTTTGGGGTCCAGTTTCTCCTTTTACCACTGGGAAAATAAAAAATTTGTTGCTAAAAGTTCATTTTTGTGGCTAAAAAGTTAAATGTTCATTTTTTTCTTTCCATGTTGCTTCTGCTGCTGTGAAACACCTGAAGGGTTAATAAACTTCTTGAATGTGGTTTTGAGCACCTTGATGGGTTCAGTTTTTAGAATGGTGTCACTTTTGGGTATTTTCAGGCATATAGACCACTCAAACTGACTTCAAATGTGAGGTGGTCCCTAAAAAAATGGTTTTGTAAATTTTGCTGTAATAATGAGAAATCGCTGGTCAAATTTTAACCCTTATAACGTCCTAGCAAAAAAAAATATTTCCAAAATTGTGCTTATGTAAAGTAGAAATGGGAAATTTATTTATTATCTATTTTGCGTCACATAACTTTGGTTTAACAGAATAAAAATTCAAAATTTGAAAATTGCGAAATTTTCAAAATTTTTGCCAAATTTCCGTTTTTTTCACAAATAAACGCAAAAATTATTGACCTAAATTTACCACTAACATGAAGCACAATATGTCACGAAAAAACAGTCTCAGAATCGCTACGATCTGTTGAAGTGTTCCTGAGTTATTACCTCATAAAAGGACACTGGTCAGAATTGCAAAAAATGGCCAGGTTATTAAGGTCAAAATAGGCTGGGTCATGAAGGAGTTAATAGAAATAAACACTTGAAATGCATCACTCTATTTTTAATGACTCTATCTAGTATTAGGCTATGTGCACATGTTGCGGATTAAGCTTAGGAATTTTTGGTGCGGATTCTGCATCTCTTGGCAGAAAACACAGGTGCGGATTTGACACCTTTTTTGTGCGGATTTTGTGTGGATTTACTGCGTTTTTTACCCCTGTGGATTTCTATAATGGAATGGGTACAAATACGCTGCAGATCCGCAAAAAAGAAGTGACATGCTACTTCTTTTAATCCGCAGCATTTCAGCATGAAATTTTCCGCAACATTAGCACAGCATTTTCTTTTTACCATTGATTTACATTGTACTGTAAATCACTTTCGGATCTGCAGTGTTTCTGCACCGCAAAAAATGCTGCGGATCCACAGGAAATCCGCAACGTGTGCACATACCCTTAGAGTTTTACTTTTTTGTATTGAAGAACTGAAATAAATGAACTTTTTGATGATATTCTTATTTTGTGAGATGCACCTGTATATGCCTCAATGAAGCTGTAACCTTCATGCTTGTGCCTTTTCAGGAAAACAGTAGCACCTGCATCTGTTTTTTAATTGTCCCTACAGCTTTCTTTGTTAAAAAGTTGACCATATTATGGGAACTTTCATAAAGTTTCCCAATTTCTGCTTCTTGTACATGAGTTTCACTGATCAGGCTCACCTCATAGCCAATAGTAGTAAAGGCAGGATTTTTTTAAGTCAGTTTAGAATTGTCTCCGATGATCTATTTACATCATATAATCATATTTTTAGGGCACTAAGCATACAAGAATGAAGGTTTAAGGACCAACATAGTGGGAGATTATTTAATGTTAGATCAGTGAGACTAATGGAACGTTCTGTCTAAGGAAGTTGGTAAATGTATTAAAAAAGTTCGGACCTTGATGTATTTAATAAATGTAATAATGTAAGTTATGGCTGTCACGACTCACAGGGAGGATAACTTTATCATGCCCACCGCTCACACTAATATGTCATGAACCGGGGTTGTTTGGTTGCCCAGTTCTTTTCTGAAGGGGATTTAGCTATATCCTTCTTACAAGTTCCGGTTTGGAACTTTCAGCTCTCTGGTGCCCCCCTTACCTTCAGGTCAGACAGGGTACTGCACCTAGGATAATTAGTCGCCAGAAAGGCTGCCTTACTTTGTACTGACTAATGGGCACACTGCAGCGAGGTCAATATAACTACTCCCACTCAGGCGGGAACAATAATTATAAACGCCGTCCATCACTACCAGGTCTCACAAACGCACAGGACAAATCTGCTGCCAACAGCTCTGATTCCTTAATTAATAACAGGTCTGAGCCAACCCAAATTAGTAGCGTAATTCACTTCAGAGGCCATGACAGTACTTTATAGAGCAAGGAGGAACAGAGCTAGTAATGTTATATATTTTACTCCAAAAAGGTAGGCAGTGTTTACAAAAGGGTAAAAGGATTTTATAAAAGAAGACAAGTATCGCATATACAAACAATTACAAATAAAAAAGGATTAATGGTAAAAATCGACTTATGGTTCTTTCATATCATTCAATGGTACGCCATGCGGTGGCAGGGGAGGGGACATTCCTGTCTCATCATTAGGTCAGATTGCACAGTCTGTCATAGCTGAATCCCCCAGCAAAAGACCCCCCTTCTTCTGGGCCTATGAGTTTTATACCTATGCCCAAATCTAAGGGTCTCTCCCCCTGGATGACCTCACGGGGTGGGCAGAGCTATGGAATGCACTCCTCTTTCTTGAGGATATAAAAAACCATCATCCAGCACATCTCGGCGTATGAACCTCGTAGAAAGACGACACCCATGTCGTTATGCTCAGCGTGACCTAGGGATTTGTTTAAGTATAGACATGAGGTAGCTGGGTGGCCGAGTTAGATACTAATGAGTTTCTCACTTTCTGCTACTCACTGTGCTTCCGAAACCCACCAGTTAGGAGCCCTATTGTTGCACATACCAAATATATAACTTTCAGATCTATGTCACTACTTGGGGTGGAATTATTCCATCTTGAATAACTCTGATACACAAAGGAGCACATGGTTTCAGACAAAGGACTGGCTTTCCCAGCTTAAAGCCATAAAACTCCTCAGTGCAGGTTGCCGGCACGCTTGTCTCACATTACAGCTGTTTAGCAGGGGGGAGGGAGGGGGAAAGGTGAAATCGCCCACAGGCACATGCAGGCCGAGGAAACTGAAGCTGAGAGCTCTGCATGTGTAATTGAAGTAATAAGAAAGTCTTCCTATTTCCTGGCACTGGCTACAAGATTTCTGGAAATGTTTTACTTTCCCTGAAATATGAGAAAATGTATCCCCTGTCTCATAAAGCATTTGGCCTTCATCGTAATCAAAATTGAAGGAATTAGAATTAAATACATAGACTTATCTATATTTTTCAGCCTTAAAAGCTATGGTGCCATGTAACAAGAAACCACTTCAGTAGAATCAAAGATAACCTAACCTATGTATATGCAAACACAGCATTAAATACCCTATATGTGGGGATCTAAAACATGTTCAATATCCCAGGGAATTCCTCAGCCACTAACACATAAATGCAGGCTTTATGTTGGCTTCTTCGCCTCAATCAATAAGTAATTTACTGTTGTTGCTCCCAATTCCCTCTCTTTGCCCTTTTCTGGACTTTGCTTACTAATCACTTGTGCTTCAAGAATTCAAAGTTTTTGTCTCTCATTTTCCTGAAGTGGCAAGGTACTAAAACTAATAATTGTCCTGAAATATGGTAATATGATGTAAATCCAAGGGGGTAAGGGTAAGTATATTGCATGTGCTACGAAGGATAAAGTACATTGATATTGGTCGTCTCTTGTTTTGTACACTATGACAGCTCACAAATTAGAAATAAAGAATTTTTTTTTTTTTTTTTTACCAGGAACATTTATTTTTGTCTGTAGAATATGGAAATTGAATGAGACTGAAATACAATACCAGACACAGTCTATCAACAAGGGAAGGGAAGAAGCAGACTTCTCTACTATTTTTAAAGCATTTTCTGATGTTCCACTTCGTAATTGAAAATCTCATAATTGCTATTCTCTCATTCAGTATCCAATTTCTAATGAATCACTAAATTGCACATGCTAATTATAAAACACTATTTTAGCTCCATTTTGACACTGTAACAGCACAGAGAGGCTGCTAATGACACTGGCACTGTTAGCAGCAAGATTTTAGCTAGTTAGCAAGGCGGTTGTATATCAGTCAGATAGTGTAGCCATCTCCTGTCCAGTGTAACTGTAAAATTCACCTTCCAGCCTTTTTTTGGCCACAGACAAAGTCAGCAGGGCACGTCCTACAAGTCTGTTGTGCACTGCTTCTATTGTGGTTCATGCACGAGTATAGCATTATAAATAATATTTTTTCAGTAGCTAAATGTGAAAATGTCTGCTGTATCCCAGATTTTAGCTAGTTAGCTCGGTGGTTGTATATCCGACAGATAGTGTAGCTAGCTAGTGTCCAGGGTGGCTGTTAAATTTACCTTCCAGCACTTTTTTTTGGCCATTACGGAGGTCCACAGACAAAGCCAGCAGGGCACATGTCCTACAAGTGTGTTTTGCACTGCTTCTATTGTGATCCATGCACGAGTATAGCATTCTAAATAATATTCTTTCAGCGGGTACATGTGAAACAGCTTGATGTATGCCACCTTGTCATTTTATGCTGTGGTGATATGCAACTGTCTGCAGACCTAAGACACATTAAAATTTTTTATAATTTTTCAGTTGCAAATGTTGGACAACCAGCCGTATCACACTTTGTCATTTTGTTGTGCTCAAATTAAGCTGTAGAGGCCTGATCCAGAGGCCACGGAAAAATCCTTCTGTTCCTAGTGTCATACAGTAGGAAACCTGACTTTCAAATAGTTTGTAACATCTAGTGTCCTATAGAGGCATGATCCATAGGCCACAAAAAATCCTTCTGTTCCTGGTGTCATACAGTAGGAAACCTGACTTTCAAATAGTTTGCAGCATCTAGTGTGTTATAGAGGCCAGATACAGAGGCCACAAAAATTCTTCTGTTCCTAGTGTCATACAGAAGGGGACCTGACTTTCAAATAGTTTGTAGCACCTAGTGTGTAATAGAGGCCTGATACAGAGGCCACAAAAATGTCTTCTGTTCCTAGTGTCATAAAGTAGGGGACTTGACTTTCAAATACCGTATATACTCTTGTATAAGCCGAGATTTTCAGCACGTTTTTTTGTTCTGAAAACATCCCCCTCAGCTTACATGAGTCATGGCCAAAAAGCCGGTGGGGGAGGGGGAGTGGGGAGCCAGCGGCTGTAGCACAGTGACAGCTGCAGCCGCTGGCTTCCAGAAGATATCGATACTCACCCTCCGTCGCTGCATCTTCGTCCCTTCAGATCTGACCCAGCGCCGGTAGCTCTTTCCTGTTCCTGTGCTCAGCGGTCAGGTGGTACCGCTCATTAAGGTCATGAATATTAATGCGATTCCACTCCAGTAGGCGTGGAATGCATATTCATGACCTTAATGAGCAGTACCGCGTGACCACTCGGCACAGGAAGGACTGCCGCGCCGGGACAATGGAGATGCAGTGACATTCAGCGACGGAGCAAGGAGGGTGAGTATAATGGGGGAGGATGGGGGAGCCTTGCATACATGCATACAAGGGTGGGACGGAGGAGCCATGAATACAACAGGAGGAGCCATACAGAGCAGGACAGGACGGGGGGAACCACACATACAGGGATAGAGGTGAGGGGACAATACATACCCAGCTTGCCTCGGCTTATACTCGGGTTGTCTTACACTCGAGTATATATGATAGTTTGTAGCATCTAATGTGCTACAGAGACCTGATACAAAGGCCACAAAAAAGTTCTTCTGCTTCTAGTGTCAAAGTAGGGGACCTGACTTTCAAATAGTTTTTAACATCTAGGGTGTTATAGAGGCCTGATACAAAGGCCACCAAAATTATTCTGTTCCTAGTGTCATACAGTAGGGGACCTGACTTTCAATTAGTTTGCAGCATCTAGTGTGTTATAGAGGCCTGATCCATCAAAAATCCTCCTGTTCCTAGTGTCATACAGTAGGGGACCTGACTTTCAAATACTTTGTAGCATCTAGTGTGTTATAGAGGCCTGATACAAAGGTCACATAAAAATTCTTCTGTTTCTTGTGTCGTACAGTAGGGGACTTGAGTTTAAAATAGTTCGTAGCATCTAGCATGTTATAGAGGCCTGAAAAAGAGGCCGAAAAAAAATTCTTCTATTCCTAGTGTCTAGTGATGAGCGAGCACTAAAATGCTCGTGTGCTCGTTGCTCGTGTCGAGCAAATTGGGATACTCGGGTACTCGACCGGAGCAACAAGCCCATTGTAAGTCTATGGGAAGCCCAAGTATTTTTACGGCGACTCCCCCAGGGGTCCCTTTAAGGTCTAAAAACATCTGAAAATGATGGAAACCCTGCAGAAATGACACAAGAACATCATGGGAATTTCCCCTGGAAGCATTTCTGACTCCTAGGTCACAGCTATAAGAAATGTTGTCAGAGTTTCATGCCATTTTTACAGGTGCACCAAAAATCATACAAAAACGAAACCAAAATGGATTCTGCTGGAAAATATGTTAAGGTGCATCCTTTCCAGGGTAATGACTTGTACATAAGGCAAAATAATTAACCCCAGACAAAAATGTTCTACCATCACTTGGGCTATGTTCACACGCAGCGTTTTTGAGGCGTTTTTCAACTATTACATTGCTTTCAAACCAAACAAACTAATGGATGCTTGTGAAAAACTAAGTTTAAATAGGAGCACAAGCTTCTTCATCTTCACCCATACATATTACCAATACTATCCAAATGTCACAGCCGAAAATTATTTCTTCTAGTGTAACGAACACTGTTAAAGGAATGCCACTAAACATAGATAACCACGACCCTGGGAAACACCAAATTTCCTCTTTACAAGATATGGACAATAATGGTATTGATGGCGACTTTGAAATTTACCACATCAACACCAAGAAGATGAAGATCACAGCTGCAAAAAATGTGCAAAAAAGGCATTGAATGTCTGGAAAATCATTCTCTTTTGGGCAAACTTTCCCTCTTACTAAATTGGTACCGAATGATTCATTCACAGCTCTCATGTCTATTTAGCGTTAGATGGTTGAAAGATGATGTATTCTGTTTGTCCATGTCCACTTTTTGAAAGCGAGCAGAAAAGTAGGATGAAATAGCAGGAAGATGTGTGATTTTGGTCAGTAAGGAGGTGATGTCAGGTAGAGATAGGTAGATCTGCATGTCTTCGGCGTACTGATGATATTGCAAACCATGCCATTACATCAGCTGTCCCAGGATGAAGGTGTAGATGAAGAAGAGTAGGGGTCCTAGAACTGAGCCTTGGGGAACATCGAAAGACCGGGGTCGAGGTGAGGAGGTGGTGTGGGAGAGGGAGACACTGAATGTCCCTGTAACAGCCTGGTTGTTTTTTAAAGACTCTGCCTATAACCCCAAAAAGGCCATTTGCACCACTGGCCATGCCCGCATCAGAAGGGGTAGCAAAACTCCCATCCTAACCACCACAAGCATGATCAGGCACATGGCAGCAAAGCACTCGACTTTGCTGGTTGAACAGAAGGCTCCATGAACAGTGTGTGTGGGTGATACCATTGCTTCTTCCAATGTTGTGCGTGCAAGCTAATTCCCGGTGCATGGTGCATGCAAAGATGCCTCATGCCCTGCATCTGCAGTTGCACACAAACTCAACTAGCTCCATCAACAAGCACGTCCATGTCCTTGTCCCAGCACAGCGTTCAGTTGTCCATACCCCAGTCCTTGGAACGCTAGCGGAAATACGCAGCCAATGCCACAGTACTAAATCCACATATTTCTCATCTGCTTGCGCTCGAAATGTTGCATTTTGGGCCGGTGAGAGAGGTAAGCTTTACGCAACCTTATGGTAGTGACCATGACAAGGTACTCATTACCCAGCCGCCACAATTTTGCCTGGTCTGCCATCAACATTACCTGGGCCCTCAACGATGCTGTTACAGGGAAAGTGCACCTAACCACGGACACGTGGACAAGTGCTTGTGGGCAGGAATGGAACATCTCGCTGATGGCATGCTGGGTTAGCGTAGAGGAAGCCATGACTCAGTCAGACATTGGGAGACCATGTTACAGATGTATGGAGACAGGTTGTGGAAGGCTTTGTCTGTCATAGTTAGGGTTTTGAACTGTAGCCTCTGGGTAATTGGAAGGCAGTGAAGCGCCTGGCAGTGAGGAGAAGCTGGGAAATAACAGAGGGACAGTTGGATTACTCGGGCATCAGAGTTTAGGATAGATTGGAGTGGTGTAAGAGTGCTAGAGGGGAGGACAGAGAGCAGAAGGTTGCAATAGCGGAGGTGGGAGATCATGAGGGCGTGCACAAACATTTCTGCAGTTTCTTGGACTGTACGGATCCTGGAAATGTTTTTGAGTTGCAGTGGGCAGGAGGCAAGGGCTTGGATATGCATCTTGGAAGACAGGGCAGAGTAGAGGATCACCCCGAGGCCCCGAACATGCGGGACTATTTGTACCGGTGTGCCATCCTGGAATTTAAAAAAAAAAAAAAAGGGACAACAAGGCTAGCACACAGAACTGTGATATGTATGCCTGCAAAGCTGCAACTTTTCCACCACCGATACACCAGGCCGCAGCCACAGATAACAGACTGTATAGTTTTTTTTCTCTTGTATGTGAAATTTGGCAAAATAGCAAAAAGGGAGAGATGCTTACCTGCCTAGGTCTCCAAACAAATCAGGATGCAGTGGACCCATGTGGTTAAGATGGCGGCAACACAGGTGCAGAAATAACGATGAGGCAGCCACTCACAGCCTAGCAAACTAATGGAGGGGGTGGCTGCTTGGCATATGACTGCACATAAGAGACTTGTATGTGGTGCTGTTCACACAATGGGAATGCACAGCATCCAGATTAATAGCCTAGTAGTGACACTGAGCTTCTATTAGGTCAATCGGGCTGCCCAGCGCTATTAAAATGCATCCCATGTGAACAGACACCACAGTTTACAAGACAGAATGGGCCCAATTGCACTCTAAAAAAAATGCAAAAAAAACATATAAAAAATATGTGAGGTATTAGTTTATATTTTGGCCAAAATACGCAAGCTCGTAACCCAGGTCACGGGTTCCCACACTTATGTGTAAATTTGTCTGTGAAATTTGTCAAAAAATTAAAAATGAGTACAACAAGGCTAGCAGACAGAACTATGAAACTTATGCCTGCGAAGCTATGATTTTTCCGGAGCGGAGCGTGCAGCCGCACAGCAATACATGGAGCTGCACGCTGCGCTAGTGACGGCGCCAGAGCTGGGTTTTCACCTGCGAGACTCGGCCGTATCTCACGTATGTGTGATCCCGGCCTTAAAAGCACGATTCTGACCTTATCTCAGCAAGTGTAGGGAGAGCTGCTGCTAAGTCCGGAGCAGAATGCGGCGAGCAGGGCGGCGCCAGGTCTCTTATAGACCTGATGACGCTGTGCAGCCAGCCAATCACTGTAATACCACAACAAAGATGGCTGCGGCATTACAGTGCCTGGCTGACAATCCCTGCACTAAAGAGCGCCAGAATTGCAGGGCGGAGACTCGAGCTCCCACCGAATTATCCCGGAAATACTCGGTGCTCACCAAGTACACCGAGCATAATGATACTCGGGCGAGTAACGAGAAGTGGCGAGCACGTTTGTAGTCTTTATGATTTAAAAAGAGAAAACACAGCAGTTTGACAATAAATGGCTTCAGCCAACCACTAACCATGAGTGGAGGAAAAGTTTTGGTGTTATCATTCATATTCTCTCAATAAAAGGCCAACAAAGCAAAAATTCTGCCAGGTATGTATGTAAACCTTTGAGCACAACTATATATATATATATATATATATATATATATATATATATATATATATATATATATATATATATATATATATATATATATATATATATATATATATATATATATATATATATATATCTCAATGTTCATCTTGGACATTTTGCAATTGCAACATGATTAAAGAAGAAATATCGGTAATAAAATTATTTTACTATCCTTGTATTTGGCTATATTATGTGCTCTATTTAGCATCCACAATAGTTTTTTAGCTTCTCGTGTAATTGGTTATTATGGATAGAACTGGATAGAACTGCATATATTGATGAAGAATTACAAATTCTCAGGGACCACCAATATTATGCCAAACTCCCTAGAGATCCTTCAAAACATTATTAAAAATAATACCTTACATAATTTTTTCCCTCATAATTGAGTGATTCCATAATTTTTACCCTATGCTTCGTTAAAAAAAGTAACCCTTACTGACTACCACATTTTTGTTCTTGATTTCTTTTAGTGTTTCTTAAAGCCAGAAAGTTGCCATTTGAAATGACTTTAGTTTTGTGCCATGTCTGTGATCTTCTTTTTTCCTACAAAATTAAACAACTGAATGAACATCCTCCAAGGCCGGTGATTCCATAATTTTTTGCCAGGGGTTTTAGGTACAGCTAATCAACAGAATCTGTTGGATAACAGAGAGAGGGTTTTTTAGTAGATGAAGCACTATCAATTATCACATCTTTATTTTCTGCTGAAAATTCATAATCGTCTTACTTGTCTTCCTGGTCATCCAATCATATCAGGCATGAATTCAATAACAGACAATTTATCACTACATAGATTTGTTTTTAAAACACTTAAATAAATATCAGGAGTACAACAACCAAAATAAAATTAAATAAATATTTATTGAAAACAATTAATGACAAGGTAAAGAATATGTTAAAAGAAGATGTCAAGGAGGAGGCAGCACTTTTTGTAGATCAATTAAACCAAAGTCCATTGGGCCTAGAAGTTTCCTTTAGAAAAAATTGCAAGCGTGACGCAGAATTCTATAAAGGAGCTCGGGTTTTACAAAATATGTTTGAAGAGAAGAAATGCCCTAAAAAGATTCTAAAGGATGCATTTAAACACACTTGTGAATTAAATCAGATTACTGTACTTGTTTGAATGGAGAGGGGAAATATCAAAGCAAAAAAAGAAGGTCCAAAAGTACTGAGAAAAATTAGGTCTAGTTTTATTACTAGTTTACATCAATCCTATAGGAATTTTAGAATTATATTAACAAAATACTGGCCAATAATTAGGAATCATCTGTTTCTCTCAGGGATTATACCTGACAAACCCAATTTTATTTTCGCTGTAACATGAACCTAAAAAAATGATATTGCGCCGAGCAGGATAAGATCAATAATGCTCTTCAAAGGATATTTCTATTTGTCCTATTCCCCAACCACGGTTGTAGGCACCTATTGCTGCGAGGGAGCAAAATATCTCTGTTGTGGTATGATAAAACAAAGCTGCAAATAATTTAATCACAGAAGAAAGTTTTTCCATAACAACATTTTTAAACTGCAACACCAGTTATGTTATTATTTTATTACAATGTGATTGTAATCTTCAATATGTAGGAAGGACTATAAGGTCAGTACATAATAGGATGAAGAAAAAGACATAATACATGTAATGGATTAATAAATCATTCTTTATCCAAACATTATCTGATGGAACATGAAAAAGATTCCAGCTGTTTAAAACTAAAAATCATATAAAACCCAATATGTTTATTGATAAATTGTTAAAAATGCCACCAACCTGTGGCTGCACCAAAGAAAAACCAAAACACACAGTGAAAAAACTAGTGTTGGGGACAGGTATTTCACCCTATCAAGATAGCTGTACTGGTGGCTACCTGGCAGTGGGGGTTGGCGCCCTAGGGGGAAGCGTACTGGCGCCCCCACTCCTCGTCGTCTTTCCCTGGGGTCCTATTATGCCCTACCAATGTGTGAGGGTTCCCCTACCCACACAGTTGCAGATGTCTAAAGGGACCCCTAATTCGCTAGACAGAGATAAGCCTGCAGCTAGGGAAACCTATCCCCCAACACCGTGAATTAAAAGAATATTGAGTACATGAAGTGGACTTATATTGACAACTTTGTGAGATAATTTTCCCATAAGAGCCGATAATCACCTGGGAAAATCCACACAGCACCTTCTAGTATAACACAGCCTGCAGGGCATTAAAGATAAGTCCTGCAGAACGATCAATCCTCCTTTATGGTGCCCAAATGAGTACCACGGGGTGCTGTGACTATGAGCACATCAATATTATGCTGTTAAATGAGAGTGAATAAATTTGAGCAGCGCACACTGTCCAACAGTAAGCACCTTATTATGGATTATAATTGGTAATTTAAGGTGACTTAGTGCATAGGAACATCATAGGCAATATTTTCTACTACCAATATTTTCTACTACCAACAGCACTTAATTATACAGATACCTCCTATCGGCAATGTTTTCTACTACCAACATCACTTAATTATACAGATATCGCCTATCGGCAATGTTGGGTGCCATGCATGTCAGTTTTCTATAGGGTCCACTGCCCAGCAGGATATTCAGTGCCACAGATATCCCACTGTATCCGTACATGAACATACGGACAGAATGTATGTCGCACACTTTCCCTCAAGGGTACGTTATTAAAAATGAAATAACATCAATTTAAAGTGTCTTCGTGCAACATATTGCCATAGCCCGATAAATGTCTGTAGAGCATTAAAACGTGTGGCTTGTACTCATCACTCTCGAGGTGCCACGCCGTCAGCCACTTATCATATTCCGCCTCGACGCGTTTCGCCCCTCTGGCTCATCAGGAGGCCCGATCTTAGTGTCATGTATCTCGATGATGAAAGGATAAAAGTGAATTCTGATGTATATTACCTTAATTTATAGACTTAACCGCCGGCAGATTTCCGCGTGTAAGTACATCCGGTTACAAGACCCGGAAGTTATCAGATAGTGATGCTGCCCTATATTGATGTACCCCGCATGCGCTCAGTGGAACGCACGAGGTGAGCCGCAGCTTGCGTGTCGCCTACTGTCTCTATGGCGGTGAGAGTTCTGCGCCTGCGTTCAGATCTAAGCTGACTGCAACATACTAGAAGCGCCTCCTGAATTTACACCTTAACCATGAGGATGACAGGCATGAGCTTCGCCTAGTTCATAGATGTACCTATGACCGCATCCTGCGTCTCCACATTAACCATAGGGATGACAGGCATCAAGAACGCCTCGTTCATAGGTGTATCACTGGACGATGTAATACGTATCTAGCGGATAATATGATGTTCATATATTGACAACCAGCGTGTATAACAAAACTAAGGAATATAAATAATAAATTGAAGATAACGGGCACACGGATCTATGCCTATTACCCCCGAAAAGGGGGGGATATCAAGGAGACGGAGCTTGGAAACAATTCAGTTCATTTAGTCCAACAATACATATATTAAAATTCACATTAGATCCATTCTAGTTAGATTAATGGCCCCAGTAGGCCCACAAGAGCCTTGTAGCAGCCTTACAGCTGATCATATTAACACATAGAGGTTCTGGGGGCAGGTGTAAAATTATTAAAGGCTAAATTCAATATAGGCATAAAATAGGGGTTCATAGAAAACAGGTATATGACTGTTGCTCATTAATCCCTTTGGGGGTCACCGAATCCAGTCTGAAAATCCATTCACACTCCCTTTGGAGCACCATTCTATCAAAGTTACCCCCTCTGGGGTTAGGTTTTACTACCTCAATCACCGAGAAATTTACATCAAATGGATTTGCTGGATGTTGTACTCTCATGTGCCTAGCTAGCGGGGTATCTCTATTGTGTCTTATATCCCCTATATGATCTCCAACTCTTCTACGGAACTCTCTAACCGTCTTCCCTATGTAATCTTTTGGGCATGGACAAGAGGCCAAATATATCACCCCTGTAGTTTTGCAATTTGAGAAGTCCCGCTGGAAAAACTTTTTTCCAGTTGAAGAGCTTGTGAAGGACTTGTTTGGTCTCATGTATTTACATAGTTGGCATCCGCCACATCTAAAGAAACCACATGTCTTTCTCTGTAGCCAAGTGGACCTTGCCTTTGGTCTCATGTAATGGCTATGGACCAATGAGTCCCTAAGGGACCTGCCTCTTCTGAAGGTGATATCAGGATGGGATCCCAAAAGGTCAGTGAGTTCCGGGTCCATCCTGAGTATATCCCAGTGTTTATTAATAACGTCTCTGACCTTATTGTGTTGTGAGTCAAAGGTGCCTATAATCCTGATTTTGTTCTCCTCAGCCCTAGGCACGTTTTTATGCAACAGTTGTTGTCTGTCTAAACTTATGGCATTATTATATGCTGATTTCAAAATGTGGGAGGGATAGTTTTTCTCACTGAACCTATTGAGCATGTCAGTCGCCTGGCTTTGGAACATTCTCATATCGGAGCAATTTCTCCTCAGTCTTAGGAACTGGCCCTTTGGAATGCCTTTTTTAAGGGGGGCAGGATGGTGACTATGCCAATTAAGTAGCCCGTTTGTGCTTGTTGGTTTTCGGTAGATACTTGTTGACAAACCCCCATCTGGGGTTTTACTAATCATGACATCTAGGAAGGCCAGTTCCTTCGACTTGATCTCTGAAGTAAATTTTAAGCTGATGTTGTTAACATTCAGCTCCGTAATGAATCTATTAAACTGAGCCTCAGTGCCAACCCATATGACGAAAACGTCGTCGATGAACCTAAGCCAAATGGCTATGTACTCATTCCACCAGTTGGTATCTTTACCAAACACAGTTGTTTCTTCCCACCAGCCCAGGAACAGATTTGCATAAGATGGGGCACATGGGCACCCCATCGCGGTGCCCCTGAGCTGGTGGTAGTGTTTGCCATTAAACTTGAACGAGTTATGGGTAAGCACAAAGTCTAGCAAACAAACAACAAAGGAATTGTGTTCCCCACATTCTATCGACCTTTGTTTGAGGTAGTGATGTATGCCCCTTAGGCCCGCCTCATGTGGTATACTGCTGTACAGAGCCTCAACGTCAATCGACGCTAGAAAAAAATCACTTTCCAGTTGTATGCCTTCTATTTTCTGAAGTAGGTCCGTGGTGTCCCTAAGATATGAAGGGATAGACAGCACAAAAGGCCTCAAAATTTCTTCAAGATACAAGCCGCAGTTTTGTGTAAGTGAGTCCACTCCTGACACAATGGGTCTCCCCTTCAAAGGGTGCAGACCCTTGTGCACCTTAGGTAGTGTATAAAATGTGGCCTGCAGTGGAAAGGAAGGAAGCATAAACCCATATTCAGATTTGGATATCACCCCCTTAGATAGGGCTGCCTCAAGAATTTCTCTCAGTTGAATTTTGTAGCTCTCAGAGGGATCCCGATCAAGGGTTTCATAGGTGCTTTTATCCTGTAGAATATTGTTGCACATATTACAGTAGATCTTATGGTCCATTATGACCAAGTTACCACCCTTATCGGATGCCTTGATGACTAATTGGTCATTCTTCTTAAGTGTATCCAGCGCTAATCTTTCCTTTTCACTGAGATTATGATCTGTACCGGCATCCATGTATCTGATCTTTTTTAAATCTCTCTCTACCAATTGAAGGAAGATATCAATATTTTTAGTATCACCCTGGGGTGGCATCTTGGTACTCTTGTTTCTAAGGTTAGTGAACGGGCCCCTATTGGTATTCATGTGTACTTCATTTTCACCCAACAAGCCTACTAGGGCTTCAAAGCTCTCCATATCGTCCTCTTGTAGTCCCATTTGCAGACAGTTCTCCCTACTGTTATGTAGGAAGAACTTTTTCCATTTTAATTTTCTGCAAAAAAGGTTCAGATCCTTTATCCAACTGAAGCAATTAAAGCCCCCCGTGGGTACAAAATTAAGCCCTCTCTGCAAAACTTGATACTCATCCCTAGACAAAGCATAAGATGAAAGGTTGATAATCTGTCCTCTATCTAACTGTTTTTTGGTCTGAGAAAGTAACCCGTTCTCATCCCTTGTTCTAAAAAAGACGAGGAGGATGCTGAGGAGGAGGCCTGTGCTTGCATATCTCTTGTATTTATTGGAGGGGTATCTGAGGTTCCCGCTGCAATGTTGTAGCCTCCCCTTCCCCTTCTTCCATGCCTGGCCCTTGGATGTTGCCATCTTTTATATCTAAAGGTCTGTGCCCTATTGTTAAAGCCTCCTCTACCAGTCGTATCGGTCCTTTCTGTGTCTGAAGTGTCCAAATCTGACGAGGACACTTCACCCCCTCTACCTATTTGAAAATTAAAGGCTTGATTGTCAGCAAAGTTCTTAAGATCCTTTCTGTTTAAAACTAACAATAATAGAACAAATACCTGACAGCACTCCAAATCGTTAACAAAAACGTATTAATCAGGAATACTATTGGATCTTTAAATTATCAACTTTAACGCCAGATGATCTAAATGAATGTATCGAGAATGCCAACTAATAAAAGACAATGAAGGATTAACATTCATATAGCCAGTAGCATTTATTACTACTGCAGATAGATTCACTCTGTAGAGGTAGAATAATGACACTATCATTATGTTCCAAATTACACTTGTTGGAGTCATATGGACTAATTAGATTATATGGGGTTGTGTAATATTGTATTTTATACATTTTTTCTTTTATATTTTTATGTTGTGTACCTTGAGTCTGTTACGTCACTTTGTGACCATATAAATTTCCTGTTTTGTTATTTCTGACGAAGGGGTCTGATCTGCCCCGAAACGTGTAGTTCCAATAGAAACATTTAATACATTTACCTCCTTTTATCTTCAGCTCCTTGGCAGCGATCATCCAGCCCAGACTTTTGCTCCATATTGTTTAGTTTAGTGTAGAGAATGGGTTTCCTAAACTGTGCCATCCTGTAATGTATGGCATTAAAATGTCCCTAAGATCAGCACAATTTTCTTCTGCTCCATAGCAGTATCAGTCCTTCTCTGGATCAACAGTGGAAAAGATGAGCTAAATTAGTTTTCACTCTGTAACTTGTGATGTGGTGTGCTCTTCGCAACAACTAGGACCCTCTCCAATCTTTCTCTTTTCTTCCACTGTGCATGTCTAAAAGGTCTGTGCCAAGTTCATAAATAGCTAAAATTTCAAAGTGCTTGTAAAAACAAGGTATTTTGTAATTTACTTCTTTTTAGAACTCCTCTCCTTTCCCAGGAACGGAGACCACGCTGAAGTCTCAGAGTGAGTGAGTGGCCACCTAGGTAAGAAGCACATACATACTTGCAGGCTCTATGCTTTAGAAATTGCTCACACTACTCTGAAGTTGGCTGGATCGCTGGTACTGCAATGCTTCTCTCATGCTGTGGAGGACAAGCTGCCTCTGTTAGATGCATGGCGGAACTTACAGCGTAAGCTAGTGGTGTGACAAAGCCACCGAACCTGTCAGTTTTCAGAAACGCACTGCCCTCTGCAAAGCAGGAAGCCAAGGGCAGGGAGCAGTGCACTCCTGACAAACAAAATATTATAACAATCCTTTAATTATCAAACTATTGCTCCTACATGAGGGCTACTAATAGTCACAAGTCACATTGATTTGAAAACCTTCATTAAATTGCATTTTGAAACTACACCTTCTGATGGGTAACCTGAAGCTCCATGGCACTAGTGCAAAATCTGTAATAGGCTCTTTTATGTAATATGCATCATTTAAAATACTGTTGTCTTTGTATGTGGTACGTGGGCCTTTGGGTTCCCATGATAGCCTGGGCCAGGTAAACTGCTACTTCTGAAAACCTTGTAGCTGCATCTCTTTATACCTGCATGTCAAAGTATTGTATACATCGGAATATTGACTTTTTTTAGTCCGTAAATGGGTTCACTTTTTCCATTTCTTATAGTTCTTAAAACGGTTGTGTTATAAAGCCAGTTTTAAAACCTAAAGCGCCCTACCTATGAGCTAATTACAAATTGTATCCTCAAATTTTCTAAAAAAAAATATATACGTTACACAAAATGTTAGCTTAGTCAAAAATTCCATTGTCAAACTATAGAAACAATTGAGCATAGTTTTTTTTATAGTACATTTGAAAATCTTGATGTCTGTAGGAGTGGAGTCATTCACAACCTTTCATATTGTTATTATGAAATAAGGGATGAGGGAGGTGTCCAGGCACCGGAGGTGCTCCAGCAACTAGGTGCCATCCAGTAAAAGAGCACTAGGGCTTTCATAGAAGGTGTGACATCCACAGAGATGGGTATGGGAGAGAAAATCTTAATGATCACTTTTTCACTTTTTTCAAAGTACATTGAGAAGCAAAATGTGGTCACTACTGTAGGATGATCTGTAGGTAACTCTCAGTCTGTGTCATGATTGTAAATATGAGAATTAAATGGGAGAAAGAATGTCTTAGCGAAGCATCATGAAAAAATATGCCTTGTTCGTTATGTTGCAAATATATTAACAATGTGTATATTTTCAACCCACCATTATCAGTACTTTAGGATGTATGAGTATACTGATAATTAAGAAATCAATTTAATCTAAACCTGTATCATTATTAATGAAACACATTCATGTTATACGATCTGCAAAAGCAAATTAACTCCAGAGCCAAATAATCTATCCAGAGAAGAAACTAATGACAAGACAGTTATAAATTAGTCATAAGAAAACTAAGAAGGGAATGAACCCCCATATGTACACATCTACATCTGAAAAATGTGAAAAAAAATCTTTCACTTCCAGTTGCCAATAATGACAATCCGATCGATAAATCCAAGATTTGATTGCTATGTGGCGAACAGTTGTAGCGTCTCATCACCAGCACTCAGTGTGAATGTGAATTATGCATCTGTAGTATACAGCAGGAACAGCACATGAATAGCTGCTTTTTCCCTACACATTGACAGCAAGCAAGGGTAGTATTAAACCATCTATTTAAATCTAAATTCTGAATTCAAGACTTGTTACTGTTTTATAATGAAAGTGCGCTTTTGCGCTTTTGTTTTTTCCTCCCCATCTTCCAAGAGCCATAACTTTTAATTTTTTCCATCAACATACGTGTAGGAGATAGAGCTTTGTGAGGATTTGATTTTTGTGCTCTGAGCCTATATTTTAATCTGTACCATTTGAGGGTAGATACATTGGTTTGATTACCTATAGTTGCAATGTTATCTGCTAGCGAAGGGTGAAAAAACGTAATTTGGGCTTTTAGATTTTTTTCTCATTATGTCGTTTACTGATTACGTAAACGAAATTTATATTTTGATAGATTGGACTTTTATCAACATATTGTAACTTCATATGTGTATTTTTAAAATAGAACTCTCACCTCCTGGGACACGGCTGTAAATGCCACCACCACAGATTGACAGCAGCCACATGCTGCTGTGAGAGGAAGATGATGACTAAATATTAAAGCCATCATCTGCCAGCAAAGATTTGAGCTCAGATGTTGAGCCTGCATCAATCCCAGGAAGCCAACATATGACATACCAGAACTTCATGTGTGCACTGTTTAAAATAATTTTTGAGACACTTAATTGCTCCAGTTGTCTAGACTGGCACAAACGCCATATGAATGCAGCGGTCAGTTTCACATGCTTACCGATAGATGCTACTGCACAAGTGTCGCCGCCAGTGCTATTTTGCTGCAGTCAATTATTTTTTCCCCCAACAAAATGGCGCCAGTGGCATGCGTTGCCACCATCTTGCTGGAGCCACATTTTTTTTGCTCCAACAACATAGTGCCAGCGGCGGCGCATGCGCTATAACATCTAATGCTTGCCGATAAAAGCTACTATACAAGGGCAAAATTTTGCTGGAGGAAGAATTTTTTGGTTTCAAAGCCAACACTATTATATGCAGTATATAAATAGGAGGCAGGTCACTAAAGGATCAGTGATCTGTCAGTTAAGCTCCTAAGGATGAATATGAGAACAGAGCACCACAGAAAGACCCCTCTCCACAGGCCGCCCTGAAGCACGAGAATCTCATTAACTGAAGACTGCAAATACAGATTAAGCAGCAACCACAAGACGGATTTCATCAACCAAGGTATCATTTTAATCAGTATAATGGCACCAACCTTTCAATGCCTGTAGTTTACTTAGCAAAATCCTGATGACAGGTTCGGTTTAACTTGATATTTTTTGCTGAAAACTCTTGTCCCCATCTCTAAAGTTTGGGCCTCCAGAATGTCTCAAGTTCTTTCTTACGTTAGACCAGATAGACTTAATTTATCTACAGCTTTTTCAACCTCTAGTGTATCCATTATGGTGGTTGAAAAGGAATCGAAACAAGGATGCAATCCAAGATGACTAAAAAAAATTAAATATGTTATTGGCTTCTTGATTTTGATTATTAATAGCAAATTCAACAAACAAAAGTTGTTTCACTGAGTAAGACTGATGATCAGACAGATAACGCCGAAGAGCATTTTATTAGTTCATTCTGTCTTATAATTGGTCTCTGGGTGGCAGTCAGAAGAAAGAGACAACTATATATTGAACTTTTTACAGAATGCCCTAAAAATTTGGAAAATGGAGTCCCATAGTCGAAAATTATATTTTATGGAACACCATGCAAACGCACAATGTGATTAATGAATGATTGCTTAAGGCTTGACAGTTAGGCAACCCAGACAGAGGGACAAAATTACACTGTTTAATTAACCTACAACCACCACCCAGATATCAGTCTTCCCTAATGGTGGAAGGTCAGTAATGAAGTCCATGGGGAAGAGAGTCCAGGGACTCGTAAGGGTGGTTAGGGGCTGCAGAAAACTGGCTGGATGGGTTTGGATCATTTTGACTCTGACCCAAGTGATATGGTTGGCCACCAAACATTTCAGGTTGCCAATCGGATTGTATTATTCATACCAGGCTGACCTGCAAGTGAGTCGCCTGCCAGGGCTTGTGAGGTACTCGGTCCCAGGTCCAGTCTTAAAGGGGATGTCACGGTGGCTGCGACCCGGTCCGTGGCCCTGGGTGCCCAATTAAAGGGGAAAGGTCTTTAAGGGAATTTGGTATAAGGTCTTTTTTCGTGACGCCACGTGTGATTCTCGGTCAATAGGGACCGACACCACTTAAAGGGGTCCTCTGGGGTGATGGTATGGCTGCTAGATGGTGACACTTCCCACAGGTGAAGTGGGGTCCCCAGGGCTCTCAAGGTATATGGCAGTGATGATGTGTGCTGATGAATAAGTGGAGGACACAAGTTGTACCGTCTATACCTGGTTTACTGGTGGTAGTAGTCCACAGTCCAGGGTACCAGGGACAGGTGGTGACGTGGTCCGTCTGGCTTGGAGGCAAAGGTGATCTCTCTCCCAGGTGAGGTCCGTAAGCTTTTCCTACTTGCACTAAGATGGCAAGGTCCCTGCTGCTCATAGCTTGCTGGCAAGGAATCCTCTTTCTCCTGTCCTGGGACAGTTGCCTGCATGGTAGGCAGTTTGAGCCTTTTTATAGGGTCTCTACCACGACCCGGGCTCTTAGAGTACTGCTGTACCTCAGGCTTGGTGTGGGCAGTTAACAGGTAGTCTAGTGCCCTCCAGCTCTGCTATGTGTCCACAGTTCCCCTCTGAGCCCTGTTCCACTCCTGTGCTCCTTTCCTCAATGCTCCACTGCATGCAACCTTTCAGGTTCTCCTCTTCCCAGGAGCCGCAGCACAGTCCTGGCTGCACGGCTCTGCTGTCTGCCTCATAGACTTCCTTCTGTCTCAGTGTCTCTCTCAGACTGCTCTCCTTGGTCTCCCTGGATCAACTAACTACTCCTTGACCATGATACCTAAAGCTGGGGAAGCTCCCCTGAATCCGGGTCCTGAGCTCCCCATCCTGGCCTGGATTCAGAATGTATTGTATTGCTATCTGGTAAAGAGAATCCTCCATGCATGATAATACCCTCCCCAAAAGGAAGGTAACATCACTGTAACAACCGGTTACCTGGGGTGTTACACAAGTATAGAATCATGAGACTCCTGAATAATATTTAGGCAAAACTGGAAAGTAATAAATAGGTTTTGCTGGGTATGATTAGTGTCAGGGCTTGCTCTTGGGCTCTACAGGTCTCTTCAACAAGATCTAAGTAAACAGATGAAACAATTATAACTTCAACTAGAATAGGAACCAGTGTAGAGTGCTCAGACTAAGGCCGGCGTCACACTAGGCGTATGAAAATTCAACTTTTCAGAATATTTTCCCAGGCTCGAGTTCATATGAGTTCATCCAGCAGAGGGCGCATCACCGCGACTCGAGGTAACTACAGTACATTCCCCTGCACTCCATTCATTCAACAAGTTTTACAGACAGGAGCACAGCTGCATTAGCAGAGCTCCTGGGTGTAAAATGATTTAACCCCTTCAGATGGATTTACAGCGTGGGACAAGACTGAACGACGGAAGGTATGGAATATTGTTGTTTGTTTTGTTTAACTTTATTTCAGGTGAAAAGGGTCTTCAGGTGGATTAAGAGTATAATAAAATATTAAAACACCATGTGTCTTTATTTCATTAAAAGACTTTTTAATAATGTGTGTGTGTTTTATTAACCATTTCGTACTATTGGATTAATAATGGATAGGTGTCATAATTGACGCCTCTCCATTATTAACCTGGCTTAATGTCACCTTACAATAGCAAGGTGACATTAACCCTTCATTACCCCATATCCCACCTCTACACGGGAGTGGGAAGAGAGAGGCTAAGTGCCAGAATAGGCGCATCTTGCAGATGTGTCTTTTCTGGGGTGGCTGGGGGCAGATGTTTTTAGCCAGGGGGTGTCCTATAACCATGGTCCCTCTCTCGGATATTAATATCTGCCCTCAGTCACTGGCTTTACCACTCTGGCGGATAAAATTGCGCGGGAGCCCACGCCAATTTTTTCCGGGATTTAACCCTTTAATTTAATAGCTAGAGACCACAAATTTTACACAGAGACACTTCTTACATTAGTAAAGAGGAATATGTAATAAAAGAAGGGATATGAGATGGCTTACTGTATGTAAACCATGTCTCATATCCTGTCGGGTTTGTGAAGGAGAGAGGAAAAGCCGGCAATTGAATTACAGACTTTTCTGCTATCTAGCGCTGAATTAAATATAAGTATATATGCAGCGCCCCAGAGTCCTGGTCGTTGCAGTACTGTGGCTCCGCCACTAAGGGGAGCCATGGTACGTTCGATGGCACTGAAGGAGTTCCTCCAATCAGGTATCACAGACACCAATATGTTTCACAGCAGGGCCTCCGGGGGGAGCTAAGGGTGCTATTCATTAGGCCACTCCCCACCATAGTGGGTAAACTGGGGGTCAGGCAGGAAGTTAGAGAGAGAACGCTGACGGGATTGAACGGAGCAACACCTTGTGGCAGAGGGTGTTGTGAAGGGAGAGACTGTAGGGTCTCTGCCAGGGGTGGGATCCTGGCAGAGGCTTGGCATTGAGAGAACGTAACGGGACCGTGCCTGCTCAGCTTAGCGGCGGTGCCCAAGAAAGGACTAGAAGCGAGGCAGATTGTGCTGAGTGAGAAACGAGATCAAGCAGAAGGAGAATACCAGCAGGGGTTTTGTTGAAAGAGGCAGCACCCTGCTGAGGCGCAATACCGGTGGCCGGAACGCCGAGGGAGTGGATTAGAATACAGCTTCAAGCCATACTCCAAACAGCGGCAGGACAGTCGGTCTCAGGCGGGCTGTCTACCACATATCACCTATGAAGTCTTGGGGGGCAATTGCGGGAGAGGGGCGTCTCTAGGGTCCCGGAAGAACTCCAGGCCTACCTGACAAACGGGTGCCATTCCAACCTGAATACAGGGAGGGGTGGATTACAGAGGAACATCAAATCGAGTTGTGAGGGAACTTAAGAAACAGACACAACCGTTGTGGGGTCACTTTCCGTGAGCACAGCAGGAAAGGACTACAACACATAGCGCTAGAAGGAAGGCACAGATTTCCACCTGAGAGGAGGACTCTGGAGGTGCCATTGGACCGGCCGGACTTGCGCAGCCTGGTGAACCGTATTCTGGACTGAGGACTCAGAGATCTCCAGTAAAGAGGTAAAGAGACTGCAACCTGGTGTCCTCGTTATTTACCGCGACCTGCACCCCACAACTGCACCGCTACACCACCATTAACACCACTTATTTCACCGGACGTCCCCCACTGACGGACAGGGCCACGGACCGGGTCTAGCCACCGTGACAACCCCAGGACTGAGACCTTGAGGCCCGGCTCCGGGTACCCCTCGGCCCTGCGGCGGTGTGGGGGCGCGCCGCAGACTTGGCGTCACGAACAGGATCTACTTAAGCCTGAAGAATCAGGTCATGTGTGCCTAGAGACTGTGATTTACTGTACTTGAACCGTACTTTATTGAAAAGACTGTGTGTTGTGCCATTTGCCGCCAAAATCCGCCGCCATTGCAGCGCTGAGGAGAGCGCAGGAAGAGAAGAGGGGCGTGGAGTGGGCGTAGACAAGTTGGAGAGCGCGAACAGCAATGGCCGCCCAGTCTAAATATTTCTGCACGGTGAGGACGTGTCCGTCAGCAGCAGAGATCCGCCTCCTAATTCTTAATGGGGGGCGGAGGCAGAGAAAACGAAACCGCTCCCGAAGGAGAGAGCGGGAAAAAGACCAGGAAGTGACCCGCGTGGAGGACGCTATGGCCAGCAGCTCCGAACCCGACAGTGGGGTTGAAGTGGAAGTCTCCCCCGACTACCCGGATGAGCCCAGTAGCCCGTCCTCCGTGGATAACACCAGATTCCTGAGAGCTGAGATGGAGGACTTATATAACCAGCTCCTCCAACTGAATGTGAGAGTCCAGGCTCCGCACCCGGTGGAGCCGGTAGAGGGTTCCCGGACATCGGAGTTCTCACCGGAAGAACCAGCGGGACCTGCTACGGAAAGTGAACTCGTACCAGTTGGTGAGTCCGCCGATCCTGCCCCGCCAGCCGAGGGTGTGTTAGTGGGTCCTGTAGCGGCACCACCTCTCCCGGGAACCCATAGACTCCAACGCCTGCTACCATGGGAGGAAGCCACGGGCATGGAACACCGTATGCGAGCCCCAATCACCCCTACTCCCTTGCTGTGTGAGGTCCACGCGGAGCGCACGGTGTGCCGCTGGGTGAACCCCGGATCCAATCTTATGGGGTTCCCCGGGGTGGAGACCCAGAAGGGGGAGATGGTACAGGCCCTAAGCTGGGAGGAATACCAAATCCAGCTAGAACATCGGTGGCGAGAGGAGGAGAAAGTACATCAGGCTGGGCGGGAGGCTCACCATCAAAAGGATTTGGCGGTCAAGGATCGGGCCCGCAAGGACCCCACCACTCACCAGGCCCCGTGCAGGCAGGGCATCGTCACCACCTTTAAGCTCCGAGGAGGTTGGGGCTTTATTAAGGAACCGGGGCTATATGCGGAGATCTTTGTCAACCGACGGGATGTTGAGTCACACCTTAGAGAGGGCCACCCCGATCGGGACCTCTACCCGGGGGATAGCGTTACTTACACCCGGCATTTTGGGGAAAAGGGGTGGTTTGCTCTGAACGTCTACAAGAAAGAGAAACCAGCCCCAGTAGCCAAGGTGCCACCGTGTGATCGATCCGTAACCACCCCGGTCGCCCCCACCTGTCTGATCACAGAACCTGCGATCTGCCGCATGACCCCCGCAACCACCGTAGTGGTCAAGGAAGTGCCTTTCCAAGTGACCGATGTTCCTGATGTACCAGCGCAGAAAGACGTGGGAACGCAGACCCTCATCACCGCACACGATCTGGTTGTGCAACAGACCCGCACCCATGGGGTGTACCTGGCCGCGGGAGTGAATCTGGAACCTGACCTGCCTGTATTGCAGGGGTTCCCCCGCCAGGTGGCGCCTCGTGGGGGATTCTGAATTGAATGCTCTTTTATGAAAATGTAAATAGTTACTGTTTGTTCTTTAAGTTGCTGCTAAACCCGTCCAGGGTAAACTTTAAAAAGGTGACCCCACTATTGTTGTTTTCTTGAAGTTTTCCAAAAGTTACACAAACTGCAGTAATCATGGACTGTGCATGATTCGAACTTCCTTGTAAATAGTTGCACCTTCTTAAGGGTGCCTCCTACTGGTTTTAGTTAAAAGACACTTTGCGAAGATACCTTTCCTACTGGTTTTAGTTAAAAGACACTTTGCGAAGATGCCATTCCGGAGCCTTTGCGTGGACTGGTAGGCTGAGAAGACGAGCTACCTCAGAAAGGCTTGGTCCCCTCTTAAAGGGGATGTGTGGAATTGAACTTGAAAGCGATACTGATTTAGAACGGTAATATGATGATGCTTTGAGAAAGAATGTAACTGTTTTACATGAAAAGTTATATGTGTTTAAATTGTTTGAATTGTGAAATCTGAAAATAATGTTTTGTGAAAGGAAAAGATGCAGAGAGCCCGCAGGGGTAGAAGTAGAGATCTGCATAGTTGAAAGTAAAGAAGTAATGATGAAGGTGAGGATAGAAGGTAAACCCTGCGTCCCCATAGAAAGTTACTTTGTTACTAAGGACAGAAAGCAAACCCGTAGGGGTTAGAGAGTGAGTCCTTAAAGGAGCCGAGTAGAGCTGGCTCAGAGTTCTTTAAACGAAAGGAATGTTATGTCTATACTATGTATAGTAGCGAAAGGCAGTAGGCCCTGGCTGAACGGGGCGGTCCTGTAAAAGAAAGGAGAGGCAGTAGGTCTGGTGCCATAGGGACAGGCGGTCCTGCAGGTTCAAAGTAGGAGAATGTGAAGTTACCCTACCCTGTAATGTGATTATAGGAAGGCCTTTGGTAAACTAAGAGTGTATGTTTCTTAAAGGCAATGTTAATTTATTGTTCCAGAATTTGCACTAAGTAGAATACCCGGTTGGGTAACAGGAGTTATGTATAGCCTGTAATTTATAATGTTGACTATGTTTGTAACGTTAAAAGTGTCCTCACCTCCCATAAAGGGAAGCCTGTTCAAGTATACTTATTGTTTTGCACTCAACAAAATTGTATGTCTGTTTACTAATCTGTATTGTTGTTTTTCTTCCCAGTCCCGGAGTACTGTGTTTAACCAGGGGGGAGTGCAGCGCCCCAGAGTCCTGGTCGTTGCAGTACTGTGGCTCCGCCACTAAGGGGAGCCATGGTACGTTCGATGGCACTGAAGGAGTTCCTCCAATCAGGTATCACAGACACCAATATGTTTCACAGCAGGGCCTCCGGGGGGAGCTAAGGGTGCTATTCATTAGGCCACTCCCCACCATAGTGGGTAAACTGGGGGTCAGGCAGGAAGTTAGAGAGAGAACGCTGACGGGATTGAACGGAGCAACACCTTGTGGCAGAGGGTGTTGTGAAGGGAGAGACTGTAGGGTCTCTGCCAGGGGTGGGATCCTGGCAGAGGCTTGGCATTGAGAGAACGTAACGGGACCGTGCCTGCTCAGCTTAGCGGCGGTGCCCAAGAAAGGACTAGAAGCGAGGCAGATTGTGCTGAGTGAGAAACGAGATCAAGCAGAAAGAGAATACCAGCAGGGGTTTTGTTGAAAGAGGCAGCACCCTGCTGAGGCGCAATACCGGTGGCCGGAACGCCGAGGGAGTGGATTAGAATACAGCTTCAAGCCATACTCCAAACAGCGGCAGGACAGTCGGTCTCAGGCGGGCTGTCTACCACATATCACCTATGAAGTCTTGGGGGGCAATTGCGGGAGAGGGGCGTCTCTAGGGTCCCGGAAGAACTCCAGGCCTACCTGACAAACGGGTGCCATTCCAACCTGAATACAGGGAGGGGTGGATTACAGAGGAACATCAAATCGAGTTGTGAGGGAACTTAAGAAACAGACACAACCGTTGTGGGGTCACTTTCCGTGAGCACAGCAGGGAAGGACTACAACACATAGCGCTAGAAGGAAGGCACAGATTTCCACCTGAGAGGAGGACTCTGGAGGTGCCATTGGACCGGCCGGACTTGCGCAGCCTGGTGAACCGTATTCTGGACTGAGGACTCAGAGATCTCCAGTAAAGAGGTAAAGAGACTGCAACCTGGTGTCCTCGTTATTTACCGCGACCTGCACCCCACAACTGCACCGCTACACCACCATTAACACCACTTATTTCACCGGACGTCCCCCACTGACGGACAGGGCCACGGACCGGGTCTAGCCACCGTGACAACCCCAGGACTGAGACCTTGAGGCCCGGCTCCGGGTACCCCTCGGCCCTGCGGCGGTGTGGGGGCGCGCCGCATATATATATGTGTCTCACTGACATATATATATATATATATATATATATATACCTATTCTATGTGTACACGTTTATTCTACCTATTCTGTTCTATTCTGTCAGTGTGATTTTACTGTACACCGCACTGAATTGCCGGCTTTTCTAGAGAACACCGCTGCGTATTTATCGCAAGTCACACGCATGGTCCCTGTGTAATCCATAATTTTCTCGCCGCCATAGACTTTCATTGGTGTATTTTTTGCGCAATATGCTGACAAACGCAGCATGCTGTGATTTTCTACGGCCGTACAAGACCGTATAATACGGATCCGTAAAACACGGCAGATAGGAGCTGGGCCATAGAGAATCATTGGGCCGTATGCAATCCGTATTTTCTGCGCCTCTCATACGTCCGTAAAACACGCCAGTGTGACGCCGGCCTAACAAGGACAGAAACTTCAGGAGAGTGCGAAGTGATCAAAAAAAGTCATGTGCCAGAAAATGATACCAATAAAAATGTCAACTCGTCCCACAAAAAACAAGCTCTCACATGACTCTGTGGGCCAGAATATGGAAAAATTATAGCTCTCAAAATGTGGTGATGCAAAAACTATTTTTTGCAGTAAAAAGCATCTTTTAGTGTGTGACAGCTGCCAAACATAGAAACCCGATATTAATCTGGTATCGCTGTAATCGCACTGAGCCGAAGAATAAAGTCACCTAATCACTTATACCGCACGAGGAATGGCATAAAAAATAAATAAAACCAATTCTTTACATGCCGCTGATTTTTTTATCCAGCTTTCCAAAGACGGGAGTAAGGCTCAGCACACATTTGTCCTGCGTTCTGCGATGAGTGCTGCCACCAGGGTTTCTATGTAAATCTCTGAAATATGTGATTCAGATGGAACCTCTGGCGGAAGATTCCCTATAATGAGGCAGATGGAGGCACTGTGGATGCCATAGTATCTGTGATCCGGCGGTGTCCGTCTTTTTTAGGATTGCATAAAAGTGCCATCGGCCACAGTTTTGTGCACTTCTGAAAAAAAGGACATCACTGAACAGAGGTCAGACAGAGTCCAGAGTAAGGCCGGGATCACACATGCCAGAAACACACCAAGTCTCGCATGTTAATACTCGGCACTGCACCCGGCACTCAGGAGCGGCGCGTGCAGCCGCATAGCAATACATGCAGCCGCACATGCCGCTCCTGAGTGCCGGGTGCAGTGCCGAGTATTAACATGCGAGACTCAGTATGTTTCTCGCACGTGTGATCCCTGCCTAAGGGTAAGTTCACACAGGGAATTTTTTCTGCTTTTTTTTCTGCTTTTTTTTCTGCAGCAAAACCTGATCTTTTTGGCAGGAAAGAAGCTGCGGCAAAAACACAGTTTAGGTGCATATTTGTTGCGTTTTTGGTGCAGATTTGTTGCGTTTTTGGTGCATTTTTTATGTCTCTTTGTCCATGCTAATGTCCATATTCTGCAGTAAAAACGCTGCAAATAATGGTACCTACATTTTTGCAGCGTTTTTTCAACACCCATTCAAGCCAATGGGTGAAAAACGCTGAAAGAAGTGGCATGCTTTATGTCCAAAAAAAAAACAGCAAAGCACAAAATCCTGATGACACAAAAAACCAACGTGTGTGCATGAGAATTCTGAAATCTCATAGGCTTTGCTGGTACTGTAAAAAAACAACTGAAAATTAGCAAAATAAAACCTAGCAAAAACGCCCTGTGTGAACTTACCCTTACTCTGCCTCCTCATTATACTGAATGGATCACTCGGGTGTTTCATCTGAATTATGCCACTCAGAGATTTAGATAGAAACCCCAAAGTAAGTGCTCAGCATAAAGCGCCAGATAACTGTGATCCTTAACATTATGTAAAATGTTCCCAGTAAAAGCTTCAACTCGGCAACACTCATTGCTGCTTGTTTCTGGAAAATAACCATGGAGTCAAAATTGTCACTACATCTGTAGATAAATTCTCAAAGGAGTATAATTTCCAAAATGGGGTCACTTGTGGGAGGATTCTGCTCTTCTAGCAATTAGAGGGTCTGTATATGGAGTCCACAAACTGTTCTAGGAAAATCTGCACTCCAGGAGGCAAATAACACTAAATTCCTGCCGAGTCTCTCCGTATTAGTAAGTAGCACTGTACGGCCACATATGGGGTATTGCCACATTCAGTAGAAATTGTGGGGCAGATTTTGGTGCCATTTTTACCCACTTCTTGTGTGAAAATGTAAAATCTGGGGTTAAAACACACTTTTGTTGGTAAAAATGTAGTTACTTTTTCTTCACTGCCCAATGGTATAAAATTCTGTGACACACCCATGGTAACAATATGATCACTGCACCCCTAGATTAGTTCATTTTACATGTGTAGTTTGTAATTTGGGGTCACTTATGGGGGGTTCTGCTGTTCTGGCACCTTCATGGGCTCTCCCAGTGGGTCATGGCACCTGCAAACCATAACAGTAAAATCTGGTGCTCTTTGCCTTATGAGATTTGCACTGTGCCTCAAAAATATTTCCCGATTACATGTACTGTAGGGCATTGGCGCACTCAGGAAAAACTGGACCTCAGTTTGTTGTAAAAAAAAAGTCCTATTAGACCATAGAAAAAATAAAAACTTTGGGCTAAAACAACATTTTAGTGGTAAAAATGTAATTTATTCTTTCTTCACCGCTCAAAGGTATAAAATTCTGTGAGGAAGATGTGGTGTTAATATGGTCACTGCACCTCTAGATTAATTCATTGGGGAGTTAAGTTTGTAAAATGAGTTCACATATAGGGGCTTTCTGTTGTTCTGACTCCTCAAGGGCTCTGCCAGTGTGACATAGCACCCTCAAACCATTCCTGCAAAATCTGAACTCCAATATGGCGCCTCTTCCCTTCTGAGCTTTGCGTTGTGCCTGAGGCCGGTTTCACACGTCAGTGGCTCCGGTACGTGAGGTGTCAGTTTTCTCACGTACCGAAGACACTGACTCATGTAGACACATTAAAATCAATGTGTCTCTGCACATATCAGCGTGTTTTCACGGACCGTGTGTCCGTTTGAAAAACATGGAGACATGTCAGTGTTCATGGGAGCGCACGGATCACACGGACCCATTAAAGTCAATGGGTCGGTGTAAAACACGTACCGCACACGGATGCTGTCCAGTGCAGGAGACAGCGCTACAGTAAGCGCTGTCCCCCCAGCGTGGTGCTGAAGCCGCCATTCATTTCTTCTCTCCAGCAGCATTCGCTGGAGTGAAGAAATGAAAAATCATTGTCTTTTTTTTTTTGTGTTTCAAATAAAGATCCCTGTCACCACCCCCCTCCCACCCCCTGTGCGCCCGCCCGCTGGAAATAAAATACTCACCCAGCTCCCTCGATGCGTCCTCTCAGCGCCGTAGCTTCTCCTGCATGAGCGGTCAAGTGGTGCCGCTCAATACAGTGATGAATATGCGGCTCCACGTCCCATAGGTACCACGTGGCCACTCATACAGGAAGAAGCTGCGGCGCTGAGAGGAAGCCGCGAGGGAGCCAGGTGAGTATTTTATTTCCAGCGGGCGGGCGCACAGGGGGTGGGAGGGGGGTGGTGACAGGGATCTTTATTTGAAACACACAAAAAAAAATATTTTTCATATCTTCTCTCCAGCGAACGCTGCTGGAGAGAAGAAATGAACGGCGGCTTCAGCACCAGATGCAGGGGACAGCGCTTATCTCTAGCGCTGTCTCCTGCACGGTCCATGTGGTACCCAGTCGGCACACGGGCGGCACACGGCTGCCGCACGTGTGCCACACTGATGTGCCACGTGAGCACACGGACACACGGACACGGATAACTCCGGTACCGATTTTTCCGGTACCGGAATTATCTGGACGTGTGGGACAGGCCTGAAAAGTAGTATTCCCTTACATATAGGGTATCTGCGTACTCAGGAGAAATTGCACATCAAATTATGGTGCAATTTCTCCTGTTACCCTTATGAAAATGCCTAACTTGGGGCCAAAATAACATTTTTTTTTTTTTGAAAATCTGATTTTATTATTTTCACGGCTCAACGTTATAAACTTCTGTGAAGCACATGTGGGTTCTAGGCGCTCAATACACATCTAAATAAGTTTCCTATGGGGTCTAGTTTCCAAAATGGTGTCACTTGTGGGGAGGTTCCACTGTTTAGGCACATCAGGGGTTCTCCAAATGGGACATGACGTCCGCTGATTATTCGAGGAAATTTTACATTAAAAAAATCAAGTGACGCTCCTTCCTTTCCGAGCCCTGCCGTGCGTACAAACAGTGGTTTTCTCCCTCATATGGGGTATGAGCATGCTCAGGAGAAATTACAAAACACATTTTGGGGTCCACTTTTTCCCTGTTACCCTTGTCAAAATAAAAAAAAATGTATCTGAAGTAATTCTTTTGTGAAAAAAAGTTAAATGTTCATTTTTTTTCCACATTCCAAAAATTCCTGTGAAGCACCTGAAGGGTTAATAAACTTCCTGAATGTGGATTTGAGCGCCTTGAGGGGTGAACTTTTTAGAAATGTGTCACTTTTGAGTATGTTCTATCATATAGGCCCCTCAAAGTTATTTCAAATGTAATGTGGTTCATAAAAAAATGGTTTTGTAAGTTTTGTTGAAAAAATGAATAATCGCTGGTCAACTTATAACACTTATAACTTCCTAACAAACAAAAAAAATGGTTCCAAGATTGTGCTGATGTAAAGTACACATGTGGGAAATGTTACTTATCAACTATTTTGTGTGACATAACTCTATGATTTAAGGGCATGAAAATTCAAAGTTGGAAAATTGCGACATTTTCCAAATTTTCGCAAAATTTGTTTTTTATTTCACAAATAAACGCAAGTCATATCAAAGAAATTTTACCACTGTCATGAACTACAATATGTCACGAAAAATCATTCTCAGAATCACTGGGATCCGCTGAAGCGTTCCAGAGTTATTACCTCATAAAGTGACAGTGGTCAGAATTGTAAAAATTGGCTCGGTCATTAACGCGCAAACCCCCTAGGGGGGAAAGGGGTTAAGGGTCTAACTGAAATGCATGCAATTTTGGCTGATAGGCATTTTTTATGGGATCCTCTTACAAAAATTATTTATTTATGCAAAATAGAAGTATTTCAATAATAATAAAAAATGACCCGCTCTCTAAAATGTCCATATTCATGATCGATATTCATTTCAGGTTGCTTTAACATACTGTAGATGATAGTTATTATCAATCAATATTAAAAGAAGACTATTGAATATTATATGCTGGATACAAGCTGCTGGGCTTGCCGAAATCCACAAAAGAAATGTCATTTTACAACCAGTATACAAGATATCATTGTGGAAATGTATATGGCAAATCTAATTTTAGTCACTTAGTAGGTTTTAAAAACAAGGACAGATGACATTTAAACCTTCACATGTCAGCGGTCATTTACACAATCAATACTTAAGTTCATCAGTGTGACAACCATTCACAATTACTCAGTGCTGCTGCTGAGATAACAGGAAGTGTGGACTTTGGGTAAGGAAAGCCTATTTGTGACAGTAACTTGATCCATAATTACTGTTCAAACAGATGTCATCTACAGGAGGCCACTATGCATTGTTGTTGTGAGTAAAACAAGAAAATGAAAGGGAAAAGTGCATTTCAGGCAGTCATTTACATTCACCATAATATAGAGGTCAACGTCCCTGGATTAGAGCAAGGATCAAAGATGACGGAGAACATGTCAAAAGCAATCAAATGTACAAGGACAAGACAACAACTCAAAGCCAATAGAAGAATTGTAAAAGTATTTTTTTTAAATACAAAATTAGCCACCTAACAATATGGAAATACGTACCGATGTCTAAAGACAGCACTCATCATTCAGTATGATCAGTTTTGCCAGCTGCTTTTATAACATAACTTTTATGTGATGATTTTATTATATCGATCTTGTGGTTAGAAGTAAAGAGGGGCTGGAACTTTGGCAATGGGTTGCTGTAAATCAAGGAAATCTTAATCGAGTGCAACTTTGATTCTAGTAATAGACATGCTGGCATCATTTGTAAAAAAAACAGGAGCAGATACAGACAGAAGAGGCCCCTGTGCAGGAACATACATTAGGCCGGGATCACACTTCTGAGTGCAACGTGAGAAACTCGGACGAGTCTCTCGCATCAATACCCGGCACTGCCACCGACACTTGGGACTGGAGCGTACAGCTGCATAGAAATACACTAAGCCACACGCTCCAGTCCCGAGTGCCGGCGGCAGTGCCAGGTATTGATGTGAGAGACTTGTGCGAGTTTCTCACATTGCACTCGCAAGTGTGACCCCGACCTTAGAAGCATAGTGCCAAACTGTCCTGGATTCTGTGGGACTGTCCCAATTTGAGGGATTGGTCTCACTGTCCAGACACTTCAGGGCTTTGTCCCGACTTTCACTATGATTAATTTATCGCTCAGTAGCACCTGCTCCTCTGGAATGGGTTTCTCATCTCTGCACACACTTAAACTCAATAAACAATTCTCTTCTTTTCCTGAGACCAGGTCTCCCCGGTGTAACAAACCAGATTAACCCTCTGCCCAGAATGTACCCGGGGTTAAAGTGGCCTAGGCCAGATTATACCCCTGCGGGTTAGAATATACCCCAGATGTGGTCCCAGGCAGCACACGGGGCCCCCGGCAGCACACAGTGACCCAGGCAGCACACAGGGGCCCCAGACAGCGCACAGGGCCCCAGGTAGCACACAGGGACCCCAGACAGTGCAAAGGGCCCCAGGCAGCGCACAGTGGCCCCAGACAGCATACAGGGGCCCCTGCAGCGCACAGTAGCCAAAGTCAGCACACGGGGAGGCAGAGACAGCGAACGGGGTCCCAGGCAGAACACAGGGCCCCAGGCAGCACACAAAGGCCCTAAGCAGCGCACGGGGCCCCAGGCAGCGCACAGTGGCCCTAGGCAGCACACGGGGGGCCAGAGAGCGAACGGGGTCCCAGAGTCCCAGACAGCATACAGGGGCCCCAGTCAGTGCACAGGGCCCTAGGCAGCATACAGGGGCCCCAGGCAGCACACAGAGGCCCAGGCAGCGAGCAGGGTGCCAGGAAGCATACAGGGGCCCCAGTCAGTGCACAGAGAGGCAGAGACAGAGCACAAGGCCCCAGACAGAGCACTCGGGGGCAGAGACAGCGTGCAAGAGGAGAGAAAGCGTGCAATGGGGGAGACAGTGTGCAGGGCCCCTGTGCACTGTCTGGGACCCCCTGTGTGCTATTTGGGACCCCCCGTTCTTGAGTATATCACTCAATCCTGTGCAATGTCTGGGGCCCCTGTGTGCTGTCAGAGGCCCCTTTATGCTACCTGGGGTCCCTGTGCACTGCCTGGGGCCCTGTATGCTGCCTGGGGACACATGTGCTGCCAGGGGCCCCTGTATGCTGCCTGGGGTCCCTGTGCACTGCCTGGGACCCTGTATGCTGCCTGGGACCCCCGTGTGCTGCCTGGGGCCACATGTGCTGCCAGGGGCCTCTATGTTTTACCTGCAGATTTTATGCATTTTTTGTGCGGATTCCACCTGCCCTTTTACACCTGCGGATTCCTATTATGGGGCAAGTGTAAAAAGCTGCGGAATCCGCACAAAGAATTGACATGCTGCGGAATAAACAACGCTACGTTTCCGTGCGGTTTTCTCCGCAGCATGTGCACTGCGGATTTTGTTTTCCATAGGCTTACATGGTACTGTTACAACGCATGGAAAACTGCTGCAGGCTCTGACTACCCACAGGCAAATTATACTGTACACAGCAATGTATTTCCATGTCCCTGGATTCTAGAGGGAAAATAAAAACACATTATATTTTTCTTCCTATAAGATTGCTAAAAAAAATGAAAAATAATTACAAAAACATCATTTCCAGTTCACCACCTGACAGCACCATTGGAGGACGTCCTTCTTACCCTAAGTGGGACAGGAACAACAAGTGGTTAAAAGGACCCTCCCCACTCCACCCACCAGTGTTTTTCCTGTCCCACTGTAGATAGGAACGGCAAGCTTTTCCTCCGAAGGTGCTGTGCAGATGGTGGGGATCGGGGGGCCCAGCCTTTCCCTTCCCCACTGCAAGTTATCTGCGACTGATACCTGCCATGGGGGGTCCCCTCAGCCTCCCCAGTGTAGCTCTCGGTCCGGGTGCTTGTCTGCTGGGGGTGAGTGCGGCAGCCGCTTACAGCACTGCGGCCGATTCCAGCATGCGGCCGCTCCATCAGCGGCAGCCGCCTCCAGGTACAGCGGCCGCCTCACTTCAGGCCGCGGGGACCACGTCAGGACGGAGAGCGGGACGCCAGCCTCAGCGCTGGCCTCAGGAGAGGCCTTTGGGCACAGTCAGCCACGAGGACGTGGTAAGGAGGGCAGGATCAACCAGGTAAAACATATATAAACAATATATGGGGGTCTATATGCCGCCGGCCATCCTGATAAGGAGCACCCCGGCTAAGGTATTACCACAATGGAGGAGGCAGCCAGACCTGAGGGGCCAGATCAGCCACAGGGGCATGCAAGTGGGCTAATCAAAGCCATACAACAATGCTTCTTATCTATTCCCCTACTCCCCTACATACTAGGATCTCTATGTATTTTAGGCTGAGCCTCCCATCCCTGCTCCTGAAAAGAAAAAATCCGGAAAAAGTAAATGCCCTATTTGTGCAGCTAGATTCCCGGAAAATTGGCGAAAGCCACTATGCAAGTCGTGCATATCTAAAATCATTGGGGAAGAACAGACTACTTTGTTAACCAGTATGAGAACAATGATACGTCAGGAAGTTCAGGCATCCATCTCGAGCCTGAATCTTCCCCTCGTTAGCCAGCCAGAACTGCAAACATCGCGGAAAAGACCCAGAGACTCTAGTCCTTCTTCGGAGAAATCGGACCAAGAAGGAAGAGAGGAACCATTAGGAAGAGGAAAGAGGTATCTCTTCTCAGATGAACTCCTACATGCTGTACGTAGCACCATGCAGTTACAGGATACGCCAGACGAAAACCACAATTCAAGATGAAATGTTTGGCGGTTTACATGCTCAAGTCACGAAAGTGTTTCCAGTGAACAATCATATTCGTTCCATGATTTTGGAAGAGTGGCAGGAAACGGAAAAGAGACTAGTAGTACCTAGAGACTTCAGACTCCGTTTACCTTATAATCCAGAGGATATTAAAATTTGGGATGAAGTTCCCAAGATTGATGTGCCATTAGCAAAGGTGGCAAAGTAGACGTCAATTCCATTTGAAGACTCCTCCACTTTAAAGGATCCAATGGATCGCAAAGCAGGTGGACTGCTCAGGAGAACTTGGGAATCCTCGGCGCCAATAATACGGGCCAATATAGCGGCAACATCGGTAGCCTGGTCCATGCATTTGTGGATAGACGATTTGGAGGAACATCTCAAAGCTAAGACTTCCAGAGATGTTATTCTCAAATCCCTTCCGTTACTAAAACTCGCAACAGGCTTTATGGTGGACGTTTCAGCAGAATCTGTACGCTTCGCCGCCAGAAGCGAGTCTTTGTCCAACACGGCCAGAAGAGCTATCTGGCTAAAGACTTGGTCAGGGGATATCCAATCAAAAAATAAACTGTGTGGAATCCCATTCTCAGGGAGTTACGTATTTGGGCCCATTCTAGATGACATTTTAGAAAAAGCCTCAGACAAAAATAAAGGGTTTCCCGAGGAGAACACAAAAAAGTTCCAGCCCTTTTGTAGATCCCGACCTAGTCAGAAGACATAGGGTTGAGTGAAACGGGTCGGTCATTTTCAGAAGTCGCCGACTTTTGGCAAAGTCGGGTTTCATGAAACCCGACCCGACCCCTGTGTGGGGTCGGCCATGAGGTCGGCGATCTTCTGAATCTGGTATCGGAATTCCGATACCGAGTTCCGATATGTTTGCAATATCGGAAATCGGTATCGGAATCCATATTTAAGTGTAAAATATAGGATCAAAATAGAAAATATTGATATACTCACCCTCGGACGCGCCCTGGTACTAACTGGCAGCCTTCCTTCCTAAGAATGAGCGCATGAATGACCTGCGGTGACGTCGCGGCTTGTGATTGGTCGCCTGAGCGGTCACATGGGCGGCCGCGACCAATCACAAGCCGTGACGTCATCTAAGGCCCTTCACGTGCTCATTCTCATTCTTTCCGGCAGCCTTCCTTCCTTCCGCGCTCATTCTTAAGAAGGAAGGCTGCCGGAAAGAAGCAGGGCGCGTCCGAGGGTGAGTATATACCTAATAGGAATATACTCACCCTCGGCTTCTTTCCGGCAGCCTTCCTTCCTAAGAATGAGCGCGTGAAGGGCCTTAGATGACGTCATGGCTTGTGATTGGTCGCGGCCGCCCATGTGACCGCTCACGCGACCAATCACAAGCCGTGACGTCACCGCAGGTCATTCACGCGCTCATTCTTAGGAAGGAAGGCTGCCAGTTAGTACCAGGGCGCGTCCGAGGGCGAGTATATCAATATTTTTTATTTTGATTATTTTACACTTAAATATGGATCCCAGGGCCTGAAGGAGAGTTTCCTCTCCTTCAGACCCTGGGAACCATAGTATCCCATTGCACTGCATTGGGTTTCGTGTTTCAGCCGACCCCGACCCCGACTTTTTTATAGGATCGGCCGATTTCACTCAACCCGACTTTTGAGAAAGTCGGGTTTCGTGAAACCTGACCCGATCCTATAAAAATAAAAGTCGCTCAACCCTAAGAAGACAGACTACAAAGGAAAAGGGAAGTCGGGGAGGTGGTCTTATCCCAAGGGTGGAAAGGGTAGAGACTCCATCTTCCCAAATACAGGTGCAGGAAAGCCAAATAAATGACATCAAGGTAGGAGGTCGGTTACAGAAATTTCTAGGGGGTTGGCAGAAAATATCCCCAAATCCTTGGATTCTGCAGGTAATTGCTCAGGGGTACAAACTAGAGTTCTCCAACCGTCCCCCAGAAAGATTTGTAGTAGCCAGACCCTGTCCTCTCTTAAACTCCCCTATGTGGACAAACATCCAGGAGTTGTTAGAGTTAGACGCAATCATCCCGGTACCCATCTCGGAAAGAGGCAAGGGCCATTATTCTCACCTGTTCTCAATAAAAAAAACCTTCGGGAGACTCCCGAACGATTACAAGTTTAAAACCCCTGAACAGGTGGATCAGGTACAAAAGATTCAGGATGGAATCTATAAGGTACACAACGCCTCTCATAGAGAAAGACATGGTGATGTGCACCTTAGATCTAAGCAATGCATACTATCATGTCCCAATGCATGTTTCCTACCAAAAGTTTCTGAGATTCGCCCCGATGAACAAAGGAGTTATGTATCACTTCAAGTTCACGTGTCTCCCCTTCGGTCTTGCTTCAGCACCCAGAATATTTACCAAACTAATGTCAGAGGTAGTATCCTATCTAAGGAACCAGAATGTTGCCATAGTGCCATATCTGGACGACTTTCTGCTAATGGCGAGATCAGAGAAACTTCTCAAAATAGACTGCAGCTTCACACTCTCAATTCTACAAGATCTGGGGTGGATTGTGAATTGGAAAAAATCATGCCTAGTCCCAAATTCCAGAATGAAATTTTTGGGGGTCATATTAGATTCCAACGCCAGAACATCTTTTTTACCAGAAGACAGGCAAAAGGCCTTGATCAGGTGTATACACCAATTCAGGAAGAGTACTCCCTCCATAAGAGAAGCAATGAGGATTCTGGGCTTAATGACGGCATGTATACCCTGTGTGAAATGGAGCCAGTTCCACTCGCGAGGGTTACAGAAAGAGATTTTGAGATCTTGGAACAGGAGGCAGGATTCTCTGGAGAAGAAAATGAAAGTAGCAGACTTCTTGAGCAAAACGCCTGTAGATCCCGGAGAATGGGAAATAAATCCAGAAATATTCAGCAGTCTGTGCCAGCAGTGGGGAACACCTCAGGTGGATCTTTTTGCCACCAAGTCAAATGTGAAGACCAGAGCATTTTTTTCTCTCAATCCTCTAGATGGAGCCACAGGAGTTGACGCTTTGTCTCAGCATTGGGGAGAAGGTCTCATGTACGCATTTCCGCCTCTTCCTCTGATACCGAAGACACTCAGGAAGATACGGAATGAAAGAGCAACAGTAATCCTGGTGGTTCCCTTTTGGCCAAAAAGGAGCTGGTTCTCTTTACTATCCAGAATGTCAACAGAGAGACCAATCTTACTACCGAAAAGGCAGGACCTTCTACTCCAAGGACCGGTGTTCCACAGCAATCTAGACTCTCTACACCTATGGGCTTGGATCCTGAACGGCAAACCCTAAGATCCATAGGCCTGTCAGAGGATGCCATTACCACACTCCAGGCAAGCAGGAAGCCGGTGACCTCTGCAATCTATAACAAAATCTGGAAGCGGTATTGTTCTTTCTTAGGTGAAGTTCCTGTGGATACTTCAAAACCTCACATTCCCAGAATCCTTGACTTCCCACAACTCGGTTTTGAAAAGGGCCTCCAGCCTAGTACTTTAAAAGTACAGATTGCAGTGCTTAGCATCTTTTTTGATTTGTCACTAGCCTCCTATCCTTGGATAGCAAGATTCTCCAGGGCCACACAGAGAATGAGACCACTTGTAAGGAAATCAACTCCTCCTTGGGACCTAAACTTGGTCCTTAATGCCCTGTGTAAAACCCCGTACTTGTTATCAGAAGATATGGACATAGCCAATCTCTCCTTTAAAACAGCCTTCCTAATTGCCATCACGTCAGCTAAAAGATTGGGGGAGATGCAGGCTCTATCCATTCAAGATCCATATCTTCAGATCTTTGACGACAGAATAGTTTTAAGACTTAACCCAGCCTTCCTCCCCAAAGTAGTGTTCTCAACAAATATAAATCAGGAGATAATTCTTCCCTCATTCTGCCAACACCCTAGAAACACGAAGGAAGGGGTCTACCATAATCTTGACATTAGAGAGACTGTTCTAAAATACCTGGGGGCGACGGAAGGTTGGAGACGGGACACTAACTTGTTCATACAGTACGGGGGTCCAAATAGAGGTTGTAAGGCAGCAAAATCAACCATTGCTAGGTGGATTAAAACCATGATAAACCTAGTGTATACAGACCAAGGGAAAGATTCCCCGGATATTCTTAGAGCCCACTCAACTCGAGCTAATGCTACATCATGGGCAGAGAAGGGGGGAGCCTCAGCAGAGCAGATTTGTAGGGCGGCGACTTGGACCAGTCTTTCTACCTTTGCCAGACACTATAAATTAGATGTTTCATCAGATCAGTTAGATTTTGGTAGAAAAGAATTACATGTAGTAGTCCCACCCTAGATTACCATCCTTTGGCATTCCTCCAATGGTGCGGTCAGGTGGTGAACTGGAAAACGGTAATTAGACCTACCGGTAGTGTTCAGCGAAACGGATTGGGCAAATTCAAAAAATAGCTGACTTTCGGCAAAGTCGGGTTTAATGAAACCCGACCCGATCCTAGTGTGGGATCGGCCATGAGGTCGCCGATCTGCGCGCAAAAGTCGCGTTTCATATGACACTTTCAGCGCCATTTTTTAGCCGATGAAGGAGGACGCAGAGTGTGGGCAGCGTGATGACATAGGTCTCGGTCCCCACCATCTTAGAGAAGGGCATGACAGTGATTGGCTTGCTTTCTGCGGCGTCACAGGGGCTATAAAGGGGCGTGCACACTGACCGCCATCTTACTTCTGCCGATCTTAGCATAGGGAGAGGTTGCTGCAGCTTCATCAGAAGAAGGGATATAGTTAGTGAGGGAAGATTAACCCCCAAACTGATTGTGCTGTAGCGATTTCCACTGTCCAACATCACCTTTTTTTTGCAGGGACAGTGGAGGCTATATTTTTGTGCATCAGCTCTGTAGCTTATTAGGCTGCCTTATAAGGCTCCCTGATAGCTGCATTGCTGTTTGCATGCTGCTGTGCAAACCAACTGCTTTTTTAAAAGCAAAAATCCTGTTGCTCCTTTCTGCACTGTTATCTTGTTTATTTGTCCACACTTGTGTGCAGCAGTTCTTTTTATTGCTGCCATACTTGTCCTGAGTTCATTGTAGGGAGATTAAAATTGTACTACAGTCCTTGTATTTTTTCACATATCTTCCAGCCACTTTCTGCCACTTACATTGTGTTGTTTTATACACTGGGCCTGAGTTTTGGTTCAGTCTCTAAAAAAAAAAAGTGAGATTAAAATTCTCACAAAGTGGATATACTTCAGTCCTGTTAGTTTGTTGTATGTCAGCCAGCCACTTTCTGCCACTTAGATTGCATTATTTTATGCACAGGGCCTGAGTTTTGGTTCAGTCTCCCCCCAAAAAAAGGAGATTTAAATTCTCAACAAGTTTATATACACCTTCTACCTTGTTTTACAGTACCATATAACGGTTGTTATTTTGGCTAGATTTTCCCAAAAATGAGGTAGTCTGATGGAAGAGCCCGTGGGTGGTGATTGCCAGCTGGTACTGATGGTGGTGGTGGTGCATCTGGTGGTAGTGGCAAAAGCACAATAGCACCTAAGGCTGGAGGTGTTGAGCCAGCGTCATCGTCTGGCTACACAAGGCCTCGAAGGCTCCCTTAACTGGGAGTAGGAAAACAGCTTTTAAAGCCGGAGCAGCAGGAAAAAGTTATGGCTTTCCTTGCTGACTCAGCCTCTAGCTCTTTTGCCTCCTCTTCAGAAAGTTCCAAATATAAAAGCAGCGAATCGTCAGTGGATGCTCCCGGTCATGAACAAGACGTTTCCTCGTGTCCTTCACTCAAACCAAAAGTTAAGGATGCGTCAGGTGACACTACAGGTTACTCCATGGAGCTCTTTACACATACCATGCCGGGGTTAGAAAGGGAAATTGTTAACTGCCCATTACAAGATGAATCGGACATGGAGTGCAATGATGCACAGCCACAGCTAGATTATTATGCTGTTCCATTGACTCAGATCACTACATTGCCCTCGCAGTGTACTGAGCCAGAATGTGACCCTGATGAGACTATGGTGCCCCGTCCCGAACGCTATAGCACTTTACACAGTGACACAGGGGAAGGTGCACAGGACATTGAAGAGGAGGTGATAGATGACCCAGTTGTTGACCCAGATTGGCAGCCATTAGGGGAAGAGGGTGCCGCTGCCAGTAGCTCAGAAGCGGAGGAGGGTGATCCGCAGCAGCCATCTACATTGCAACAGCTGTCATCTGGCAGGCCCATATCAGGCCATAAACATTTGTCAAAATCAAAAACAGTTTTAGGACAGCATGGCCATCCGGTGAAAGTAGCACAGCGTGCAATGCCTGAAAAGGTATTCCATAGTAGGAAGAGTGTAGTGTGGCAATTTTTTATCCAAGATCCGAATGATCAGTCAAAAGTTATCTGTAAGAAATGCTCAAAGACCTTTAGCAGAGGGAAGAATCTTCAAAATGTAAACACAACATGCATGCGTAGACATTTAACCAGCATGCACTTGCAAGCCTGGACTAACTACCAAACGTCCCGTACCGTTGGTGCACCTGCACAGAATGAAGGTAGTCAGCAACGCTACATTGCTTCCCTCACTGTAAGCCCACCGGTTAGGACACCACCAGCAGCAAATGTGGAGGTACCGTCGCAAGGCCAAAGCAGTCAGGGAATCACAAGGTTATTGGTAGGAAACACTGTATGTAGGCCAACATCAAGAATACCATCACCAACCCTCTCTCAATCTGCCATGTCCATCACCACCACCACTGCTAGTTCCACCATATGCAGCTCTCCAGTCCAGCTCACCCTACAAGAGACTCTCGTTAGGAAAAGAAAGTACTCATCCTCTCATCCGCGTATACAGGGTTTGAACGCCCACATTGCTATACTAATCTAGTTAGAGATGATGCCCTACCTGTTGGTTGAAAGCAAAGCTTTCAAAGACCTGATGGCCTACGCAGTACCACGCTATGACCTACCCAGTCGGCACTTCTTTGCGAGAAAAGCCATCCCAGCCCTCCGCCAGCATGTCAAAGACTGCATAGTCCATGCCCTGAGGCAATCAATCAGTGGAAAGGTGCACCTCACAACAGATGCATGAACCAGTAGGCATGGCCAGGGACGTTACGGGTCCATCACGGCACACTGGGTTAATGTGGTGGATGCAGGGTCCACAGGGGACAGCCATAGTGGGACAGTTCTGCCTAGCCCACGGTCTAGGAAACAGTTGGCTGTAGGCATTCACCACCCCTCCTCCTCCTCCTCCTCCAGAAGAGAAAGCTCATCCAAAGAGCGTAGTCACACGACCACTCCATCCGCAGCTGCCAGTGTTGCACACAAGGTGTCCCATTATCGTACAGCTAGTGGTAAGCGTGAGCAGGCTGTTACAAATGAAGTGTTTGGGCGACAACAGACACTCCGAGGAAGCACTGGCCAAGTACTTGCAGCAACAAACTCTGTCATGGCTGGGCAGTGTACATCTTGAGGCAGGCAAGGAAGTCAGTGATAACGGAAGGAATTTTATGGCTGCCATAGCCCTTTCAGAACTGAAACACATACCTTGCCTGGCTCATACCTTCAACCTGGTGGTGCAGTGCTTTCTCAAAAATTATCCGCAGTTACCAGCCCTGCTCCTGAAGGTGCGAAGACTTTGCTCGCACATCCGCCGGTCGTCCGTACACTCCAGCTGTATGCTGAACCATCAGCGATCGCTGAATCTTCCCCAGCACCGCCTAATAATCGACGTTGCAACAAGGTGGAACTCCACACTGCACATGGTTCAGAGGCTGTGCGAACAGAGGCGTGCTGTAATTAATTTGTGGGAGGATACACATACACGGGCAGGCACTTGGATGGCAGACATGGAGTTGTCTGGTGTGCAGTGGTCGAAGCTACAAGACCTCTGTCAAGTCCTTCAGTGTTTTGAGGAATGCACATGGCTGGTAAGTGCAGATGACGCCATCATAAGTATGAGCATCCCACTAATGCGTCTGCTGATGCAAAGTTTGACGCACATTAAGGAGCAGGCGTCTGCAGCCGAGGAGGAGGGAAGCCTAGATGACAGTCAGCCATTGTCTGCTCAGGGAACTCTCCTGGATGAGGTAGCGGACGTAGAGGAGGATGATGGGGATGAATATTTATGGGAGGATTATGCTTCTCAGGGGGCAATAGAAACTGGTGGCGTTGCAAGGTCAGGTACAGGGTTTTTGCGGGACACAAGTGATGTTGATATGCAAGAAAGTGCTCCTCAACCCAGCACAAGCAGTGAATTGACACCTGGCATATTGGCCCACATGGCTGAGTATGCCTTGCGTATCCTAAAAAGGGATACCAGTATTATCAAAATGATGACCGATGACGATTACTGGTTGGCCTGCCTCCTGGATCCACAATATAAAGGAAAATTACAAAATATCATGCCACATAAGAACCTTGAGCAAATATTGGCTACCAAACAAGCAACTCTTGTAGACCGTTTGGTTCAGGCATTCCCAGCACACAGCGGCGGTGATGGTTCTCACACGAGCCATAGGGGGCAACATGGCAGAGGTGTTAGAGGTGCACAAATCCGAAGTGGCGTTGGACAGAGGGGTTTTATGACCAGGTTGTGGAGTGATTTTGCAATGACCACTGACATGACAGGTACTGCTGCATCGATTCAAAGTGACAGGAGGCAGTATTTTTCCAGTATGGTTACGAACTACTTTTCCTCCCGTATCGATGTTCTCCCTCACAGGTCATTCCCCTTTGATTACTGGGCATCTAAAATAGACACCTGGCCTGAATTGGCAGAATATGCATTACAGGAGCTCGCTTGCCCTGCTGCTAGTGTGCTATCAGAAAGAGTCTTCAGTGCTGCTGGTTCAATACTGACCGACAAAAGGAGATGTCTGGCTCCCCGAAATGTTGATGATCTAACCTTCATTAAAATGAACCAATCATGGATTTCAAATTATTTTGCCCCACCTTCCCCTGCTGACACATAGCTTGCCTGAAAAATGTCTTGCTTTTGGCCTCCTCTTACTGACTTCTCCAATTCCTCCATTTGCAGCTGCTGAATGTCCACCATAGGCCATTTTTATACCTCCCTAAATGGGCTGACTCCCCCCACAGGGCCGTGGTCAACACCCGTGCGAGTGCCATTTGCATGTACAGGTGGGTGGGCCCACTCTTGGGCGACGGCACTGGCACAGGGTCCCTCATAGTACAATGAAGTGTTTCTGACGGTGGTGGTGCACAACAAACGTCAGACACACCGTCGTAATAAGAGGGGCTCTGTGCCAGTACCGCCGCCCATGAGAGTGTTCCCCCCAGCTCGAACAGTGCTCTACCACTTGCAATACTTACCTCTCCTTGCTCCACCACTGTGTAGTCTGTGCTGTTAAATCCTTCAATGGCACTGCCAATACAAATTTGTTGAAATGATAGATGATAGTTAAAATATACAGGGGCCCTGGCCTCCATTTAGACCAGTTAATACTTTGCGCCTACTACCACTGTCTGCTACTCAGCAGAGGAGCCCACCCCTGTACCTAGCTATGCCACCTGTTTATTTATGAACAATTTTTTGGCAGACATTTAGCCCAATTTATTATTTGGGCCTACTAACTTAGTCTGCTACTCATTACAATTTTCCGACACTGAGCAAAGCAATATCGCCTGTTTATTTATGAACAATTTTTGGGCAGACATTTAGTCCACTTTATTATTTGGGCCTACTAACTGTGTCTGCCACTGTATTCCGCGTTTCCTGGGCCCACGAAAATCTTGAGCCAGCCCTACCCCCCCACAACTTTAGCCAAATGACTCTCAGTTTTCAATGCCTAACTATTATTATAAAGTAAATTAAGATTGACAAGCTTAAGTAATAAGAATTGATGTTTTTGGCATTAAAATGGGCACTGTAGGTGTTTTCCTGTCCTCCACTCACTGCCGACTTTGATTCCCCATTGACTTGCATTGGGTTTCGTGTTTCAGTCGGCCACCGACTTTTCGCAATAATCAGCCGATTTCACCCGACCCGACTTTTGACAAAGTCGGGTTTCGCGAAACTCGACTCGATCCGAAAAAAGTAAAAGTCGCTCAACTACCTACCGGTAATTGTATTTCCAGGAACCCATCCTGACAGCACTACTAGTTCCCTCCCACTGCAAGCTTATACTACTGACTAATGAGATGTAACATTGGTGTATAATTGATAATAAACTCTCTTTTTGCATCCATCCAGATGTGGTACTTAGAAAATCACTGGTGGGTGGAGTGGGGAGGGTCCTTTTAACCGCTTGTTGTTCCTGTCCCACTGAGGGTAAGAAGGACGTCCTCCAATGGTGCTGTCAGGATGGATTCCTGGAAATACAATTAACGGTAGGTCTAATTACCATTTTTTCTTCTTGACACCTGGTCTCACAAAGAATCAAACCCACAAACTGTATTGTTGTAAGTAACAGCTAAAGTTATGAGTCACAACCTGCACTGATGAGCAAGGGAAGATTTTTTTTTTATATTTCAATGTGCATTGCAGGCTGTGAACCCACAGGTAGATTATACTGATACATAAAGATACATCTGAACATCACAGTGTATTTCTATGTCCCTGTATTCTAGAGAGAAAATAAAATATTTTTTTCTTCCAACAAAATTAATAAAAAAATAACAGATCAGTAAAATCAGTAAAAAATTGAGTGATTGTTTTTTTTTCGCAATTAAACCCATAAAAATGTAATAAAAATATAACACTGAGGTCGTGTTCACATGTAGCTTAAATGCTGCATTTTTTGTACTACTTTATTTCTGCAGGGGTCGCCCCACACAACACGTTTATTTTATATGCTTCCCCTCTTAGGCCGGCGTCACACTCGGCGTAAGACAATACGGTCCGTTTTTTACGTCCGTACTACGGCCGTAATATGGAGAAATGTTCCCAAAATAGTGATCCATAGTCAGGGTGTGTCAGCGTATTTTGCGCTTGGCATCCTCCGTATGTAATCCGTATGGCATCCGTACTGCGAGATTTTCGCGCAGGCTTGCAAAACCGACATCTAATGGATTTATGGGCTCAAATGTTAGGGAAAACATATATACAGTATATATATATATATATATATATATATATATATATATATATATATATATATATATATATATATATATATATATATATATATATATATGTCATTGAGACACATATATATATATATATATTCTGTATTTAGATTTCATTCAGCGCGATATCTGTGAACAGCCGGTAATTCAATTGCCGGCTTTTCATTTCTCCTGCACAAACCCGACAGGATATGAGACATGGTTTACATACAGTAAACCATCTCATATCCCCCTTTTTTTTGCATATTCCACACTACTAATGTTAGTAGTGTGTATGTGCAAAATTTCAGCGCTGTAGCTGCTGAAATAAAGGGTTAAATGGCGGAAAAAATTGGCGTGGGCTTCCGCGCAATTTTCTCCGCCAGAGTGGTAAAGCCAGTGACTGAGGGCAGATATTAATAGCCAGGAGAGGGTCCATGGTTATTGCCCCCCGTGGCTACAAACATCTGCCCCCAGCCACCCCAGAAAAGGCACATCTGGAAGATGCGCCTATTCTGGCACTTGGCCACTCTCTTCCCACTCCCTGTAGCGGTGGGATATGGGGTAATGAAGGGTTAATGCCACCTTGCTATTGTAAGGTGACATTAAGCCAGATTAATAATGGAGAGGCGTCAATTATGTCACCTATCCATTATTAATCCAATTGTTTGAAAGGGTTAAAAAACACACACACATGATTACAAAGTATTTTAATGAAATAAACACAGCGGTTGTTGTAATAATTTATTGCTCTCTCAATCCATTAGGAAACCCTCGCTTGGAAAAATAATAAACGCACAAGATACATACCTTCTGATGTCAGATCACGTCCAACGAGGTAATCCATCTGAAGGGGTTAACTAATATTACAGGCACAAGCTGCGATAAACCACTCGCTCGTGCCTGTAATCCCCGGGTGCTGAAAGGAAAGCTGGATCTGTACTTACATTGAGTCGCGGTGATGCGCCCCTGCTGGATGTTCTCATGAACTGCAGCCTGGGAACTTTTTCCCACACTCCAGGTCATATGAGGACATCCACCAGGGGGCGCATCACCGCGACTGAAGGAAATGTAGGTCAATGACCTACATTTCATTCATTCGCCGGGGGTTACAGGCACGAGCGAGTGGTTTATCGCAGCTCGTGCCTGTAATATTAGTTAACCCCTTCAGATGGATTACATCGTGGGAAGTGATCTGACATCAGAAGGTATGTATCTCGTGCGTTTATTATTTTTCCAAGCGAGGGTTTCCTAATGGATTGAGAGAGCAATAAATTATTACAACAACCGCTGTGTTTATTTCATTAAAATACTTTTTAATCATGTGTATGTGTGTTTTTTAACCCTTTCAAACAATTGGATTAATAATGGATAGGTGACATAATTGACGCCTCTCCATTATTAATCTGGCTTAATGTCACCTTCCAATAGCAAGGTGGCATTAACCCTTCATTACCCCATGTCCCACCGCTACAGGGAGTGGGAAGAGAGTGGCCAAGTGCCAGAATAGGCGCATCTTCCAGATGTGCCTTTTCTGGGGTGGCTGGGGGCAGATGTTTGTAGCCACGGGGGGGGGCAATAACCATGGACCCTCTCTAGGCTATTAATATCTGCCCTCAGTCACTGGCTTTACCATTCTGGCGGAGAAAATTGCGCGGGAGCCCACGCCAATTTTTTCCGCCATTTAACCCTTTATTTCAGCAGCTACAGCGCTGAAATTTTGCACATACACACTACTAACATTAGTAGTGTGGAATATGCAAAAAAAAAGGGATATGAGATGGTTTACTGTATGTAAACCATGTCTCATATCCTGTCGGGTTTGTGCAGGAGAAATGAAAAGCCGGCAATTGAATTACCGACTTTTCACTAACACCGCTGCGTATTTCTCGCAAGTCACACTGCTGGTCCGTGTGGAATCCGTATTTTTCTCGCCCCCATAGACTTTCATTAGCGATTTTTTTGCGCAATACGCTGACAAACGCAGCATGCTGCGATTTTGTACGGCCGTAGAAAGGTGTATAATACTGAACCGTAATATACGGCTGATAGGAGCAGCCCCATTGAGAATAATTGTGCCGTTTGTTATGCGAGTTTTACGGACGTAGTTTCTGCGCTCTTACGTCTGTAAAACTCGCCAGTGTGACGCCGGCCTTATTAGTTGTTTTTCTTGTGCAGATATGAAGCAGTGTTTTCAATGCGTTCTAAATGGTACAGTAAAGCTTTGATTTGGAGCTCTTAGGCTACGTTCACATTTGCGTTGTGCGCCGCAGCGTCGGCGCCGCAGCGCACAACGCAAACAAAAACGCGGCAAAACGCACGCTAAAACGCTGCGTTTTGCGCCGCATGCGTCGTTTTTGCCCGCAAGTTGGACGCAAAAAAAATGCAACTTGAAGCGTTTCTTGCGTCCAACGCTTGCGGCCATGCGGCGCAAAACGCAGCACAACGCATGTCCATGCGCCCCCATGTTAAGTATAGGGGCGCATGACGCATGCGGCGCCGCTGCGGCGCCCGACGCTGCGGCGCTGACCGCAAATGTGAACGTAGCCTAAAATGCAACAACGTTTTTTTCTATTACATTCATTTCTTCCAGGCTCAACATGGAAGCCTGTTGAGAAAAAAAGTATCAATACCACACAGTACAACAGTGTCCTTAGATGCACCAAGGGCAGGGGTTTTTTTCTGCAGCTTTTTTTTTAACAGAAATTTTGCTGTGTTTCTCTGTCCAAGCAAAGCGGATGTGATTTCATGAAAACTTTTCCCACTGTGCGTCTAAAGACGCTGCCGAACTGTGCGGTTTACTTTTAGAAAGAAATGGCAAATGGTTGCAGTTTAGAGTGTGGCTTGGAGCATTGTTAAAATTGCTGCTACTCATGCCACACTCTTTGTCATCTGCAAGAGCTGGGATGTACGTTATAAGGGCTCTTTTCAGTCTCATCACAATGCAAAATTCCACCTGCTCTGAAGGTGGTAGTGGCTTCCTTAACGATTGAGCCCCTGGTAAAAATAGGAGTTTCCATTCTAATAATTTAGGATTATCTATGACATTTAACACATGCAATTTCTGGATGTATTTTTATTGGCTGAACGTGTGAATAAAAAAGAAAGGGTGAAAAAAATAAAGTAAAGTCTCATTTTTACATCCATTTGTGTTCAGCTAAAAAAAAAATATCAAAATTGTCCACCAGACCTCACATTACTACTGTAATGTTGTTATGGCTTATGCTGCCATGTCTTTCCCTGATTACCCCCATCTGCTTTTTGCCCTGCCCCCAAAGAAAAATGGTAATAATAGTAATAACAGTAAGACATTCCCCTGATATTGAATACATAGAATGTATAGAATGTAGTGATGTCACAATGGCCGGTCTCACCATGTCCATGTATTTCTATGGGATTTTTTAGAAACACCTAAAGGCAAAGGCTGGTTTTGAAATTGTTATTCTGTTTCTTTTTTACAAAGCAAGATATGGGACTAGTGAAATATATGATGGTGCTGTTGCTAAGTGCGCTAGTTCTCAAGTTCTCTGTCCCTCCTGTTCATGAAGAGATATCAAGTTTAGACTCTTCGATATCTCGTCTTTCTCCTGCAGAAATGGAAGCATTTTTCAGCAAAACAGAAGATAGAAACATAAGCTGCTCCCAGGACTGTGCCAGCACACAGGAACTTTTAAGGCTTCTCTCCATTTTCTATCATGGAGCCACTTCTCTGATGATACTAAGGTATATACTATATATCATTCTTTTTGTTTATTTTCAAAAAGTGGGTAGTAGCATATTATCAGTGACATGATTTGGATGGTGATATCTTACTCCCTCCTGTACTGAAAGCTAGGGCACGCCGGTGGGCAGACCGAACCATGAGGGAACCTAAGATTACATGACGGTCCCTAAACTTGGCCATATGCGTGCAATAGCTGTCTGATAAACATTTCTTTAGCAGACAGCTATTTCTCCCCACTCTCCCACACACGTGAATGGAGCAGCTCGGGACAAGTGTTCATGTGTTTTTAAGGAGAAGATGAAAGAAAGCAGCTGACAGACACGTCTCATGCCTGGAAAGCAAAAGTGGTCAGGCATTTCAATTCTGGGAGACCCCATGCACATAATATTGGAGGGTTTGGCTGCTTTTATTCTAATGTATGTGGGTCTTTTAGGAAAGTTGTCCTCAAACTTGAAGTGAAAACATTATTGATGATTGTCAATTGTGAACTATTTGCAGAGTATATTAACTAGCGCAACTACTTTGAAAAATAAAATGTACAGTATATTATTCTATATATTTTGAAAAACTGGGAATCAATTCTGACTGCATTAAAACAAATGCAAAAGTAATTGATGTATAACATTACTAGGCATGTAACTGACATCACTAAATGTCATAAATGTATTGTAATTCATACTAATGCAAATTAGACTTGGTCATGTGACCATAGGAATATTTCAGTTATAGGTTATCAACACTGTCACATGAACTCTCAAATGGCCAAAATGACACAAATGTTGTGATAAATGTGGTGTAACTGTACAGACAATCTAATTAAATTACCATTACAAATCTATGCATTATTATTGGGCCCAACTGCTGGCTGGTGGACACTGCGCCTTATAAATTTACCTATAATTAATGTCAGAAATTGGAATAAAGGAAAATGTGAATCTGTACCAGCTCATTCCAGACATTTCACATACTAGTGTAGAAACTGTGATACATGTGTCCATCTATGCTTTTTATTATTAGTATGACCAAAGTACAAATTCTGCACAAGGATTAAAAACACAGCAGTTTGTCCATTTAGTTGTAGAGATTTTCATAATTTGTAATTTATGTAAAAGCCATTAATACCAGATAACTCCAATAATAAAGTATATATCTCAGCAGAAAAGTACAATATAATGGAGACAAACTGGCTCCCAATTTGATTTCTTGCTTAACCCTAGGGTGTGTGCTCACATGGTAACACAAAACCCATAATTTTAATAAATAAAAAACACAGACACCAAATATGGATAAATAATGGCCGTGGTGTTTTATTCAGGGTAACCATAAAAATACTTTGCAATAAATAAATAATCTCATAACCGTTTGCCAATAAATTGACCATACCAAACCAATCCACCCAAATAAATTGGGCGATTTTCCCACACACCATGGCTCAAAGAGGCATGGCCCCCCAAAACACCACAGCCATTGCTCAATCATAAAAATATCTAGACCTATGTCAGACAAGTGAATCATATCATTTCGATAAAGTCCTGGAGTAAAACCTTCTAGATCCAAATGCCTGTAAGAGAAACTTTCAACCAAAAACATGAAACGTTCCATTTCTTTGTTGATTCTTCTTCTAATCCTGTCGAGAAAAAATAAATTTGGAGTGGGCCAAAGTAACCTCGGGACGATTTCAGGAAAAAACAAAAGAAGTGTTGCAAAATTTAAGTTTTAAAAAAGAAAAGTCATTCCTCATTTGAGCAAGGAGGTCCACAGTTTTGTTTTTTCCAATATCGTTACCTCCCAAATGAATAATGACTAAGTCAGGTAACGGAAATTTGGCAGCCAATTTTACTAACTCGGAAACCAAATCCTTCCATTTCATACCTCTGATACTGTGCCAAAAGACTTGTAGATAACAGGGATTAAAAGAAAGGTTTTCAGTGTAAGACCTTTGACAAGCTCTCTTCCGAGCCCAAAAAATAAAAGAATGTCCAATGATCCAAACGGATAAATGATCTGCAAATGGAATATCAAATTTTAATAAACATAAAGATCCAGACAAATATATAATTTGAATCTTCTAGAGTCCCATCTACCTAACTGCATAATCTTACCATCTCTGAGACCCAACCTAGCTGCTTCCTTTGCAGCACCGATTCTGAATGAATGTGATGAGATTTTAAGATGACCTTTTCCTAATTTACCCAGACATCTTTTTAATATTGTGTTAAACTGGAAAATAGTGGTTGGCTCACCATTTGAGTGAATAAAAAATGGACCAGAGATGAATGGCCTAAATTTTAACCAATTTTCCGCACAAGCCACAGGGGCAAACGGGAGAGTCAGGAATTGAATTTAAACGGATACTAGCTCCCTTGCCCAACTGGTCTGTTTTAGATCTCCTAATAAATAAGACCAAATAAGATTCATGTATAGACACGTCAGAAAACAACAAACCCGACGGCATAGCCTTTTTTGCTGAAACAATCTCGCCTACCAGAAGCGCTGCAAAAAATGCAAAACAAAAAGTGGTATAAAACAAACATGACTCCACAGCATTAATGCAAACCGTATCTAAAACCTGGCACAAATCCTTCAACAGACCGGACCGAGGTGATTGACATACGAAAACGGAGAGATTACTAAGGTATTTTCTCAGCAAAGGTGGGGAATCGGGGGATATGAAAGGTACTGATGTAAAGCAGAGCTCAGGCACTATTGAACCATATTTTTATCTCATATCGAAAAAACAGTGTGACAGGTTCCCTTTAATGTGCCTTAGGTCAGCATTTTCATATCACCACAGCACAAAATGACAAGGTGGGATACAGCAGGCTCTTTCACATTTAGCTAGTGAAAAAATATCATTTAGAATGCCATACTCGTGCATGGAGCAAAATAGAAGCAGTGCACAACACACTTGTAGGACATGTGCACTGCTGGATTTGTCTGTGGCAAAAAAAAAAATGATGCAAGGTAAATTTAACAGCCACACTGGATAGTAGCTAGCTAAACTGTCTGATTGATATATAACCGTGTAGCTGACTAGCTAAAGTCTTGCTGCTAACAGTGCCAGCATCAGGAGGGTATGTGCACACGCTGCGGATTACTCTGCAGATTTTTCCGGACTGATTTTGGCAAATCCGCATGCAGATTTACTGTGTTTTTTCTGCGGATTTCACCTGCGGTTTTACACCTACGGATATCTATTATGGAGCTGGTGTAAACCGCTGCATAATCCGCACAAAGAATTGATATGCTGCGGAATAAATAACGCTGCATTTCCGCCCGTTTTTTTCCCCAGCATGTGCACTGCGGATTTTGTTTTCCAGAGGTTTACATGGTACTGTAAACGCATGGAAAACTGCAGCGAATCTGCAGCGGCCAATCCGCTGCGGATACACAGCAAAATCCGCAGCGTGTGCACATACCTTTACAGTCAGGGTCGGACTGGGGTGCCTAGGACCCACCAGGAGAAATAACTCTAGGGGCCCACTCTACAGCTTCAATAAACTTTTTTTTATATAATATACGAACAGGGATATTATTCATATTTACAATATACCTCATTAGGAAAATAAGTTTCTGTCAGCAGTGAATGATGAGTCCGGATGTTCCTGAGCTCCCGGCTTTCTCTACACCTGGCCCCTGATTTACAGTTTTGTTTTTTTTCTTTTTTAAACCGAATTAGCAGCGGAGGACAGAGAAAGTCAGGAACTCATGAATGTTCAGGACTCATCATTACATGCTGGAGCTTCCAATACAAGATTGTGGTACAACTGAGAGACCCCGCATTCTGCTATCGGGATCTGTCACTAGTTTGTTTCCCTTAGTTATGAAACCATAAAATCAGTGACAGATTCCCTGTAACAGAACCCCTGGATAAAGGCCCCGTCTCACATAGCGAGATCGCTAGCGAGATCGCTGCTGAGTCACAAGTTTTGTGACGCAACAGCGACCTCCATAGCGATCTCGCTATGTGTGACACGTACCAGCGATCAGGCCCCTGCTGCGAGATCGCTGGTCGTGTCGGAATGGCCTGGACCTTTTTTTGGTCGTTGAGGCCCCGCTGACATTGCTGAATCGGTGTGTGTGACACCGATCCAGCGATGTCTTCACTGGTAACCAGGGTAAACATCGGGTTACTAAGCGCAGGGCCGCGCTTAGTAACCCGATGTTTACCCTGGTTACCAGCGTAAATGTAAAAAAAAACAAACAGTACATACTCGCCTTCTGATGTCCGTCAGGTCCCTTGCCGTCTGCTTCCTGCTCTCACTGACTCCCGGCCGTACAGTGAGAAGTGAGAGCACAGCAGTGACGTCACCGCTGCGCTCTGCTCTCAGTGTACGGCCGGATCTCAGTCAGAGCAGGAAGCAGACGGCAAGGGACCTGGACACCGAAAGGCGAGTATGTAGTGTTTGTTTTTTTTGGTAACCAGGGTAAACATCGGGTTACTAAGCGCGGCCCTGCGCTTAGTAACCCGATGTTTACCCTGGTTACCCGGGTGCTGCAGGGGGACTTCGGCATCGTTGAAGACAGTTTCAACGATGCCGAAGTCGTTCCCCTGATCGTTGGTCGCTGGGGAGAGCGGTCTGTGTGACAGCTCCCCAGCGACCACACAGCGACTTACCAACGATCACGGCCAGGTCGTATCGCTGGTCGTGATCGTTGGTAAATCGCTTAGTGAGACGGGGCCTTAACACCATTATGGTAATTTCACACTAGCGAGTCCGCTGCGGGATGCCCGTTGCTTGTATCCCACAGTGGACCCGCTTTGGAGGAGGATCGTGCTGACATTATACAGATATATTCTCATATATAATGCTGGGTGCATTATATACTGTACAATGTTTTGAGTCACAGTGAAACCTTTCAGGTGTATCGCACACCTCTTTAAAGGCTCTCTGTCGGCACAGAATGACTATTGAAACCAAGCACAGGAGCTCAGATCTTCATGGCGGCCAATCGTTTATATACACCTTCCCACTTGCTTGTTTCCCATCCATTTCCATCCTTCTCTGACTCTATGAAGTCAGAGCTGTCAAGCACATTAGAGGGGGGTGGAGAATGATAGAATACAAACAGGTGGGAAGGTGAATGTATATGATTGGCCACGCCATGAATCACCAATTGGCAGGACTTAGTTTGAACAGTCATGGCATTACAAGATCTATTCCTTAAATAATAAATAAAAACACAACACAGAATTTATTGAGTGGAAGAAAAATGGCCGTGATGTTTATTTAGGGTTAAACCAGTTACAAACAAAATAAATAATGTAATCACAACTTCCATATTTCCATAAAAATACCAAATCCAATCCGCCCATACCAATGGGCGATTTTCCCACAAACAAGAACATCACGACGGGGACTTAACAAAGAAAAGGGGAGGGAGGGTGGGCTCTTCTTTTCTTCACTTCTCCAGCGGAATGATGTTCCCTGGTAAAAGCTGGCAAATATATAGCAGAATAAATCTGCCCAACAACCATAACCACCAATAAAAATCCTTTGAAATGGGCGCCAAAAACACCAGTTAAAACCAGAGCTTCTAAAAATAGCTCACCATGGACATTTAAACTGACCTGAGATTGAACCCTAAATTAAAGACCAATGTGCATATCTGATAACAACAATATTCCTAAGATCTGCAATGCCATGAGACCCCCCCATTATTTCATTTTTTGGCGGGGGGGGGCTAGCATTCTGCACTGACAGAGTCCCTTTAAGGGTAACTTGTCATCTTCAGAAACATTATTTATCTGCAGATATAGGGTTAATCTGCAGGTAAATGGGGTTTAAAGCCTGGTTAGCCGGCATAATGGGAATGCGATGGCTGCAGGGAGAAATTTAAGCTTTATTCTCCCTTCCGCCAGTCACTTCCTGTGATGGGCCGCTGCAAGGAAGGAGAAATTATAGTCACTGCTTACTACAAAGTGCGTGTGCTGTAATAACGTCCCGACACCAATTGTGACATCATCCAGGGAGCCCAACCTCAGGCCGGGCTTCATTGAGGACTAAGATGGCAGCAGCATGTGACACCCATCAGCAACCTACAACTGCGTCACAGGGGGCTGATGGATGCAGGTGAGTGCAGGCACCGGCCATTGTGCCATCTAAGTGCCGCTGTCAGTGATTGACAAGGGCATTTAAATACCTAAAACAGCAGCAATCAAGGCGAGCTCTGATCACTGCTGTTACAGGCAGACGTCGCTGTGTATCACATCCGACATCTGCCTGGTATGGAGCAGGCTCAGCTCCTGAACCCACTCCATGCAAGCACATCCCTAAGGTGACAGTTATGTCAGGGTTAGAAAATTTCACTTGTCTGTTCCTAAACATGGAAAGACAAATGGAATTCCCTAACATGTGAAAGAGCCCGAATAGATTGAGTAAATGTGTCCAAACATACAAATGTTTTTACACTCCAGAAAACACATCTTACAAAGATACGTATAATTCCAAACACGCAGACAGGCACAAACACACAGACAGGCACAAACACGCCAGTATACAGAATACATCACCTGAACCAACATCAGTACATGGTACATCAATTGTAGTGTTAACTCAGCCCAATATACATTTATATCACATGAACCTACAACTCCCAGTATCTCCTTAACAATGGAGATACTGGGAGTTGCTGTCATCAGTCATCAGCCTGCGGACCATAAAGGAACCACAGCACTGATGAGACGCAGGCTGGATCACAAATAAACATTCACATCCAGGTATCTTACCTGTGACATCTTTTCTGGTTAGAGTCTTTCTCTTTCTTTTCATCTCCATCTTGTCCAGACTCCATGACTCTTCTCATCCACAGCTGTTCTCCGTCGACCTCCATCTTCTCTGGTCTTCTGCAGCATATCCCCACACGACGCCCCTAAAAATAGCAGAGTCATTACAATGCTCCTAAATAAAAATATCTGCCCTATGCGGAGACTACTAACTTTCACAATACTCCCTGCGCTAAATATGACCTACTCAATCTATAATTCTTATGGTACATGCCCTCCACACTGAGCTCTGTTTTTCTATACTGGGCCTCCTCTTCACAGTGTCCTCTCACATGGTGTCCCCCCTATACTGCCCAGTCTGTATACTGTGCCCCCTCATAACACTACCGCTCTACAGCATACTATTCCCTCCTTGCTGTGCCCTCACACTGTCCCCCCATACCTAGTTCTGTGTCCCCTCACTCTTTTCTCCCCCATGCTGTCTCCTCTCACTCTCCATATTGTCTCCTCATACATCTCCCTTCTGTTCCCGCACCCATTCCCCCCTCGCCTCATTCACAGCACTGTTTCTTCCCACATTCTCCGCATATTGTATCCTAAAATTTCTCCCCCCATCTCTCCCCAATTAAAATATTTAAGAGCACAAAGACACACAAAGAAATACAGAAGCACGTAACACACACACACGAAGACATGCATTAGTAGACACATACACACAGAAATGGGGGCACACACACATATACACACAGGCAAGCGCACTTATGCACGCAAAAGTGCATACGTAAACACGCAGACAGTCATGCTCATACACACAGATACTCACACAGAAATTCACGCTCAGACAAGCACAAACCCACACACACACGTGAAGACAGACAGAAATGCACACAGACTAGACACCTGCAAGCACACGCAGGAAGACAGGCACACACACACACATGCAGACACTCAATCACATACACACAGAAATGCATATGTAAACACAGACACGTGCATGCAGACACAGACACACATACACAGACATATGCGTGAGTATATATACACACATATACCATGCATACATATACAGGCATGTACATACACACATATACCATGTATACATACAGGCATATGCATACAATCCATATATAACCATACACACACATTCAGGGCGTTAGTACCCTACCTTGGCTTATCTCCAGCCCAGCACAGGCATTATTGAAGCACTGCACTCGTATACCGGAAGCAGCAGTGCAGGGCTCGCGGAATGATGTCACTTTAAGCAGACGCGGCTGTGGCCGAGTCTGCTAGCTGTGAGGCTGCTGATTGTGCGACCCCCTGCTGTTCTCCTGCTTCCTGGCCCAGCTCTCCACTGTCTGTGCTTTGCGGCTGTTTAGCCACGCCCACATTTAAAGGGCCCCCAACCTTTTTTTTTTTTCCTTCCTCCCCTCTCCTTTTCTCCAGGGGCCCACCGGGAAATCCCTGGCACCCCGCTAGGCCAGTCCGACCCTGCTTACAGTATCAGAATGGCACTAAAACAAGATGTCTGCTATTTATATGGAGAGGCACATGTGATTTCAGCAGCCAGTGACACAAGCTGTTGTGTGAGGACATTGTGGGTGTTTCCTGCGCCCTGATTGACTAGCTGCAATGTGCACACATAAAGTTAGGAAAAAAAATGACTGTTTACAAGAACGCCGCTCCTCTGAGCTCTGCAAATCCCTCCCCTCATCAAACACGTGCCAAATGCTCATAATACACCACCATTATCATTGCAAAAGTGCTGAAAATACTTTTGTGGCAACACAAATATTTTCCCCCACTTTTACTGAATGTTACTGATTTCTTCAGATTTAATAAAATTTTGATTGTGTTTCCAATCATGAATCTGAATGTGCCATTTTCGTGCTGAATTTATGTTTGGTGATCATTCGCTTATCACTAGCAGAGACTAAGTGGTGGATCATGTGCTGAAGAATAAAGCGTGGAAGCCTACACGTTTGCTCATATGTCCTGGTATGCCAGTATACACATACCTCATCTACAACTGATCATCAATGGAATGGGAACTGAGCTGCTGTTCTCAACAGCAACCACAACCCAGTGCGTCGTCCCCAACAATATTCGTCTTGATGAGCTATCAAAGGATAAGACATCAATATCATAGTAATGAAAAATCCCTTTAGTGTATGTGCACAGTGAGCTTTTTTGCTTTGGTTTTGGAACAAAAACTTAGCGGAAACCAAGTTTTACGCATGTCGTGTCTCCCCCTTTGATGTGGGCTCCGGCGCTGAGCCCACATCAAAGTCGCGTCATGTCAGCTGTTTTGTACAGCTGACATGTGTGCGCAATAGCGGCAGGTGGAATCGCGATCCACCTGCCGCTATTAACCAATTTCTTGCCAAATTATAACCCTAACCCTAGCCTTAACCCTAGCCCTAACCCTAGCCCTAACCCTAACCCTAGCCGTAACCCTAACCCTAACCCTATCCCTAACCCTAGCCCTATCCCTAACCCTAGCCCTAACTCTAGCCCTATCCCTAACCCTAACCTTAGCCCTAACCCTAACCCTAGCCCTAACCCTAGCCCTATCCCTAACCCTAGCCCTAGCCCTATCCCTAACCCTAACCCTAGTCCTAAACCTAGCCATAACCCTAGCCCTAACCATAGCCCTATCCCTATCCCTAACCCTAGCCCTAACCCTAGCGCTAACCCTAACCCTAATGGGAAAATGGAAATAAATACATTTTTTTAATTTTTTAATTTTTTTCGCTAACTAAGGGGGTGATGAAGGGGGGTTTTATTTACTTTTATAGCATTTTTTTTAGCGGATTTTTATGATTGGCAGCCGTCACACACTGAAAGACGCTTTTTATTGCAAAAAATATTTTTTGTGTTACCACATTTTGAGAGCTATAATTTTTTCATATTTTGGTCCACAGAGTCATATGAGGTCTTGTTTTTTGCCGGACGAGTTGACGTTTTGATTTGTAACATTTTCGGGCACGTGACATTTTTTGATCGCTTTTTATTCCGATTTTTGTGAGGCAGAATGACCAAAAACCAGCTATTCATGAATTTCTTTTGGGGGAGGCATTTATACCGTTCTGCGTTTGGTAAAATGGATAAAGCAGTTTTATTCTTCTGGTCAGTACGATTACAGCGATACCTCATTTATATCTTTTTTTATGTTTTGGTGCTTTTATACGATAAAAACTATTTTATAGAAAAATATATACTAATAACTGGTGAATGTACCTCCCCCTAAAAACAACACTGTCATCAATCAAAAATTGGGTTGCCAGGCGTCTGGACATTTCCTCCATAAGTTGGGCACATATTCAACAACCCAAATTGAATTCATACAGGAGTGCATTATGTTCATCGCTGAACATAATTATTTTATGTATGAGGGCCGTTTCTTCCTACAACAATGGGGCACGGCTATGGGGACGCGTTTTGCCCCTGCATTTGCCAATCTATATGTAGCCAAGTGGGAGGAGTCAGCCATCTATGACAAAGGTCAGCTTCGTACAGGGGTGGTGTTATGGCGCCGATTTATAGATGACGTCATACTTATTTGGGAGGGGTCCAGGGTAGACCTGGACTCATTCATTTGTAGCCTGAATACCAACAATTTTGGCCTGGAGTTTACACCCACTGTAAGTAGCAGTACCATCAATTTCTTGGATTTGACTATTTTCATTGAAGAGGGCCACCTCCACACAAAATGTTACCGGAAGGAGGTGGACTCGAATAGTTTCATCCACACCAGCAGTTGCCACCTCCCGGTGTGGCTTACAAATATTCCGAAGGGACAATTTACCAGGATTCGGCGCAATTGTACTATTATGAAGGATTATGATCAAGAATCCGAGCGCCTTACACAACAATTCCTGGAGAAAGGTTACCCTCTGCCACTGGTCGAACAGGCAGCTAATGAAGTAAGGTCCATACCCAGGAGTGTATTGGTAAAGAAACCTAGTCCCGATCCCCAAGGAACGGCATCTATTCCTGAACAGATCAAACAACTGCCCATCATAACGCAGTTCCATACAGGATACAAGCAGTTTCAGGGGATTGTCCGCAAACATTGGGCAACCTTGCAGAGGGACAGGATCATAGGGGAACATCTACCTCTATACCCGAGGTTTGTGTATAAAAAAGCTCAGACGTTGAACAATCTGCTGGCCCCCACAGCCAAATTGGCCTATAATGATCAGGGCCCGCTGGGCAATCAGAAATCTAGATCTGACGGGGGTTTCATGCCATGTGGGAGGTGCTACTGTTGTATCCATACAGGCACCAAAAGTAGTTGTCAAACTACTTTTAGAGATTCCGCCGGCATGGAGACATTCAATATTCGAGATAAAATTACATGTCATTCCACGGGAATCATTTATTTGATTCGATGTCCTTGCAGGAAACTGTATGTGGGCAGAACAAAGAGAAAATTAATGGTACGTATCAAGGAGCACCTAAGGAACATTCATAAGGGATTCCTGGGTCATCCCCTATCCCGCCATTTTAAAGAGGTACATAATGGGAATATAAAGGATGTACAATTTTGTGGAATACAAAAAGTACGGCATAATCTGAGGGGGGGAAACTTCTTGAAGCAAATGTCTAAAGTAGAGTCGGAATGGATATTCAGACTAGACTGCCTTACCCCTAGGGGCCTGAACCATGATTTTGAATTATATGCATTTTAATGGGATAGGTGGAACATTATATGTATCATATAGCTATAAAATGCCTTTTGAGGTTTCAAATATAACGATGGATGGTATCCCCTCTCAGGAATATAGTACATACTGCTAAATGCTATACACAATCTCTATGCAGTTAAACGCACGTATAATGGAGATAGGGGTGTGCAAGATTGTATCCACGCATACAGGCCTATATATGTCCTATACTTATAAATCGTGTAGTATTTTTAGTATTATGATAACAGGGTGTGATATTTACATTTTTTAAGTTTTTTTAAACTTTTGTAGTTGTGCTAGGGTATTGTAGCATATTTTAATTGGTTTTAAAAATAAAGTTATATTTTTTAAACATTTTTTATTTATGGTTGTACGTATGTGTATATGTACACATTTTTACATATGTGTGTATTTATATAAAAAGTTTTTTCTTTTGCACATAGTATATTCTCTTGGGGCACACGTGATTGCATGCAAGAAAACATCTCCAATAAGGATTAATATCTGACAGCCCAGAACTATAGATATATGGGTGGTAGGATACATTAATGTGGTGTCATTCTGTGCTACCGATCATTATTTTGACTGAAGTGGTCAGTTCATTGCAGGGGGCGGACTTATAGGGCTGGTAAAGGTATATATAGCATAGGAGCTCTCAACAGGGACTGTAACCCTGATGAAGAAGGGCGTTAACCCTTCGAAACGCGTAGGTTTGTCTTTTTGATCCTAGTGAGGCTCCATAGGTCTGTGACGTCACACGCTGCTTGTCAGCGTCGGCCATCTTTACTTCCTAGTGCAACCAGGAGCGCCTCCGGCCGGGACGTTACCTGGCTCTGCACTCAGTAGCGGCATCTAATCCTAGCCCCGTTTGCCCGTACTCCTGTGGACCCCACTCCTCGGCCACAACTTCCAAGAATACTTCCTGGTCGTACCCACCGCAGCATTTGCGGAACATCACACATCCCCAGGGACACTTACCAGGAACAGCAGAGAGCGCAAACAGTTACAGCACATGGTAAGGGATTCCGGTCCACTTGTATTTTTTGATCGTTGCATGTATCTGTGCTGAATCCATCCGCACATACGGTGTTGGCAGGTGTAAGGTGTGTGACACAGTACTTCTAGGTCGCATTGGTGGCCTCTAGTAGCACCTGTAGTGCACTGTTGTTTTTAGGGGGAGGTACATTCACCAACATATTCAGGTTTATTGTACTCCGATGATTAGGCATAGGCCACCTGTATAACCTAAGCGCGGTACCAGTTATTAGTATATATTTGTTTCTTACAGAATTGGCACATGTTCTGAGGTTACCAGCAGCTGGGTTATTACGATAGGCATCCATCTAGACGCCATAGTCATTTGTGTAGAGCGCCGGTGACAATATTTGTTTATATATTTTATAGAAAAAATAATTATTTTTGCATCGCTTTATTCTGAGGACTATAACTTTTTTTTTTTTTCGCTGATGATGCTGTATGGTGGCTCATTTTTTGCAAGACAAGATGACGTTTTCAGTAGTACCATGGTTATTTATATCCGTCTTTTTGATCGCGTGTTATTCCACTTTTTATTTGGCGGTATGAAAATAAAGCGTTGTTTTTTGCCTCGTTTTTTTTATTTTTTTTTTACGATGTTCACTGAAGGGGTTAACTAGTGGGACAGTTTTATAGGTCGGGTCGCTACGGACGCAGCAATACTAAATATGTGTACTTTTATTGTTTTTTTTATTTAGATCATGAAATGTATTTATAGGAACAATATATATATATATATATTTTTTGCATTTTTGTTTTTTGAAATTTTTTTTTTTTTTTTTACACGTGAAATTTTTTTTTTTCACACTATAACATTGCCCCGGGGGGGTGGGGGTGGGGGGCATGATGTTATAGTGTAAGATCGCCGATCTGACACTTTGCTGTGCACTGTGTCAGATCGGCGATCTGACGTGCACAGCTCCTGGAGGCTTCCCGGAGCCTGCTCTGAGCAAGCGCTGTGAAGCCACCTCCCTGCAGGACCCGGATGCCGCGGCCATCTTGGATCCGGGCCTGCTGCAGGGAGGAGGAGGTAAGAGACCCTCGGAGCATCGCGATCACATCGCGTTGCTCCGGGGGTCTCAGGGAAGCCCGCAGGGAGCCCCCTCCCTGCGCGATGCTTCCCTATACCGCCAGAACACTGCGATCATGATTGATCGCAGTGTGCCGGGGGTTATTGTGCCGGGGGCGGTCTGAGACCACTCCTGGCACATAGTGCCGGATGTCAGCTGACACCCCGCCGCGATCGGCCGCGCTCACCCCGTGAACGCGGCTGATCGCGCTGGACGTACTATCCCTTCGGTGGTCATACGGGCCCACCCCACCTCGACGGGATAGTACGTCCGATGTCACAAAGGGGTTAATAAACTAGCTATTGAACTCGTTCTATGCCTGGGTGACAAGCATTTTTATTGGTACATTTGCGGAGCCAATTTTTTTTTAAGATACCGTATCTGTAAATTCGCAAATGCAGTGTCTTCAATAAAATGGCACATGATAGCCCGGTGTGCACATGCGCTGACTCCAGCACCATTGTATTGAAGTGTTGTACTACAAAATTAAAGGGAACCTATGACCAGAAGAAAGCTATAAACCTGTAGATATGTGGTTATTATGCTGCATAGTGCCTGCATGCAGCTGAATGCAGTGGGGAGAAAATTAACTTAATTCTTCCCGCCAGAATTCATTTCAGTTGAGCATGTGGGGTGCCACGGGTTCAGTCACTGCTCTGAGTATAGAGAACGTCCGCTGTAACTGTGCCCCCTACTCTCATTGACACTCCCTGTACATTGAAGTCGGCTGTCAGTCAGGTTCAGGAGCACTGTGACCGCCGTGGTTCTGTATTCTCAGAGAAACGGCTGAACCCACAGTGCCTCCTACCCCATGACTGAAGCCAAATGCGTGGAGAATAAAGTTCATTTTCTCCCTGCTGCATTTGGCTGCGTGCAGGCGCTGGTCAGCATAATAACGTTGTAAACCTGCAGATTAACCGCATATCTGCAGGTTAACAGCACTATTTCTGGTGACAGGTTCCCTTTAAGATAGTTCAAAAATGTACCAGTAAAAATGTTCCCTACCCCGGGCACAGAACTTACACAACAGCTAGTCTTGATATGTGGTCCTCCATTCTGGTATATGCTCCCTCGTCCTGGTCCTCCATCCTTTAATATGCTCCCCTATCCTATTATACAGTAGTCTCATTTAGCCATATAATACTCAGACATAAAAATCCGCCTCATGATAGGTCATCGATATCATAAGCTTGAACAACCCCTTTATATACTCAAAATGTGGTGACACTAATAGGTGGACACCCGAACTTGGACAACGATAAGGTTGCAGATGGCGCAGAGTATAGAAAGGAGACTACAATGTTCACGTTGTATAAGCTAACCAATATATAAAATCTAAACATTGATGTGCGGTGTCTGGAAGCATGTCCACAATGGACCATATTCAGATTCTATCCCTCTACATTAAAGGGGTCTAAACTTGCTACAGAAATTTTAAAATTTCTGCCCCACAGATCAGTTTCTGTATGGAAAAACTCTGTAACACGTGAATACGATATTGTAAAATCTTCTCTATATGGCTAGTACTCATTCACATTTAAAATTTACAGCATTTTTATGATACCAGTGTATTTTTGCAATTCACTAACCTATATGGTGTAGAGCATGCAGTTAAAAATATTCTCGTGATACCTACCTAATCTGTTCATTTATGTGTATCTCTACTTTTTCCTAGAAACCCTGTCTAATTATACTGGCTGCATAGGTAAAGAAGAATGAGAACGCACATGATTTTTAACCTTTCCATGCAAAAAATAAAAAGCACCCAAAACCAATTGGTTATTGCTCCTCACTTTATAATATCTTATATGATAGAAACACACACATAAGGACACAACTACCACCATGTTTCTCTGTAGGCACTCTGCATTTTTTTAAAATACATTTTTCTAAGCACATGGTGTCTACAGTGAAACATGATGGTGGCAGTGTCCTTATGTGTGGATGCTTGTTTGCTCCTGATGTTGGGGAAGCTACATTTCATTGATGGTTTAATGAATTCACAGACGTACTTCTCTATATTGAAGGAGAAGATGCAACCATCACTCAGTGCCCTTGGTAGATGTGCACTTTTCAAGTAAGACAATGATCAAAACATATGTGTTGCATTTCTGAAGAAGAACAAGGTGAAACCGAATGAAAAGCCGAATAAGTGATAGGGAGTTTTGAAGAGACAAGTTGAGCATCACTCTCTTTCCAGCATCCAGGCTCTAAAAGAGGTCGTTCTTGAAAAATGGAAAAAGATAAAAGCTGCAATATGTTGCCAAGCTGTTCTTTCTACGCCTAGAAGACTTTGTGCTATACTTAAAAATCATCAAAGTACTAGATGTTTAAGTTCTTGATGTGCAGACTTTGGCTAAGTCTGAGTTCCAGAGCACTCTGGAAGAGGCTTTCATCCAGGATATCTCTGTAGTTGACAGCATTCATAATTCCTTCAATGACAACCAGTTGTCCTGTCCCTGCAGCTGAAAAACACCCCATAGAATGATGATGCTGCCACCACCATGTTTCACTGTTGGGATTATATTGGGCAGGTGATGAGCAGTGTCTGGTTTTCTCCACTCATACCACTTAGAATTATCACCATAAAGGTCTATCTTCATCTCATCAGACCTGAGAATTTTATTTTAGTCCTTCATGTGTTTTTTTTAGCAAACTCTATGTGGCCTTCATATTTCTTGCACTGAGGAGAGGCTTCTGTCGAGCCACCCTGCCATAAAGGCCCGACTTGAGGTTCTTTTTTACCTTTCTCACCAAGGCTCTTCTCCCACGATTGTTCAGTTTAGCTGGATGGCCAGGTCTAGGAAGACTTCTGGTGGTCCCAAACGTCTTCCATTTAACCCTTTCATGAAATGCGCCGTACTATTACTGCGCATGTCGTGTCTCCCCCTTTGTTGTGGGCTCCGGCGGTGAGCCCACATCAAAGTCGCGACATGTCAGCTGTTTTGTACAGCTGACATGTGCGTGCAATAGCGGCGGGTGAAATCGCTCTTCACCCGCCGCTATTAACCTGTTAAATGCCGCTGTCAAATGCAGACAGCGGCATTTAACCGGCGCTTCCGGCCGGGTGGCCAGAAATGACGTCATCTCCGACCCCTGTCACATGATCGGGGGTCGGCGATGCATCAGGATGGTAACCATAGAGGTCCTTGAGACCTCTATGGTTACTAATGCCGGCCTGCTGTGAGCGCCCCCTGTAGTCGGCGCTCACAGCACACCTGCATTTCTGCTACATAGCAGCGAACATCAGATCGCTGCTATGTAGCAGAGCCGATCGAGTGGTGCCAGCTTCTAGCCTCCCATGGAGGCTATTGAAGCATGGCAAAAGTAAAAAAAAATGTTTTTAAAAATATGAAAAAAATAAAAAAAATGTGAAAGTTTAAATCACCCCCCTTTCGCCCCATCCAAAATAAAACAATAAAAAAAAAATCAAATCTACACATATTTGGCATCACCGCATTCAGAATCGCCCGATCCATCAATAAAAAAAGCATTAACCTGATCGCTAAACAGCGTAGTGAGAAAAAAATTTGAAACGCCAGAATTACGTTTCTTTGGTCGCCTCGACATTGCATTAAAATGCAATAATGGGCGATCAAAAGAACGTATCTGCACAAATGTGGTATCATTAAAAACATCAGTTCGGCACGCAAAAAATAAGCCCTCACACGACCCCAGATCACGAAAAATGGAGACGCTATGGGTATCAGAAAATGGCACTTTTTTTTTTTTTTAGCAAAGTTTTGAATTTTTTTTCACCACTTAGATAAAAAATAACCTAGACATGTTTGGTGTCTATAAACTCGTAATGACCTGGAGAATCCTAATATCAGGTCAGTTTTAGCATTTAGTGAACCTAGCAAAAAAGCCAAACAAAAAACAAGTGTGGGATTGCACTTTTTTTGCAATTTCACCACACTTGGAATTTTTTTCCCATTTTCTAGTACAAGACATGGTAAAACCAATGATGACTTTCAAAAGTACAACTCGTCCCGCAAAAAACAAGCCCTCACATGGCCATATTGACAGAAAAATAAAAAAGTTATGGCTCTGGGAAAGAGTGGAGCGAAAAACAATAATACAAAAACGAAAAAGGGCCGCGGCATGAAGGGGTTAAGGATTATGGAGGCCACTGTGCTTTTAAGAAGAACCTTGAGTACTGCAGAAATCCTGTTGTTATCTTGGCCAGATCTGTGCCTTGCCACAATTCTGTCTCTGAGCTCCTTGGCCAATTGTTTTGACCTCATGATTCTCATTTGGTCTGACATGCACTGTGAGCTGTGAGGTCTTATATAGACAGGTGTGTGCCTTTCCAAATCAAGTCATATCAGTTTAATTGAGCACAGCTGGACCCAAATGAAGGAGTAGAACCATCTCAAGGAGGATCTCAAGGAAATGGACAGCATGTGACTTAAATATGAGTGTCTGAGCAAAGGGTCTGAATACTTATGACCATGTGATATTTCAGTTTCTCTTTTTTATTAAATTTGCAAAAATTTCTACATTTCTATTTTTTTTCAGTCATGATTGGGTGCAGAGTGTACATTAATGTGAAAAAAAGAACTTTTTTGACTTTACCAAATGGCTGCAATGAAACAAAGAGTGAACAATTTAAAGGGGTCTGAATACTTTCTGTACCCATTGTATCCTGGCATGCTTGGTTCCTCATCCCCATCCTTGTATGCAGGGCTCCTCATACTGATCCTGGTATGAATGGCCTCCTCATCTTTATCCTGGTATGCATGGCCCCCTCATCCCTATCCTGGTATGCATGACTCTTCATCCCTATCCTGGTATGCATGGCTCTTCATCCATATCCTTGTACGCATGGCCCCATCAGAAAAAACATAAAAAAATAAACCATTCTACTTACCGTCCCCGAGCTCCCTCACAGCATTTTGATCCGGTGACAGCAGCTGCAGCGACGGGGCAACCACGTGTGCCCACTACGTAAGGGAATGAATATTCACTGCCCTCCACACCCATGGGTGTGGAACTCAGTGACTATTCAGTCCCTTAACCCCTTCCCGACATTTGACGTACTATCCCGTCGAGGTGGGGTGGGCCCGTATGACCGCCGACGGGATAGTACGTCATCATCGATCAGCGGCGCTCACGGGGGGAGCGCGGCCGATCGCGGCCGGGTGTCAGCTGCATATCGCAGCTGACATCCGGCACTATGTGCCAGGAGCGGTCACGGACCGCCCCCGGCACATTAACCCCCGGCACACCGCGATCAAACATGATCGCAGTGTACCGGCGGTATAGGGAAGCATCGCGCAGGGAGGGGGCTCCCTGCGGGCTTCCCTGAGACCCCCGGAGCAACGCGATGTGATCGCGTTGCTCTGAGGGTCTCCTACCTCCCTCCTCGCCGCAGGTCCCGGATCCAAGATGGCCGCGGCATCCGGGTCCTGCAGGGAGGGAGGTGGCTTACCGAGTGTCTGCTCAGAGCAGACACTTGGAAAGCCTGCAGCCCTGCACAGCAGATCGTCGATCTGGCAGAGTGCTGTGCACACTGCCAGATCAATGATCTGTAATGTCCCCCCCTGGGACAAAGTAAAAAAGTAAAAAAAAAATTTTTCCACATGTGTAAAAAAAAATAAAAAAAAAATTCCTAAATAAATAATAATAAAAAAAATATATTATTCCCATAAATACATTTCTTTATCTAAATAAAAAAAACAAAACAATAAAAGTACACATATTTAGTATCGCCGCGTCCGTAACGACCCAACCTATAAAACTGCCCCACTAGTTAACCCCTTCAGTAAACACCGTAAGAAAAAAAAAAAAAAACGAGGCAAAAAACAACGCTTTATTACCATACCGCCGAACAAAAAGTGGAATAACACACGATCAAAAAGACTGATATAAATATCCATGGTACCGCTGAAAACGTCATCTTGTCCCGCAAAAAAAAAGCCGCCATACAGCATCATCAGCAAAAAAATAAAAAAGTTATAGTCCTGAGAATAAAGCGATACCAAAATAATTATTTTTTCTATATTTTAGTTTTTATCGTATAAAAGCGCCAAAACATAAAAAAATGATATAAATGAGATATCGCTGTAATCGTACTGACCCGACGAATAAAACTGCTTTATCAATTTTACCAAACGCGGAACGGTATAAACGCCTCTCCCAAAAGAAATTCATGAATAGCAGGTTTTTGGTCATTCTGCCTCACAAAAATCAGAATAAAAAGCGATCAAAAATGGTCACGTGTCCGAAAATGTTACCAATAAAAACGTCAACTCGTCCCGCAAAAAACAAGACCTCACATGACTCTGTGGAGCAAAATGTGGAAAAATTATAGGTCTCAAAATGTGGAGATGCAAAAACTTTTTTGCTATAAAAAGCGTCGCTGGTTTCACACTTGCGTTTTTGTCTGCAGCGTTTTTTGCACAAAAAAACGCATGCGTTTTTTCCCTATATTTGACATTGAAAACGCATGCGGTTTTTTTGTACGCGTTTGGTCGCGTTTTCAAACGCATGCGGTTTTTTTCTGCATGCGTTCATTTTCAGAAATACAACCTGCAGTATTTTCTTGCGTTTTTAAGCACATGCGTTTGTTTGCGTTAAAAACGCATGCATTTTTATCGAAAAAAAACAGAAAACACACTGAAAAGCCACCCACCACCATCAAGGTGATAAAGGGATCCAAACCCTAACCCTAACTCTACCCCTAACCTCACCCCTAACCGTTTAATGAACATTTTCTGACAGTCATAGTGCCACGTATTTCAGTGCCACGTATTTCAGTGCCACGTATTTCAGTGCCACGTATTTCAGTGCCACGTATTTCAGTGCCACGTATTTCTGTGCCACGTATTTCTGTGCCACGTATCACGTATTTCAGTGCCACGTGTTTCAGTGCCACGTATTTCAGTGCCACGTATCACGTATTTCAGTGCCACATATTTTAGTACCACGTATTTCAGTGCCACGTATTTCAGTGCCACGTATTTCAGTGCCACGTATTTCAGTGCCACGTATTTCAGTGCCACGTGTTTCAGTGCCACGTGTTTCAGTGCCACGTATTTAAGTGCCACGTATCACATATTTCAGTGCCACATATTTCAGTGCCACGTATTTCAGTGCCACGTATTTCAGTGCCACGTATTTCAGTGCCACGTATTTCAGTGCCACGTATTTCAGTGCCACGTATCACATATTTCAGTGCCACGTATTTAAGTGCCACGTATTTCAGTGCCACATATTTCAGTGCCACGTATCACGTATTTCAGTGCCACGTGTTTCAGTGCCACGTATTTCAGTGCCACGTATTTCAGTGCCACATATTTCAGTGCCACGTATTTCAGTGCCACGTATTTTAGGGCCACGTATTTCAGTGCCACGTATTTCAGTGCCACGTGTTTCAGTGCCACGTGTTTCAGTGCCACGTGTTTCAGTGCCACGTATTTAAGTGCCACGTATTTCAGTGCCACGTATTTCAGTGCCACGTATTTCAGTGCCACGTATTTCAGTGCCACGTATCACGTATTTCAGTGCCACGTGTTTCAGTGCCACGTATTTAAGTGCCACGTATCACGTATTTCAGTGCCACGTATTTCAGTGCCACGTATTTCAGTGCCACGTATTTCAGTGCCACGTATTTCAGTGCCACGTATTTTAGTGACACGTATTTTAGTGACACGTATTTCAGTCACGTTTAGGGTTAGGGTGAGGGGTAGGGTTAGGGTTAGGGCTAGGGTTGGAGGTAAAGTTAGGGTTAGGGTTTGGATTACATTTACGTTTGGATTAGGGTTGGGATTAGAATTATGGGTGTGTCAGGGCTAGGGGTGTGGTTAGGGTTACCGTTGGGATTAGGGTTAGGGGTGTGTTTGGGTTAGGGTTTCAGGTAGAATTGGGGAGTTTCCACTGTCCAGGCACATCAGGGGCTCTCCAAGCGCGACATGGCGTCCAATCTCAATTCCAGCCAATTCTGCGTTGAAAAAGTAAAACAGTGCTCCTTCCCTTCCGAGCTCTCCCGTGCGCCCAAAAAGGGGTTTACCCCAACATATGTGTTATCAGCGTACTCGGGACAAATTGAACAACAACTTCTGGGGTCCAAGTTCTCTTGTTATCCTTAGGAAAATAAAAATTTGGGGGGCTAAAAATCATTTTTGTGGGAAAAAAAAGATGTTTTATTTTCACGGCTCTGCGTTATAAACTGTAGTGAAACACTTGGGGGTTCAAAGTTCTCACAACACATCTAGATAAGTTCCTTGGGAGGTCTAGTTTCCAATATGGGGTCACTTGTGGGGGGTTTGTACTGTTTGGGTACATCAGGGGCTCTGCAAATGCAACGTGACGCCTGCAGACCAATCCATTTAAGGCTGCATTCCAAATGGCGCTCCTTCCCTTCCGAGCTCTGTCATGCACCCAAACAGTGGTTCCCCCCCACATATGGGGTATCAGCGTACTCAGGACAAATTGGACAACAACTTTTGGGGTCTAATTTATCCTGTTACCCTTGTAAAAATACAAAACTGGGGGCTAAAAAATCATTTTTGTGAAAAAAAAAAAGAATTTTTATTTTCACGGCTTTGCGCTATAAACTTTAGTGAAACACTTGGGGGTTCAAAGTTCTCAAAACACATCTAGATAAGTTCCTTGGGAGGTCTAGTTTCCAATATGGGGTCACTTGTGGGGGGTTTGTACTGTTTGGGTACATCAGGGGCTCTGCAAATGCAACGTGACGGCTGCTGACCAATCCATTTAAGTCTGCATTCCAAATGGCGCTCCTTCCCTTCCGAGCTCTGTCATGCGCCCAAACAGTGGTTCCCCCCCACATATGGGGTATCAGCGTACTCAGGACAAATTGGAAAACAAATTTTGGGGTCCAATTTATTCTGTTACCCTTGTAAAAATACAAAGCTGGGTGCTAAAAAATCATTTTTGAGAAAAAAAATAAAAATTATTTTCACGGCTCTGCGTTATAATCTGTAGTGAAACACTTGGGGGTTCAAAGCTCTCAAAACACATCTAGATAAGATCCTTAGGGGGTCTACTTTCCAAAATGGTGTCACTTGTAGGGAGTTTCAATGTTTAGGCACATCAGGGGCTCTCCAAACGCAACATGGCGTCCCATCTCAATTCCAGTCAATTTTGCATTGAAAAGTCAAATGGCGCTCCTTCCCTTCCAAGCTCTGCCATGCGCCCAAACAATGGTTTACACCCACATATGGGGTATCAGCGTACTCAGGACAAATTGGCCAACATTTTTTGGGGTCCAATTTCTTCTCTTACCCTTGGGAAAATAAAAAATTGGGGGCGAAAAGATCATTTTTGTGAAAAAATATGATTTTTTATTTTTACGGCTCTGCATTATAAACTTCTGTGAAGCACTTGGTGGGTCAAAGTGCTCACCACACATCTAGATAAGTTCCTTAGGGGGGTCTACTTTCCAAAATGGTGTCACTTGTAGGGAGTTTCAATGTTTAGGCACATCAGGGGCTCTCCAAACGCAACATGGCGTCCCATCTCAATTCCAGTCAATTTTGCATTGAAAAGTCAAATGGCGCTCCTTCCCTTCCAAGCTCTGCCATGCGCCCAAACAATGGTTTACACCCACATATGGGGTATCATCGTACTCAGGACAAATTGGCCAACATTTTTTGGGGTCCAATTTCTTCTCTTACCCTTGGGAAAATAAAAAATTGGGGGCGAAAAGATCATTTTTGTGAAAAAATATGATTTTTTATTTTTACGGCTCTGCATTATAAACTTCTGTGAAGCACTTGGTGGGTCAAAGTGCTCACCACACATCTAGATAAGTTCCTTAGGGGGTCTACTTTCCAAAATGGTGTCACTTGTAGGGAGTTTCAATGTTTAGGCACATCAGGGGCTCTCCAAACGCAACATGGCGTCCCATCTCAATTCCAGTCAATTTTGCATTGAAAAGTCAAATGGCGCTCCTTCCCTTCCAAGCTCTGCCATGCGCCCAAACAATGGTTTACACCCACATATGGGGTATCATCGTACTCAGGACAAATTGGCCAACATTTTTTGGGGTCCAATTTCTTCTCTTACCCTTGGGAAAATAAAAAATTGGGGGCGAAAAGATCATTTTTGTGAAAAAATATGATTTTTTATTTTTACGGCTCTGCATTATAAACTTCTGTGAAGCACTTGGTGAGTCAAAGTGCTCACCACACATCTAGATAAGTTCCTTAGGGGGTCTACTTTCCAAAATGGTGTCACTTGTAGGGAGTTTCAATGTTTAGGCACATCAGGGGCTCTCCAAACGCAACATGGCGTCCCATCTCAATTCCAGTCAATTTTGCATTGAAAAGTCAAATGGCGCTCCTTCCCTTCCAAGCTCTGCCATGCGCCCAAACAATGGTTTACACCCACATATGGGGTATCATCGTACTCAGGACAAATTGGCCAACATTTTTTGGGGTCCAATTTCTTCTCTTACCCTTGGGAAAATAAAAAATTGGGGGCGAAAAGATCATTTTTGTGAAAAAATATGATTTTTTATTTTTACGGCTCTGCATTATAAACTTCTGTGAAGCACTTGGTGGGTCAAAGTGCTCACCACACATCTAGATAAGTTCCTTAGGGGGTCTACTTTCCAAAATGGTGTCACTTGTAGGGAGTTTCAATGTTTAGGCACATCAGGGGCTCTCCAAACGCAACATGGCGTCCCATCTCAATTCCAGTCAATTTTGCATTGAAAAGTCAAATGGCGCTCCTTCCCTTCCAAGCTCTGCCATGCGCCCAAACAATGGTTTACACCCACATATGGGGTATCATCGTACTCAGGACAAATTGGCCAACATTTTTTGGGGTCCAATTTCTTCTCTTACCCTTGGGAAAATAAAAAATTGGGGGCGAAAAGATCATTTTTGTGAAAAAATATGATTTTTTATTTTTACGGCTCTGCATTATAAACTTCTGTGAAGCACTTGGTGAGTCAAAGTGCTCACCACACATCTAGATAAGTTCCTTAGGGGGTCTACTTTCCAAAATGGTGTCACTTGTAGGGAGTTTCAATGTTTAGGCACATCAGGGGCTCTCCAAACGCAACATGGCGTCCCATCTCAATTCCAGTCAATTTTGCATTGAAAAGTCAAATGGCGCTCCTTCCCTTCCAAGCTCTGCCATGCGCCCAAACAATGGTTTACACCCACATATGGGGTATCATCGTACTCAGGACAAATTGCACAACATTTTTTGGGGTCCAATTTCTTCTCTTACCCTTGGGAAAATAAAAAATTGGGGGCGAAAAGATCATTTTTGTGAAACAATATGATTTTTTATTTTTACGGCTCTGCATTATAAACTTCTGTGAAGCACTTGGTGGGTCAAAGTGCTCACCACACATCAAGATAAGTTCCTTAGGGGGTCTACTTTCCAAAATGGTGTCACTTGTAGGGGGTTTCAGTGTTTAGGCACATCAGGGGCTCTCCAAACGCAACATGGCGTCCCATCTCAATTCCAGTCAATTTTGCATTGAAAAGTCAAATGGCGCTCCTTTCCTTCCGAGCTCTGCCATACGCCCAAACAGTGGTTTACCCCCACATATGGGGTATCAGCGTACTCAGGACAAATTGTACAACAACTTTGGGGGTCCATTTTCTCCTGTTACCCTTGGTAAAATAAAACAAATTGGAGCTGAAATAAATTTTGTGTGAAAAAAAGTTAAATGTTCATTTTTATTTAAACATTCCAAAAATTCCTGTGAAACACCTGAAGGGTTAATAAACTTCTTGAATGTGGTTTTGAGCACCTTGAGGGGTGCAGTTTTTAGAATGGTGTCACACTTGGGTATTTTCTATCATATAGACCCCTCAAAATGACTTCAAATGAGATGTGGTCCCTAAAAAAAAATGGTGTTGTAAAAATGAGAAATTGCTGGTCAACTTTTAACCCTTATAACTCGTCACAAAAAAAAATTTTGGTTCCAAAATTGTACTGATGTAAAGTAGACATGTGGGAAATGTTACTTATTAAGTATTTTGCGTGACATATGTCTGTGATTTAAGGGCATAAAAATTCAAAGTTGGAAAATTGCAAAATTTTCAAAATTTTCGCCAAATTTCCATTTTTTTCACAAATAAACGCAAGTTATATCGAATAAATTTTACCACTAACATGAAGTACAATATGTCACGAGAAAACAATGTCAGAATCGCCAAGATCCGTCAAAGCGTTCCAGAGTTATAGCCTCATAAAGGGACAGTGGTCAGAATTGTAAAAATTGGCCCGGTCATTAACGTGCAAACCACCCTTGGGGGTGAAGGGGTTAAGCAGCGGGCACATGTGATCGCCTGGCTGCTGCAAGAAGCCAGCGGCTGCGACTACTGTGCCCGCTATTAAAGAAAAATTAATATTTACTGCCAGTGCAGGGAATATTTATTTCTCTTTAGCAGCAGGCACAGGCTTTAGCTGCAGCAGCCGGCTCCTGCATCATGTAACCTGCTGCTCCGCTTCTGCCACTCCCCCTCCATCTTCTGGGATGCTCACTCGAATATAAGCCAAGGGGAGCTTTTTCAGTACAAAAAAATGTGCTGGAGTATATACGGTACATATTGCAGAATCTGTGTACGTGACGTGACACAGGCAGAGCCTGTATGCGATATGTGCAGGCAGAAGAACATTGCTTGTAATCTGTAGGTGGCAGATGGTGTCCAGCACCTGGCTTTGGGCAAAGGGGGGAATAAGTAGCATAGACAGGAGAGGGTTAGGTAATAGCCCTGTCACGCCTCCCGCCCTTAGGGTATGGTTTTTGTCACAGCCAATGAGGTTAGTCATTCAGGTAATGGATGGACAGAGGTTATGGTAATAGGCTTGATTGAGCGTATTTTGTCAAGCTGCATTTCATGACTTTTTTCATAGGTATACTTATAAATGGTTAATGAAGTTTAAGTTTTACACTAATTGGAATGTTTATTAATATTTAATAAAGGCAGTGACCAATATTTATCCACCAATCAACATATCAGTTTTTATTTAGAATCTTGTTTAATAGAGTGTAATTTGGCATTGTATTATGTAATGCCACATGAATGGCACATGGAGGCTCTGTTCCAGATACAGACATGGCTGGAAGTGTTGGCACCCTTGAAATTATTCCAGAAAATGAAGTATTTCTCCCCTAAAATTATTGCAGTTACACATGTTTTGTTATACACGTTTATTTTCTTTGCATGTATTGGAACAACACTAAAAAAATTGAGAAACAAAGGCAAATTGGACATAATTTCACACAAAACTCCCCAAATGGACTGGACAAAATTGTTGGCACCTTTCCAAAATTGTGAGTAAACAACTTTGTTTTAAGCATGTGATGCTCATTCAAACTCACCTGTGGCAAGTAACAGCTGTGGGCAATGTGAAAATCCCACTTAAAACCAGAAAAAAAGGAAGAAGTTGACTCAATCATTGCATTGTGTATCTTTGTGTGCCACACTAAGCATGGAGAACAGAGAGCGGAGAAGAGAACTGTATGAGAACACAAGGTTTAAAATCCATCTCCAGAGATCTTGATGTTCCTTTGTCCATGGTGCACAACATAAATCAAGAAGTTTACATTCCATGGCACTGTAACTAATCTCCCTGGACATGGACGGCAAACAAAAAATTGATGAATGGTTGCAATGCAGGATGGTGGATAAGCAGCGCCAATCAAGTTCCTAAGAAATGTAAGCTGTCCTGTAGGCTCAGGGTGGTTCAGTGTCAGCACCCACTATCCATCAACATTTTAATTAAATGAAACATTATAGCAGGATACTCAGGTGGAACCACTACTGACACAGAGACATAAAAAGCTAAACTGGAAATGGAATGGAAGGATGGAAAGAAAAAGAGTACAGTACCTACAGTCAAATATGGTGAAAGTTCAAAGATGTATTGATGTCATTTTGCTTCCTCTGACACTGGGTGTCTTGACTGTGTGCAAGCCATCAAGAAATCTGAAGATTATGAAAAGATTTTGGGTCACATTGCATTGTCCAGTGTTTTATAGTTGGGTTTGCGTCCTAAGTCATAGTTCTTCCATCAGGAAAATGACCCCATACATGCTTTAAGAAGCACTCAGAAATGGATGGAAACAAAGCACTGAAAGTTCTGAAGTGGCCAGCAATGAGCCTGGATCTAAATCCCATTGAACACCTGCTGAGAGATCTTAAAATTGCTGTTGGGAGAAGTCACCCTTCAAATATGAGAGACCTGGATCAGTTTGCAAGAGAGTGGTCCAAAATTCCAGTTGAGAGGTGTAAGAAGTGATTGATTGTTATAGAAAGCGATTAATTCATGTTATTTATTCCAAAGTGTGTGCAACCAAATATTACGTTGAAGGTGCCAACAACTTATTGTGGCCCATTTTTGGGGTTTTGTGTGAAATGATGTCCAATTTGCCTTTTTTTCTCTGTTTTTTTTGTGCTGTACCAATACACACAAAGGCAATAAACATGTGTATAACAAAACGTGTAATTGGAATTATTTTTCTGAGAGAAATACTTCATTTTCTGGAACAATTTCAAGGGTGCCAACACTTTTTGCTAAGACTGTAAGTGCTTTTAGGAAAGCCTCTTCCCGGTTTCGTGACAAAATCCATAATAGACTTGATAATAAACAAAAGTTGGCTTTGACAATAACCTCAGTGAAGCCTACAGTGTAATGCTCGTGCCGAGACTGATTGTTGGAGGCGGAGCCAAGAGCAGAGATGCTGGAGGCGGAGCCAAGAGCCAGAACCGCAGGAGGTAACGCCATGAGCCAGAGAGTGCAGAACCACAGGTTGTGGCGAGGAAAGCTGAGAGGCACAGAACCGCAGGTTGTGGCAGAACTGAGCAAAGTAGCGCAGAACCACGGGTAGTGGCGAACAGAGCAGAGAGATGCAGAGCCATTGATAGTGGCAAGCAGAGCAGAAAGATAAGGCGGAGGTACACACAGCAGAGTGGGAAATGACAAATAAGGAACAGGAACAGACACGGATACACAAACAGAATACAGATGAAGGCCTGCTAATTGCAGCCCTCTGAGACAGGAAACAGACACGACCTGGCAGCTCAGCAGCAAGTGCTAACTGAGGGAAATAGTTTGCTCAGGCATCCTCCAATGGGTGACGATGCCTTAAGTATCAGAGGCCTCTAGGCCATTGGCCAGGGACACCTTAGGGAGGTGCACAGTCTCAATAAGAATCCGGAGTGGCTGGCGCCGCCCCCCTATGCACACAGCCAGGAAGTGTACACAGAGCAAGTGGCCATGAAGCACATGGCATGGAGCCGGTAGCAGACAGATCTCACAGCATGGCACTGGGTGAGTGAGTTGATGTAACAGGCAGGTGGGGAATGGAAGGCCATGCAGTGATGCCGGCAGGGTTGTTACATACAGTCCACAATGTCCTTCCCTGCAGATCAATTACACTAATTAGAACCACAATACAACCACAATACAATTAGCTAGTCCTCTTCTGTTGTGGTGCAGTATTATTGTGCATTGGGTATATACTGCAATCAGGCACAGCACGTATCTCTGATGTGGTTGGAGCACACAGAATGTCTTTTTCCCATTTGGCCTCCTGAGGAACCATATCATGGGGGGGAAACGCGTAGAGGCAACACCTGAGCACAGATAAGTGTATCAGGGATTTTAAAGTGATTGTTGGTTATTCACCAATTGTGGGTTTACAAACAGAGTATTAAGCGGTACCAAGTTGTATCATGTATATATAGCAAAACTTGAATATATGATTTGGCACTCGATATCTGCTTAGGCTGGAATGCTAAAACACACCTGTACCTTTGTGGATCTATAAGTAGGATATTGAGGTATTTGTACTATATATATAACAAGAATTATTATACGACTTAGGATATCTATCTAGGCTTAAATACCAATGTAAATACACTTGTACCTTTGTATATTTTGGGGTAGTGGGGCTATCATACCTTCCCTCTGGTGTGTTATATTGTTGCAACAAAGCCGATAGGAGTTGTAATTATCTATATAAGGTTTTTGCTGGAGCATTTATGTTAGCTAGACTATCACATATCTCTCTACCTTTGGGGTTCACTATTGTAGCCCCATAGGCACCACCCTCTTAGAATATCCCTATAATATTACAGGGACTCGGCTAGGGCTAGGAAGGGATAGCCGCCGAGGAGCGGGGGCGCCATTTTGCGTTCAAGAGGGTGCCAACCTCCGCTGCTAGGTAGGGTGGTTTGAATAGGGAATTCGGAGGGTGTTATAGTCATTAGAGTAGGTCTAACACACGAATAGGGGTATTATGGACTAACCAAACCCCCGCTCTTATACATTTTGGTGAATTTCCATCTGGCATCGATTGTGGTGTAACAATATTCTTTGGGCCCTTTTGTGTTGGTAGTTTTGGGATATCTATAGAGTATAATATTTCCACATCATTTGAGGGACTCATAGGGCCTTTCAGGGCTAGCCATCGAGGAGCGGGGGCGCCATATTGCGTCCAAGAGGGTGCCAACCTCCGCAGATAGGCAGGGAGCACCTTAGGGACGCGCAGAGTTTATAATTCAACATTGGGCTCCCACTTATTGCCCTTGGAAACACCGGGCCAGATTTTTATTGACCCACTCCCACTAAGAGGGGTCTGGGCATTGTGTCAGTTTTTATTCCTAATTTTTGATTGAAATAAAGATATTGTTTATATTAGTTTTTTTGTTATATTTCATGTATTGGAACAACACTAAAAAAATTGAGAAACAAAGGCAAATTGGACATAATTTCACACAAAACTCCCCAAATGGACTGGACAAAATTGTTGGCACCTTTCCAAAATTGTGAGTAAACAACTTTGTTTTAAGCATGTGATGCTCATTCAAACTCACCTGTGGCAAGTAACAGCTGTGGGCAATGTGAAAATCCCACTTAAAACCAGAAAAAAAGGAAGAAGTTGACTCAATCATTGCATTGTGTATCTTTGTGTGCCACACTAAGCATGGAGAACAGAGAGCGGAGAAGAGAACTGTATGAGAACACAAGGTTTAAAATCCATCTCCAGAGATCTTGATGTTCCTTTGTCCATGGTGCACAACATAAATCAAGAAGTTTACATTCCATGGCACTGTAACTAATCTCCCTGGACATGGACGGCAAACAAAAAATTGATGAATGGTTGCAATGCAGGATGGTGGATAAGCAGCGCCAATCAAGTTCCTAAGAAATGTAAGCTGTCCTGTAGGCTCAGGGTGGTTCAGTGTCAGCACCCACTATCCATCAACATTTTAATTAAATGAAACATTATAGCAGGATACTCAGGTGGAACCACTACTGACACAGAGACATAAAAAGCTAAACTGGAAATGGAATGGAAGGATGGAAAGAAAAAGAGTACAGTACCTACAGTCAAATATGGTGAAAGTTCAAAGATGTATTGATGTCATTTTGCTTCCTCTGACACTGGGTGTCTTGACTGTGTGCAAGCCATCAAGAAATCTGAAGATTATGAAAAGATTTTGGGTCACATTGCATTGTCCAGTGTTTTATAGTTGGGTTTGCGTCCTAAGTCATAGTTCTTCCATCAGGAAAATGACCCCATACATGCTTTAAGAAGCACTCAGAAATGGATGGAAACAAAGCACTGAAAGTTCTGAAGTGGCCAGCAATGAGCCTGGATCTAAATCCCATTGAACACCTGCTGAGAGATCTTAAAATTGCTGTTGGGAGAAGTCACCCTTCAAATATGAGAGACCTGGATCAGTTTGCAAGAGAGTGGTCCAAAATTCCAGTTGAGAGGTGTAAGAAGTGATTGATTGTTATAGAAAGCGATTAATTCATGTTATTTATTCCAAAGTGTGTGCAACCAAATATTACGTTGAAGGTGCCAACAACTTATTGTGGCCCATTTTTGGGGTTTTGTGTGAAATGATGTCCAATTTGCCTTTTTTTCTCTGTTTTTTTTGTGCTGTACCAATACACACAAAGGCAATAAACATGTGTATAACAAAACGTGTAATTGGAATTATTTTTCTGAGAGAAATACTTCATTTTCTGGAACAATTTCAAGGGTGCCAACACTTTTTGCTAAGACTGTAAGTGCTTTTAGGAAAGCCTCTTCCCGGTTTCGTGACAAAATCCATAATAGACTTGATAATAAACAAAAGTTGGCTTTGACAATAACCTCAGTGAAGCCTACAGTGTAATGCTCGTGCCGAGACTGGTTGCTGGAGGCGGAGCCAAGAGCAGAGATGCTGGAGGCGGAGCCAAGAGCCAGAACCGCAGGAGGTAACGCCATGAGCCAGAGAGTGCAGAACCACAGGTTGTGGCGAGGAAAGCTGAGAGGCACAGAACCGCAGGTTGTGGCAGAACTGAGCAAAGTAGCGCAGAACCACGGGTAGTGGCGAACAGAGCAGAGAGATGCAGAGCCATTGATAGTGGCAAGCAGAGCAGAAAGATAAGGCGGAGGTACACACAGCAGAGTGGGAAATGACAAATAAGGAACAGGAACAGACACGGATACACAAACAGAATACAGATGAAGGCCTGCTAATTGCAGCCCTCTGAGACAGGAAACAGACACGACCTGGCAGCTCAGCAGCAAGTGCTAACTGAGGGAAATAGTTTGCTCAGGCATCCTCCAATGGGTGACGATGCCTTAAGTATCAGAGGCCTCTAGGCCATTGGCCAGGGACACCTTAGGGAGGTGCACACAGTCTCAATAAGAATCCGGAGTGGCTGGCGCCACCCCCCTATGCACACAGCCAGGAAGTGTACACAGAGCAAGTGGCCATGAAGCACATGGCATGGAGCCGGTAGCAGACAGATCTCACAGCATGGCACTGGGTGAGTGAGTTGATGTAACAGGCAGGTGGGGAATGGAAGGCCATGCAGTGATGCCGGCAGGGTTGTTACATACAGTCCACAATGTCCTTCCCTGCAGATCAATTACACTAATTAGAACCACAATACAACCACAATACAATTAGCTAGTCCTCTTCTGTTGTGGTGCAGTATTATTGTGCATTGGGTATATACTGCAATCAGGCACAGCACGTATCTCTGATGTGGTTGGAGCACACAGAATGTCTTTTTCCCATTTGGCCTCCTGAGGAACCATATCATGGGGGGGAAACGCGTAGAGGCAACACCTGAGCACAGATAAGTGTATCAGGGATTTTAAAGTGATTGTTGGTTATTCACCAATTGTGGGTTTACAAACAGAGTATTAAGCGGTACCAAGTTGTATCATGTATATATAGCAAAACTTGAATATATGATTTGGCACTCGATATCTGCTTAGGCTGGAATGCTAAAACACACCTGTACCTTTGTGGATCTATAAGTAGGATATTGAGGTATTTGTACTATATATATAACAAGAATTATTATACGACTTAGGATATCTATCTAGGCTTAAATACCAATGTAAATACACTTGTACCTTTGTATATTTTGGGGTAGTGGGGCTATCATACCTTCCCTCTGGTGTGTTATATTGTTGCAACAAAGCCGATAGGAGTTGTAATTATCTATATAAGGTTTTTGCTGGAGCATTTATGTTAGCTAGACTATCACATATCTCTCTACCTTTGGGGTTCACTATTGTAGCCCCATAGGCACCACCCTCTTAGAATATCCCTATAATATTACAGGGACTCGGCTAGGGCTAGGAAGGGATAGCCACCGAGGAGCGGGGGCGCCATTTTGCGTTCAAGAGGGTGCCAACCTCCGCTGCTAGGTAGGGTGGTTTGAATAGGGAATTCGGAGGGTGTTATAGTCATTAGAGTAGGTCTAACACACGAATAGGGGTATTATGGACTAACCAAACCCCCGCTCTTATACATTTTGGTGAATTTCCATCTGGCATCGATTGTGGTGTAACAATATTCTTTGGGCCCTTTTGTGTTGGTAGTTTTGGGATATCTATAGAGTATAATATTTCCACATCATTTGAGGGACTCATAGGGCCTTTCAGGGCTAGCCATCGAGGAGCGGGGGCGCCATATTGCGTCCAAGAGGGTGCCAACCTCCGCAGATAGGCAGGGAGCACCTTAGGGACGCGCAGAGTTTATAATTCAACATTGGGCTCCCACTTATTGCCCTTGGAAACACCGGGCCAGATTTTTATTGACCCACTCCCACTAAGAGGGGTCTGGGCATTGTGTCAGTTTTTATTCCTAATTTTTGATTGAAATAAAGATATTGTTTATATTAGTTTTTTTGTTATATTTCATGTATTGGAACAACACTAAAAAAATTGAGAAACAAAGGCAAATTGGACATAATTTCACACAAAACTCCCCAAATGGACTGGACAAAATTGTTGGCACCTTTCCAAAATTGTGAGTAAACAACTTTGTTTTAAGCATGTGATGCTCATTCAAACTCACCTGTGGCAAGTAACAGCTGTGGGCAATGTGAAAATCCCACTTAAAACCAGAAAAAAAGGAAGAAGTTGACTCAATCATTGCATTGTGTATCTTTGTGTGCCACACTAAGCATGGAGAACAGAGAGCGGAGAAGAGAACTGTATGAGAACACAAGGTTTAAAATCCATCTCCAGAGATCTTGATGTTCCTTTGTCCATGGTGCACAACATAAATCAAGAAGTTTACATTCCATGGCACTGTAACTAATCTCCCTGGACATGGACGGCAAACAAAAAATTGATGAATGGTTGCAATGCAGGATGGTGGATAAGCAGCGCCAATCAAGTTCCTAAGAAATGTAAGCTGTCCTGTAGGCTCAGGGTGGTTCAGTGTCAGCACCCACTATCCATCAACATTTTAATTAAATGAAACATTATAGCAGGATACTCAGGTGGAACCACTACTGACACAGAGACATAAAAAGCTAAACTGGAAATGGAATGGAAGGATGGAAAGAAAAAGAGTACAGTACCTACAGTCAAATATGGTGAAAGTTCAAAGATGTATTGATGTCATTTTGCTTCCTCTGACACTGGGTGTCTTGACTGTGTGCAAGCCATCAAGAAATCTGAAGATTATGAAAAGATTTTGGGTCACATTGCATTGTCCAGTGTTTTATAGTTGGGTTTGCGTCCTAAGTCATAGTTCTTCCATCAGGAAAATGACCCCATACATGCTTTAAGAAGCACTCAGAAATGGATGGAAACAAAGCACTGAAAGTTCTGAAGTGGCCAGCAATGAGCCTGGATCTAAATCCCATTGAACACCTGCTGAGAGATCTTAAAATTGCTGTTGGGAGAAGTCACCCTTCAAATATGAGAGACCTGGATCAGTTTGCAAGAGAGTGGTCCAAAATTCCAGTTGAGAGGTGTAAGAAGTGATTGATTGTTATAGAAAGCGATTAATTCATGTTATTTATTCCAAAGTGTGTGCAACCAAATATTACGTTGAAGGTGCCAACAACTTATTGTGGCCCATTTTTGGGGTTTTGTGTGAAATGATGTCCAATTTGCCTTTTTTTCTCTGTTTTTTTTGTGCTGTACCAATACACACAAAGGCAATAAACATGTGTATAACAAAACGTGTAATTGGAATTATTTTTCTGAGAGAAATACTTCATTTTCTGGAACAATTTCAAGGGTGCCAACACTTTTTGCTAAGACTGTAAGTGCTTTTAGGAAAGCCTCTTCCCGGTTTCGTGACAAATCCATAATAGACTTGATAATAAACAAAAGTTGGCTTTGACAATAACCTTAGTGAAGCCTACAGTGTAATGCTCGTGCCGAGACTGGTTGCTGGAGGCGGAGCCAAGAGCAGAGATGCTGGAGGCGGAGCCAAGAGCCAGAACCGCAGGAGGTAACGCCATGAGCCAGAGAGTGCAGAACCACAGGTTGTGGCGAGGAAAGCTGAGAGGCACAGAACCGCAGGTTGTGGCAGAACTGAGCAAAGTAGCGCAGAACCACGGGTAGTGGCGAACAGAGCAGAGAGATGCAGAGCCATTGATAGTGGCAAGCAGAGCAGAAAGATAAGGCGGAGGTACACACAGCAGAGTGGGAAATGACAAATAAGGAACAGGAACAGACACGGATACACAAACAGAATACAGATGAAGGCCTGCTAATTGCAGCCCTCTGAGACAGGAAACAGACACGACCTGGCAGCTCAGCAGCAAGTGCTAACTGAGGGAAATAGTTTGCTCAGGCATCCTCCAATGGGTGACGATGCTTTAAGTATCAGAGGCCTCTAGGCCATTGGCCAGGGACACCTTAGGGAGGTGCACACAGTCTCAATAAGAATCCGGAGTGGCTGGCGCCGCCCCCCTATGCACACAGCCAGGAAGTGTACACAGAGCAAGTGGCCATGAAGCACATGGCATGGAGCCGGCAGCAGACAGATCTCACAGCATGGCACTGGGTGAGTGAGTTGATGTAACAGGCAGGTGGGGAATGGAAGGCCATGCAGTGATGCCGGCAGGGTTGTTACATACAGTCCACAATGTCCTTCCCTGCAGATCAATTACACTAATTAGAACCACAATACAATTAGCTAGTCCTCTTCTGTTGTGGTGCAGTATTATTGTGCATTGGGGGCAGTATAATTCTTGGCACCTTCACGTCTTCACTGACAAGGTTCTTGTTAATGGGCCTTTACCGTCATGTATTATTGTAATGCAGAATACAATAAAGTGAGACCAGGTGACACCAGATATTATGGCACAAATTATTTCTGACATATTCCAAAGAAAATCCATATCCCAAATGTATGTGGCATGTGGCAATGGCAGGAGAAGAACTGACGTTACTAATAATGTATAGTGCTTGTTGCTCAGGGACCATGATGTGATTTTAGCATATGTTGAGATTTTAACATACATTTTGGGTTTGCCATTTGCTCATGTCATATCTGCATCCAGTAACTGTAATGATTTCCATGTACGATATGTACAAGTGGTGGCAGAGCTGGCTGTGCAACCTGTTACATGTGTTTAGCAAATCAGCTCTTGTTATTCATCAAGCTGATTAACAAGCCGACTGCAAAGTCCTGATTAATTACCGAAGCCTCCGCTCTCCACCAAATGACACTCAGTTTTAGCAATTGACAAAAAGATATGAAGACGAATAGTGCTCGTAATGAACTGCATGAATCAGTAGATTAACATCCGACTGGCAAGCATTACTCTAAAAGAGATCTCACATGTCAGTGCCCGAATATAAAATCTCATGCCTTAGAACGAATTCAGAAGGCCATGAAGCAGAATCACGGTCCATGTACAGTATGTACCATGAAATAAGCAATGTTCACAGATCTCCAGACCCTAATTCAACAGTCTCCTATATGCCTATGAGCCTGTCAAGTATAGGTCAGGAGACCCAAGGCCAGTCCAAACACCTTGGTCCGTACTCCTAATATGTTTCACGAACATGTGAATAAATTCTAAATATGTACATCTTGCAAATAAAACTACAAATACGCCCAGAGCTAGTTTTAGAAAACGTGTGGTCCAAAATGCTGAGATACTGTACCGATAATAGAACAACACCAGGGCCGGACTGGCCATCGGGCAGTTCTGGCAAATGCCAGAAGGGCCGGTGGCAGTAGTGGGCCGCTCGAGTGTGCCGCTGTCGGCACACTCTCCCCGCTGTCGGCACACTCCCGGGCCCCGCATTCAACTATACCGGCGTCATAGACGCCGGTACAGTTGAATGCAATGATGGAGGAGAGAGCGTCTGCTGACGCTTCCTCTCCCATCATTCCCCGCTCTGCCTGCCGCTGACACTGCGGGTGCGCGAAGACGTCATATCATCGCGCACCTGCTGTGTGACCGGGCGGGCAGACTGCGACTGCTGAGACCAGAGCCAGAGCAGCGCGGGGCAAGAGGAAAGGTGAGTAGAGTGTTTTTGGTTTTTTTTATCAATGAGTGATGACTGGATTGTGGAGCTATTGGGGGGGGGGGGGGCTGTGCTGCATTCCATTCTATGGGCCTCTGCTGCATTATATTCTATGGGGCTGTGCTGCATTCCATTCTATGGGCTTCTGCTGCATTATATTCTATGGGGCTGTGCTGCATTCCATTCTATGGGCCTCTGCTGCATTATATTCTATGGGGCTGGCTGCATTCCACTCTATGGGCCTCTGCTGCATTATATTCTATGGGGCTGTGCTGCATTATATTCTATGGGCCTGTGCTGCATTATATTCTATGGGGCTGGCTGCATTCCATTCTATGGGCCTCTGCTGCATTATATTCTATGGGGCTGGCTGCATTCCATTCTATGGGCCTCTGCTGCACTATATTCTATGGGGCTGGCTGCATTCCATTCTATGGGCCTCTGCTGCATTATATTCTATGGGGCTGGCTGCATTCCATTCTATGGGCCTCTGCTGCATTATATTCTATGGGGCTGTGCTGCATTCCATTCTATGGGCCTCTGCTGCATTATATTCTATGGGGCTGGCTGCATTATATTCTATGGGGCTGTGCTGCATTCCATTCTATGGGCCTCTGCTGCATTATATTCTATGGGGCTGGCTGCATTCCATTCTATGGGCCTCTGCTGCATTATATTCTATGGGGCTGGCTGCATTCCATTCTATGGGCCTCTGCTGCATTATATTCTATGGGGCTGGCTGCATTCCATTCTATGGGCCTCTGCTGCATTATATTCTATGGGGCTGTGCTGCATTATATTCTATGGGGCTGTGCTGCATTACATTCTATGGGGCTGTGCTGCATTACATTCTATGGGGCTGTGCTGCATTATATTGTATGGTTTCTGGCTGCATTACATTCTATGGGGGCTGGCTGTATTACATTCTATGGGGGCTGGCCAGAAGCCAGAACATAATTTTAAAATCCTGAAGGACCTAAAATTACGTCACGGCTTGCTGTGATTGGTCGCGTCGCGGCCACATGGGCGACGCGACCAATCACAAGCCGGGACGTCACGGGAGGCAGGACACGCGCGCATTTTAAAATGCGCGCGTGTCCAGCCTCCCGTGACGTCATGGCTTGTGATTGGTCGCGTCGCCCATGTGACCGCGACGCGACCAATCACAAAGCCGGAACGTAATTTTAAAATCCTGAAGGACCTGAAATTACGTCACGGCTTGCTGTGATTGGTCGCGTCGCGGCCACATGGGCGGCGCGCGACCAATCACAAGCCGGGACTTCACGTAAGGAAGTTAAAGCGCGAATTTTAAGCAAACAACGCTGCCGGTTCCCTCGGTGAGGTCCAGGCTGCGTCGGAGAGGTGAGTATAGCAATATTTTTTATTTTAATTCTTTATTTTACACATTAATGTTGTTTCGATACCGATACCCGATACCACAAAAGTATCGGATCTCGGTATCGGAATTCCGATACAGCAAATATCGGCCGATACCCGATACTTGCGGTATCGGAATGCTCAACACTAATCATGACTGTTAGCAAGAATGATATGAAAAAGTCGGATGTTGATTTTTTTTGCGTAACTTTGCATTGTGTAAAAAAAAAATTTAATTTTTAAGTTTTGATTAATCACTCCCATAGTTTCTATAAATTAAAAAATCTGGGATCCCAAAATGTATGATTAAAGTAGAAATTATTTAATCATCATAAGGACCAGACGCTCATGTAAGGACCAGGTAATTCTGATCATTCATGATGACCCTACTTGCTAGTGTTGCCAGGTTGTCATGACCAGCACACTCTTCAGTTCCTGTAAAAAAGAAACCTCTAGTAGAAACTCCAGAATGACACCATTCAGGTAAGTAATAATTAGTGAGCCCCAGAGGTTTAATTGGCCAACATCAAAATTTGATCTATTTTGCCTGGAGTTTCTCTTTAAATAGAGGTACGGTATATAATATTTCCATTTGACAAGATTACTTGATGGATATTTTTAAGCCTTCAGTAAGTCACTGACAAGTTACTTTATCTTACACAAATTAACGTACCTTGGATGTGTTTCCTACAGAACTCACAAATGCAGAAATAAACGCTTTTATAAGCTGCCATTGGAGCAAATTATTTTCCACTCTGCTGACAGCTTTTGACATTCAGAAAGTTAAGAATCTCCCATTACGTTTTTTCAACTGGGACTGGGGGGCAATCTCATCCTACTTGTTGTGATATTCCATTACTGTAGACATGGTAATATTCCTGTTATTTCTGATATTTTCTGCCTGTCATAGAATCTAGTTAAAAAATCTAAGCACTGACTTGAGGTGCCTTTGCACTTTCTCAATAATCAGGCAGTGTAAGCCAACTGCCGATCACCCAACTTGCTAAGGCCCCAATTCATCATTGCCTTGATGACTGTTTGTGTCTAGTTTTGTATTTTTTTCACCTATTTTTTTATATCCAATGCATTATATTTGCACAATTTTCAAACTCTATTTATTGTTTTCCACTTTTTGCAAAATTTTACACAACTCGGATTTAAGTTATGCCTGGAGTGATTTTATGCATTTAATGCAACAAGACCTATTTTTTGTGACATTTTCAGCAACTATTACTTGTGTATAGTGTAAGGAAGTGGAGGTGCTGCCCCCCCCCCCTCTGAAGTTATGTGTTGTGATATAATGCATTGCACTGTTTAAATGTGATATTAGCTGTTTGACAAATTGCAAGCACATAGTTGGAGAACAGACAGAGTTAATGGTTGGGACTAGCCCAGACAGGGAGGGGCTATGTGGGAGGACAGAAGACAAATTTCTGATAGTGTGATAGCTAGAACCCGCTGTTCAGTAGAGAAAGACCTAAGGTCTGACAGTTGGAGACTAACATGTATAGCGTGTTGTTTTCAAAGCGGGAGGACATGAGATAATACACCTTAAGGAAACAAGGAAACATAACAAAACATTTGACAGATTGGAACGCAGGCCAGGGAGGCCACCTAAACAGTATGGAACTTAAACTAGGGAAAGTAGAAGGCCTACTTAACCCCTTCACAACCAGCGGTATTTTCATTTTTGCATTTTTTTGCTTTCTGCTCCACTTTTTCCCAAAACCATAACTTTTTTTATTTTTACATCAATATGGTCATGTGAGAGCTTTTTTTTTGCAGGACGAGTTGCACTTTTGAACAACATCATTGGTTTTAACATATCGCGTACTGGAAAACGGGAAAAAAAAAATCAAAATGCGGTGAAATTACAAACAAAAGTGCAATTCCACATTTTTTTTTACTATGTTCACTAAATAAAGAAAACACCAAATAATATCCCTACAGGGCCATGAAGGTACTACCATATCAAGATACCAACAAAAGAACACCTTCACACTAGACCAAAAATAATAAAAATATAAACTTTATTATAACATACATAAAACAATGCATAAAAAATTGGGCAGTAACCACAAGTGCAGCAGCAGCAAAAGTGGGTCACACACAGGAACAACCTCTATATAAATATGTATACAGCAGTAACATGAGGATAATATGAGAATAATATATAGCTCAATACTAAATAAGTACAACTAGGATGCAGGAAAGTAGTGGAACATGTAAGAAGTCAAAATGAATAGTTAAATGAATAATAACATGTGAATATATATAAATGTCCATAACGCACCCATAAGACAAAGTGAAATCAGCTAAACAGCCTAACCCCAACCATGTAAATACTGCATAGATATGAAATAAATATAGTTACCAAGAGGAGGAACCCGAGGACCCACCACACCTGACGCGCTTTTCACACTGAAATGCTTCGTCCAGGGATGGTTGGGTACTGGCCAGATAGGGGTTATATATCGGTCATGACCAATGACAAAGAAGTGGTGTTCAGAAAAAATTCCGGCACCTGTGATGGAACGCTGTGATAGGGCAACTATCCGCCATGATGGTAAGAACCGAGCGCCGTGCTTGTGGAAGAACACAGAGATGGAAGACCTAAACCGGACGTGAATCGGCACCTTACTAAGTTCGCAGCGCAGGCGCACAATAAGGCAACAACCGTTGCTACAACAATAGCGCAGAGAGATGGAAAGTGAACCGACAGTTCACCGAGTTCAAAGCGCAGGCGCACAACTACTGGGCAACCGTGCAGGCTAGTAAGTATACAACGTAGTGGTAAAAGCACACAACGCACATGCGCAAGTGCAGCATATAGAAAAGAAAAGGCAAATAAAACCTCACTAACAGGAAGTGAGAAAGCGCCCAGCCAAGCCCACAGCGCAGGCGCATAATAGAACAGCAACGGTTGCTACAATAGTAGCGCAGGGAAACAAAGACAATACATCATGATCAGAAAAAAAATGGCACTGCAGAGCACAAAGCGCATAACTAACAGGCAACCATTGTTGCAATACAGATAGATAACAGGTAAGTATATAGCGTGGAGGCCAAAACATACAACGCGCATGCGCTGGTGCAATATATGAAAAACTAGAATATAATATAATGCAGCAGCTGAAACCTATCAGAAGACAGGTAAAGTAAGCTGGCCACCTAAAAAAAGAACATTAAACAGACACAAAAATATGTTAAAATAGTGATAAAAATATACAAGAGTGACAAGCATAAAATAGTGCAAAAAATATGTGCTCAGAATAAGCAACAATAAACAAGCATTTGATTAACACATGCAAAATGTGCAAATATGGATATAAGATAATACAAAAGTGACCACAGAAAAAGTATAAAAATATATATACTATAAAAATATATATGCTAAAACAGACATAATAGAATGTCCGTAAGTGACATGGAGTAATATAAATAGTGAGTGTACCATACACAAATATGTGAACATGCATACAAAAAACATGATAACAAAATTAAATAATATAAAACATACATATTAATCTTGACATCTTAAAGAATAAAATAAGTTGCTGGATATCCAAAGTTTGCATGGCGTCAGGATACAGGAGCCAACAAAAAAGGGGAAGATACTGAACACCACTAAGATGACGTAAATAAAATCAGGTAATGACCCCTATCAAAACATGAATAAAACCGAAATAACGATGAGTAAAAAATGAGTAACCCCTTAACGACCGCCGATACGCCTTTTAACGGCGGCCGCTAAGGGTACTTAAACCACAGCACCGTTAATTAACGGCGCTGTGGAAAAAGTGAATAGCGCCCCCCAGAGTCGGACTTTCTCTGAGATCTCAGTTGCCGAGGGTAGCAGAGACCCTAGAGAACATGATTCGGGGGGTTTTTACCGAACCCCGAGTTGCGATCGCCGGTAATTAACCGTTTACCGGCGGTCGCAACAAAAAAAAGAAAAACGCAATTTGCCATTCAATTTCTCTGTCCTCCGATGTGATCGCACATCGGAGGACAGAGAAATGGGGTCCCCGATCGCCCCCGATAGCCCCCCAATACTCACCTATCTCCGCCGGTGCTCCTCGTGGCTCCCGATGGGCGCCGCCATCTTTTTCCGGGGAAAAAATGGCGGGCGCATGCGCAGTGCGCCCGCCGCCCGGCACCCGGAAGATCTTTGGGGTCTCGGCTGCCGGGGGTAGCCGAGACCCCAAAGAACATGATCGGAGTCGGTTTTTACCGACCCCTGTTTTGCGATCGCCGGTAATTAACTGTTTACCGGCGACCGCAAAAAAAAGCAATGTCATTCTCTGTCCTCTGATGTGATCGCACATCAGAGGACAGAGAATTAGGGGGATTCGGGGACCCTGTTATACTTACCGGTGTCCCTTGGTCCTCCTGCTTCTTCTGCTGGCCGCCAGCTTCTTGCTCCGGTAAAAAAATGGCGGGCGCATGCGCAGTGCGCCCGCCATGATCTGCCGGCCGGCAAAGGAAAATTCTTCCTCTTGTTTTATTTTGGTCACTGTGAGATCCTATCACAGTGATCAAAATAAAAAAAAATAGTAAATAACCCCCCCCCCTTTATCACCCCCTTAGTAAGGAAAAAATAAAATAAAAAAAATGTATGAATTTCTATTTTCCAATTAGGGTTAGGGGTAGGGTTATTATTAGGGTTAGGGTTAGGGGTAGGGTTAGGGTTACGGGTAGGTTTAGGATATGTGCACTCGTAGAATGGTTCTCTGGATTTTTCCGCAGCGGATTTGATAAATCCGCAGGGCCAAAACGCTGCGTTTTTCCTGCGGATTTATCGCAGATGTACCGCGGTTTTTGTGCAGATTCCTCTGCGGTTTTACACCTGCGGTTTTCTTTTATGGAGCAGGTATAAAACCGCTGCGGAATCCGCAGAAAGAATTGACATGCTGCGGAATGTAAACCGCTGCGTTTCCACGTGTTTTTTTCCGCAGCATGGGCACAGCGTTTTAGGTTTCCCATAGGTTTACATTGTACTGTAAACTCATGGGAAACTGCTGCGGACTCGCAGCTGCGGAAACGCTGTGGATCCGGAGTAAAATCTGCAACATGTGCACATAGCCTTAGGGTTAGGGCTAGGGATAGGGCTTGGGTTAGGGTTAGGGCTAGGGTTAGGGTTAGAGCTAGGATTAGGGTTAGAGCTAGGGTTAGGGCTAGGGTTAGGGCTGGGGCTAAAGTTAGGGTTGGGGCTAGGTTTAGGGCTAAAGTTAGGGTTTGGGCTAAAGTTAGGGTTAGGGCTAGGGTTGGGGCTAAAGTTAGGGTTAGAGTTGGGATTAGGGTTTGGATTAGGGTTGGCATTAGGGTTACATTTGGGATTAGGGTTAGGTTTGGGATTAAGGTTAAGGCTAGGGTTGGGATTAGGGATAGGGTTGTATTGGGATTAGGGTTAGGTTTTGAGGTTAGGGTTGAGATTAGGATTAGGGGTGTGTTGGGTTTAGGGTTTTGATTAGGATCATGGTTAGCTTTGGGATTAGGGTTAGGGGTGTTTTGGGGGTTAGGGTTGTGATTAGGATTATGGATCGGGTTGGGATTAGGGATAGGGGTGTGATGGGGTTAGGGTTGGAGTTAGAATTGGGCGGTTTCCACTGTTTAGGTACATCAGGGGGTTTCTAAACGCCACAGCCAATTTTGCTCAAAAAGTCAAATGGTGCTCCCTCCCTTCTGAGCTCTGCCGTGCGCCCAAACAGTTGTTTACCCCCACATATGGGGCATCAGCGTACTTGGGATAAATTGGACAACAACTTTTGGGGTCCAATTTATCCTGTTACCCTTGTGAAAATAAAAACTTGGGGGCTAAAAATCTTTTTTGTGGAAAAAAAAATATTCTTTATTTTCACGACTCTGCATTATAACCTTCTGTGAAGCACTTGGGCATTCAAAGTTCTCACCACACATCTAGATAAGTTCCTTAAGGGGTCTAGTTTCCAAAATGGTGTCCTTTGTGATCTCAATTCCAGCCAATTCTACATTGAAAAAGTAAAACGGCACTCCTTCTCTTTCAAGCTCGGCAGTGTGCCCAAACAGTGGTTTACCCCCACATATGGGGTATCGACGTACTCAGGAGAAATTGCACAACAACTTTTGTGGTCTAATTTCTCCTGTTACCCTTGTGAAAATAAAAATTTGGGGGCAAAAAGATCATTTTTGTAGAAAAAATGCGATTTTTGTATTTTCACGGCTCTACTTTATAAACTTCTGTGAAGCACTTGGGGGCTCAAAGTGCTCACCACACATCTAGTTAAGTTCCTTAAGGGGTCTAGTTTACAAAATGGTGTCACTTGTGGAGCGTTTCCACTGTTTAGGCACATCAGGGGCTCTCAAAACGTGACATGGCATCCGATCTCAATTCCAGCCAATTCTGCATTGAAAAAGTCAAACGGCGCTCCTTCTCTTCCAAGCTCTGCGGTGCGCCCAAACAATGGTTTATTCTCACATATGGGGTATAGGCATATTCAGGAGAAATTGCACAACACAAAGTATGGTTAAATTTCTGTTTTTACACTTGTGAAAATAAAAAAAATATGGTTCTGAATTAAAATGTGTGCAAAAAAAGTTAAATGTTCATTTTTTCCTTCCACATTGTTTCAGTTCCTCTGAAGCACGTAAAGGGTTAATAAACTTCTTGAATGTGGTTTTGATCACCTTGAGGGGTGCAGTTTTTAGAATGTTGTCACACTTGGTTATTTTCTATCATATAGACCCCTCAAAATGACTTCAAATGTGATGTGGTCTCTAAAAAAAAATGGTGTTGTAAAAATGAGAAATTGCTGGTCAACTTTTAACCCTTATAACTTCCTAACAAAAAAAAAAATTGTTTCCAAAATTGTGCTGATATAAAGTAGACATGTGGGAAATGTTATTTATTAACTTTTATGTGACAAATCTCTCTGATTTAAGGGCATAGAAATACAAAGTTTAAAAATTACAAAATTTTAAAAATTTTCGCCATATTTCCATTTTTTTCATAAATAATCACAAGTAATCGAAGAAATGTTACCACTAATATGAAGTACAATATGTCATGAAAAAACAGTCTCAGAATCAGCGGGATCCGTTAAAGTGTTCCAGAGTTATAACCTCATAAAGTGACAGTGGTCAGAATTGTAAAAATTGGCCCCGTCATTAAGTACCAAATTGGCTCTGTCACTAAGGGGTTAAAAAGCCAGAATAAAAACAACAGCAGCCAGAAGACAGCATTGAAAAGGGAGGAAGAATGGCGACGGGATAAGTGTAATTATGTGGGCAAAAAGGGAACAAAAATGTGGTGAATTAGTATTTAATCTATGTATCCACCTAGTTTCCCTCTGAGCCAACAATCTTTTCCAATTCCCGCCTCAAGGGCCAATGAATACCCGATCAATATCTTTAACCATCAAACCAGTGGGGTCACAATTGTGCAGGATCTTGAAATGTTGCGGTATTGGCTTCAATTTGTGAAAATCATCTTCGGCGGATGCGTTCTCGATGTTCAAGACATGTTCACGCACCCTGCGACGGAATTCCCACGACGTCATGCCCACATAAATAAGGCCACAAGGGCTCGTAGCATGATACACGACTGCCCTAGTGGTGCATTTAATTGTGTGGGTAATTTTGAAAATCTTATCATTGGTGGAATTAGAGAAGTCGGTAGAGTCACAAATGTTTTTACATTGGCTGGGCGCTTTCTCACTTCATGTTAGTGAGGTTTTATTAGGCATTTCTTTTATACATGCTGCACTTGCACATGCGCATTGTGTGCTTTTAGTGCTACGTTGTATACTAACTAGCCTGCATGGTTGCCCAGTAGTTGTGCGCCTGCGCTTTGAACTCGGTGAGCGGCGAACTTAGTAAGGCGCCGATTCACTTCCAGTTTAGGTCTTCCGTCTCTGCGTTCTTCCACAAGCACGGCGCTCTGTTCTTACCATCATTGCGGATAGTTGCCCTATCACAGCGTTCCATCACAGGTGCCGGTATTTTTTCTGAACACCACTTCTTTGTCATTGGTCATGACCGATATACAGTATAACCCCTATCTGACCAGTACCCAACCACCCCTGGACGAAGCATTTCAGAACGAAACGCGCATCGGGTGTGGTGGGTCAGTTCATTTAACTATTCATTTTGACTTCTTACATGTTCCATTACTTTCCTGCATCCTAGTTGTACTTATTTAGTATTGAGCTATATATTTTTCTCATATTATCCTCATGTTACTGCTGTATACATATTTATATAGAGGTTGTTCCTGTGTGTGTCCCACTTTTGCTGCTGCACTTGTGGTTACTGCCCAATTTTTTATGCATTGTTTTATGTATGTTATAATAAAGTTTATATTTTATTATTTTTGGTCTAGTGTGAAGGTGTTCTTTTGTTGCTATGTTCACTAAATGCTGAAACTGACCTGCAGTTATCATTCTCCAGGTCATTACAGGTTCATAGACACCAAATATGTCTAGGTTCTTTTTTATTTAAGGGGTTTCCATTTTTCATGATCTGGGGCTGGGTGAGGGCTTATTTTCTGCATGCTGAGCTAACATTTTTATTGATACCATTTTGATGTAGATACGATCTTTTGATTGCCCATTATTGCATTTTATTGCAATGTAGCGGCAACCAAAAAGACGTAATTCTGGCATTATTAATTTTTTTCTTGTTACGCCATTTAGTGATCAGGTTAATTATTTTTTTATAGTGATAGATTGGATGATTCTGAAAGCAGCAATATCAAACATGTGTATATTTGATTTTTTTGCATTGTTTTATTTTGAATGGGGCGAAAGGGGGGTGATTTGAACTTTTATTTAGTTTTTTTTATATATTTTTAAAAAGATTTTTTTTACTTTTTGCATGCTTCAATAGTCTGATCGCCTCTGCTGCACACAGGCGATGATCAGATTGCCTGCGTGTAGCAGAAATGCTCATTTGCTATGAGCGCAATCCGGCTATGACAATCATAGAGGTCTGCTGGAGACTGGTGGTTGTCATGCCAACCATGGTGCGGGATTAGTGACATGCTTCCGGTAAGCGCAAGTAAAATGCCACTGTCAGATTGACAGCGACATTTAACTAGTTAATAGCCGCTGATGTATCGCGATTCATCTCTCATGTGCCCGGAATGGTGCGGGCTCAGCGCCGCAGCCCACATCAAACAGGGGGAAACGGCGTACTATTATGCCCAATGTCGAAAAAAGGTTAAAGGGGGATTAAAAGCAGGGAAGGAATTGTATCAGAAGGATGTTAATGAACAGTTATCTACAGTGATAGGAAGCTGTATATTGTAAAGAAGAAATGGTCACCATATTGGGATTTAAATTCTTTTACGGAGAGCAATGGACTTTCAAGGTTCTAGTGAGGAGTTGTACAGATGAAAATCAAGCAGTGGGGTCCTCATTACTCAGTAGGGAACTGACAATAGCCGTGAGTGACCGTAGCATTACATCTTGACCTGTGCAGCCCTCACAGTGGAAGATGATGTTTCCCCATAATCGCTGGATTGTCATGAGGTGCAAGAGTGGGAAGTGAAAGAGAAATTTAGTGTCATTACATGTAACTATGAAGTGCCCTAGCCTGCTTAACTCCTTCATCCCCAAGCAGGGCCGCCATCAGTGAATTACTGCTCTTACTGATGAAAGGGGGCCCAGTGAGCAGAAGCTAGGAAGGGGGCCAGGTCCGGCCCCCCTCTTTTTGCTTCTGCTCACCAGACTCCAGGGGCAGTATGTGGCCTATTTAGTAACTGAATGTGTGTTTCTACAAGCTTCTTGCATGGTACTAGTTAGCAGCCACCAGAGGCTGGCAGCTGATCTTGACGCGCACGTAGCTGGCATATGACATCACTGCCATTTGCTCCTCAAATGGATGAGGAAGAGAATGGTGCTGGACATCGGCCAGGTAAGGAGATACTTAAAAAAAAAAAAATTGTATGGTGCTAGGATGGGAGGACATATGAGACTAGGATGGAAGACATGTAGGGCATGGGGGCAGAATGGAGACCTCATGGAGCCAGGATTTAGGGACACATGGGGCCAATGGGCAGGATGGAGACACATGGGACCCTGGCCAGCATGGGAGGACATTTGCAGCCTGAGGGCAGGATGGAGACACATGGAGCCAGAATGGGAGATCATATGGGGTCTAGGAGGCAGAATGAAGACACATGGGGCCAGGATGGGAGAACATATGGGGCCTAGGGGCAGGATGGAGACACATGGGGCCAGGATGGGAGATCATATGAAGTCTGGGAGGCAGAATGTAGATACATGGGGTCAGGATGGGAGAACAAATTGTGACTGGGGGCAAGATGGAGATACATGGGGCTAGAAATGAGACACAAGGGGACCAGAAATGAGACATATGGGGCCGGGATAGGGATTGTTATTACAAGAAGGGCCAAGATGTAGAATACTACTACTGTAGGGGAAAATGAAGCAATATTATTACTGCTGTGATGCATTTTATTTTTGAGGATACTGTTTTCAGTGGGGGGAGGGTTTTGTTACTGGGCAGGGCAACACTGTCACTTTTTTCTTCATCTGGCATAGCGTAGAAGTTGAGGAAAATTTGGGGAATGTGCTCTGGTAGTGGTGCTCTAAATAGCCATGTGTTGTTTTCTGCAGAGACGAGTCCTGGCTGGAAGAAGTAATGGTGGTCTGCGCTGCATGAAGAAGAAAAGTGAAGATGAGTATCTTCAACTCGAGACATTACTGGTGAGTCAGTGTATTACATGTACATTTACACTATACACTATATAAAAGTCTCCTGTGTATAATTTTACTGATGATCACTGCATTACCTGTGCACTGGAACTATGTACAGAACTCCTGTGTATAATGTCACTGGTAATCTCTTAATTACCTGTTCATTTACACTACACACTATATATATAGTGCTCCTGTGTATAATGTCATTAGTGATCACTGTACTATACTATACTATAGTGTACTAAATACAAACACTATATACAGAGCTCCTGTGTATGTCACTGGTGATCACTGTATTACCTGTACACTATACACTATCTACAGAGCTCTTGTGTATAATGTCACTGATTATCACTGTATTACCTTTACACTATAAACTATATACAGAGCTCCTGTGTATAATGTTACTGTATTACCTGTGCACTTTCACTATACACTGTATGCTATATACAGAGCTCTTGTGCATAATGGCTCTTATGGTATTATTAGTATTGTGTTTTTTATTATTAGTGATCAGTATTGCAGTTTTTAGTCACTATGTGGTGGCAATATGTGATCTGGTCATGGTGTGATGATATTTGTCGCTTGTATGTGATATTATTCAGTCACTATGTGGTGGTACTACGTAATATGGTCATGGTATGACAGTATTTGTCCCTTGTATGCGGTAGTATTCATTCACTATGTGGTGGTAATATGTGGTCTGATCATGGTGTGGTGATATTTGTCTCTGTATGTAGTATTATTTGTTCACTATGTGGTAGTAATATGCGGTCTTGTCATGGTGTGGTGTTATTTGTCCCTGTGTATGGTATTATTCAGTCCTTATGTGGTGGTAATTTGAGGTCTGGTCATGGTGTGGTGATATTTGTTCCTTGTATGTGGCAAATTCAGCCACTATGTGGTGGTAATATGTGGTCTAGTCATGGTGTGACGGTGTTTGTTCCTTTTATGTAGTATTATTCGGTCACTATGTGGTGGTAATATGTGGTTCAGTTATGGTGTGGCTTTATATACACTCACCGGCCACTTTATTAGGTACACCATGCTAGTAACGGGTTGGACCCCCTTTTGCCTTCAGAACTGCCTCAATTCTTCGTGGCATAGATTCAACAAGGTGCTGGAAGCATTCCTCAGAGATTTTGGTCCATATTGACATGATGGCATCACACAGTTGCCGCAGATTTGTCGGCTGCACATCCCAAAGATGCTCCATACAAGGCAGGATGGATCCATGCTTTCATGTTGTTTACGCCAAATTCTGACCCTACCATCCGAATGTCGCAGCAGAAATCGAGACTCATCAGACCAAGCAACGTTTTTCCAATCTTCTACTGTCCAATTTCGATGAGCTTGTACAAATTGTAGCCTCAGTTTCCTGTTCTTAGCTGAAAGGAGTGGTACCCGGTGTGGTCTTCTGCTGCTGTAGCCCATCTGCCTCAAAGTTCGACGCACTGTGCGTTCAGAGATGCTCTTAGGCCTACCTTGGTTGTAACGGGTGGCGATTTGAGTCACTGTTGCCTTTCTATCAGCTCGAACCAGTCTGCCCATTCTCCTCTGACCTCTGGCATCAACAAGGCATTTCCGCCCACAGAACTGCCGCTCACTGGATTTTTTTTCTTTTTCGGACCATTCTCTGTAAACCCTAGAGATGGTTGTGCGTGAAAATCCCAGTAGATCAGCAGTTTCTGAAATACTCAGACCAGCCCTTCTGGCACCAACAACCATGCCACGTTCAAAGGCACTCAAATCACCTTTCTTCCCCATACTGATGCTCGGTTTGAACTGCAGGAGATTGTCTTGACCATGTCTACATGCCTAAATGCACTGAGTTGCCGCCATGTGATTGGCTGATTAGAAATTAAGTGTTAACAAGAAGTTGGACAGGTGTACCTAATAAAGTGGCCGGTGAGTGTATGTGGTGTTATTCAGTCACTATGTAGTGGTTATATGTGGTCCGGCCATGGTGTGGTGGCATTTATCCTTTGTTTGTGCTATTGCTAGTCATTTAAAAAAATCTAGGTGACTTATTCCCTAAAAGAAAAATCAATTAAAATTAAAATATATCTAAAAAGAATATTGGGTATGTTAAGAAATGTTTACTAGGTTAGAGCAGAGTAGGGCCCTACCAAAAGAGTCTACCTTGTCGTGTTGGGAGACTTACAAAATATTTTGACTAAAACAAAAGCTGATGGCTATGTATGTAACATTGTGTTTGATGTGAACTAGTAATGTGTGATTACTGAGGACTTGGTGCTTTGGAAAGGAGTTGTTCCAAGAGTGGGTGGTGGGACTGTGGAATGCTTGAAGGGTAGAGGCAGAGTTGGAGTGGCACCTGGGTGGAGTTTCAAGGGGGTCCAAAAATGTTGCCAGTATGGGCCCTAAAAATCATGGTGGCAGCCCTGCGCCCAAGCCAATATTCACCTTTATGTAGTAACTAGCTGTACTACCCGGCTTCGCCCGGGTTAATGACTGCTGTTAGCAAAATAGAATGTGTTAACAAAAATTTATTCTGCACACAAAAACCACAAAACAAATAGATAGAAATGTAATTATTAAAAGGCAAAAACTAAGCAAATAGAAGCATTTCACAACATATATTAGCTTTGTTATACTGAGAATGTCTTTGTTGCCTATATTAACCAATCAGAGCTCAGGTTAATTAACTGTAGCAAAATAGAAGCTGAGCTGTGATTGGTTGCTATTGGCAGCCTGATAAATCCCCAGCCAACAGGAAGCCCTCCCCCCTGGCAGTATATATTAGCTCACACATACACATAATAGACAGGTCATGTGACTGACAGCTGCCGTATTTCCTATATGGTACATTTGTTGCTCTTGTAGTTTGCTTATTAATCAGATTTTTATTTTTGAAGGACAATACCAGACTTGTGTGTGTTTTAGGGCGAGTTTTATGTGTCAAGTTGTGTGTGTTGAGTTGCGTGTGGCGACATGCATGTAGCGACTTTTGTGAGATGAGTTTTGTGTGGCGACATGCGTGTAGCAACATTTTGTGTGTTGAGTTGCATGTGACAGGTTAGTGTAGCAAGTTGTGTGCAGCAAGATTTGTGCATGGCGAGTTTTGCGCGTGGCGAGTTTTATGTGTGGTGCATTTTGAGTATGTGCAAGTTTTGTGTGAGGCAACTTTTGCATGTGGTGCAACTTTTGTACATGTGGCAATTTTTCTGTGTGTGCAAGTTTTGCATGAGGTGAGTTTTCCATGAGGTGAGTTTTGCACGTGTGGCGAGTTTTGCGTGAGCCTAGTTTTGCATATGGCGAGTTTTGCATGTAGCGAGTTTTGAGTGGTGACTTTTGTGTTTCGACTTTTATGTGGCGAGGTTGGTGTGTGTGTGTGGTGAAATGTGTGCTGAGGGTGGTATATGTGTTCAAGCACGTGGTAGTGTGTGGCGCATTTTGTGTTTGTGTTCATATCCCCGTGTGTGGTGAGTATCCCATGTCGGGGCCCCACCTTAGCAACTGTACGGTATATACTCTTTGTCGCCATCGCTCTCATTCTTTAAGTCCTCATTGTTCACATCTGGCAGCTGTCAATTTTCCTCCAACACTTTTCCCTTCACTTTTTCCCCATTATGTAGATAGGAGCAAAATTGTTTGGTGAATTGGAACGCGCGGGGTTAAAATTTCACCTCACAACATAGCCTATGACGCTCTCGGGGTCCAGACGTGTGACTGTGCAAAATTTTGTGGCTGTAGCTGCGACGGTACAGATGCCAATCCCGGACATACACACATACATACATACACACATTCAGCTTTATATATTAGATATACCTGTATGTAATCTCCTGTATATAGTATATACCTGTGTGTCATCTCACCTATATATAGTATATATCCGTGTGTCATCTCCTGTATATAGTATATACCTGTATGTCATCTCCTCCTATACATAGCATATACCTGTGTCATCTCCTCCTGTATATACTATATACCTGTAGGTAATCTGCTCCTGTATATAGTATATACCTGTGTGTCATCTCCTCCTGTATATAGTATATACCTGTATGTCATCTCCTCCTGTATGTAGTATGTACCTGTATGTCATCTCCTCCTCTATATAGTATATACCTGTGTGTCATCTCTCCTGTATATAGTATATATCTGTGTGTCATCTCCTCCTGTATATAGTATATACCTGTGTGTCATCTCCCCTGTAAATAGTATATACCTGTGTGTCATCTCCTGTATATAGTATATAGCTGTATGCCATCTCCTCCTGTATTAGCCCTCGTTCACACGTTATTTGGTCAGTATTTTTACCTCAGTATTTGTAAGCTAAAATGGCAGCCTGATAAATCCCCAGCCAACAGTAAGCCCACCCCCTGGCAGTATATATTAGCTCACACATACACATAATAGACTGGTCATGTGACTGACAGCTGCCGGATTCCTATATGGTACATTTGTTGCTCTTGTAGTTTGTCTGCTTATTAATCAGATTTTTATTTTTGAAGGATACCAGACTTGTGTGTGTTTTAGGGCGAGTTTCGTGTGTCAAGTTGTGTGTGTTGAGTTGCGTGTGGCGACATGCATGTAGGGACTTTTGTGAGATGAGTTTTGTGTGGCGACATGCGTGTAGCAACTTTTTGTGTGTCGAGTTGCATGTGACAGGTTAGTGTAGCAAGTTGTGTGCAGCAAGTTTTGCGCATGGCGAGTTTTGCGCGTGGCGAGTTTTATGTGTGGTGCCTTTTGAGTATGTGCAAGTTTTGTGTGAGGCAACTTTTGCATGTGTTGCAACTTTTGTGCATGTGGCAATTTTTCTGCGTGTGGCAATTTTTCTGCGTGTGCAAGTTTTGCGTGTGGCGAGTTTTGCACGTGTGGCGAGTTTTGCATGTGGAGAGTTTTGCGCGTGGCGAGTTTTGAGCGGCGACTTTTGTGTTTCTACTTTTATGTGGCGAGGTTGGTGTATGTGTGGTGAAATGTGCACTGAGGGTGGTATATGTGTTCGAGCACGTGGTAGTGTGTGGCGCATTTTGTGTGTGTGTTCATATCCCCGTGGTGGTGTGATTATCCCATGTTGGGGCCCCACCTTAGCAACTGTACAGTATATACTCTTTGGTGCCATCGCTGTCATTCTTTAAGTCCCCCTTGTTCACATCTGGCAGCTGTTAATTTGCCTCCAATACTTTTCCTTTCATTTTTTCCCCATTATGTAGATAGGGGCAAAATTGTTTGGTGACTTGGAAAGCGCGGGGTTAAAATTTCACCTCACAATATAGCTTTGACGCTCTCAGGGTCCAGACGTGTGACTGTGCAAAATTTTGTGCCTGTAGCTGCGACGCCTCCAACACTTTTCCTTTCACTTTTTCCCCATTATGTAGATAGGGGCAAAATTGTTTGGTGAATTGGAAAGCGCGGGGTTAAAATTTCACCTCACAACATAGCCTATGACGCTCTCGGGGTCCAGACGTGTGACTGTGCAAAATTTTGTGGCTGTAGCTGCTACGGTTCAGATGCCAATCCCGGACATACATACATACATACATACATACACACACACACACATTCAGCTTTATATATTAGATAACCCTGTAATGCGTCAACGGATCCCAGTGATTCTGTTTTTTTGTGACATTGTACTTCATGAAAGTGATAAAATCTGTTTGATATGTCTTGCATTTATGTGTGAAAGTATTTGAAGTTTTGCGAAAATTATGATCGTTAGTCACACAAAATATCGTATTTTTCGGACTATAAGGCGCACTGCTAAAGAGAAATGAATATTTACTGCATTCCATGCCCACGGGCATGGAGGGCAATGAATACTCATTTCTCTTTAGCATTCTAGTATAATTGGCCCCCATCTCAGTCCTGATATGCATGGCCCCATCCACCCCCATCCAGGTATGCATGGCCCCAAACCTCCCATCCTGGTATGCATGGCCCCATCAGAAAATATTAAAAAGAACAAACTATTACACTTACCTTCCCGGCACTATATCTCAGCGTTCTGCTCCGTTGCCAGGAGCTGCTTTATGCTTGTAAGAAGCACATGCCAGGGACGCCATGAGCTGCTTGCAAGCCGAATGACAGCTACCAGAATATGTCATGCGCTGCTCACAAGCAGAGCACAGCTGCCGGAATACTCACAGAACAGTGAGCGTTCATTGCTCTTCAGTAGCGTGCACAGTGTCAGCCACTGGCTTCCTGCTGCTGCCGGCTGTCACGTGTGCTGTTCAGAGAGGTGAATATTCATTTCTTTTAAGTGGCGGCACACGTAACCACCTGTGAGCAGCAGAAAGCTGGCAGCTGACACTGTGTGCCCTACTGAAGAGCAATTGATACTCACTGCTCTCTGTGCGCACAGTCCCAGTGTGCAGAGCAGTGAGTATTCCGGCAGCTGTGCTCTGCTTGTAAGCAATGCATGACGTCCCTCCCTGCCATGTGCTGCTTACAAGCATAAAGCAGCTGCTGACAACAGAGCAGAACGCTATGAGGTAGCGCCTGGAAAGTAAGTGTAATGGTATGGTATTTTTAGTGTTTTCTGATGGGGCCATGCATACCAGGATGGGGGTCGGGGTCAATTATAAGGATGGGGCCATGCATACCATGAACGGGATGGGGGTCAATCATACCATAATAGGGATGGTGCCATGCATACCAGGATAGGGATGGTTCCATGCATACTAGGACAAGATGGGGGCCCTGTATACCAGGATAGGGATGGGGCCATGCATACTAGGACAAGATGGTTTTACGCATCTACTCTCCCTCCAACCTCCAATGGCCGTCATACCAACCTCCAGGCCCGACCACTGCCTTTATTGACCAATTCTCCACCTGGATCCTTCACTTTCTGTCTGCTAACATTCCCACCATCATCATGGGTGACTTCAACATCCCCATTGACACCCACCAGACTGCAGCCTCCAAATTCCTCTCCCTTACTTCATCTTTTGGACTTAATCAGTGGTCCTCCTCAGTTAGCCACACAGACGGACACACTTTAGACCCGGTCTTCACCCATTTATTGTTATGACCCCAATGGCGAGGGTCTCAGAGAAACAAGTAAGTCTGCGACGTACAAAAATCCAGCTCATAGGGCAGTGGTAACTGGGTTGACCATATATCTACTCCTAACGCCAACACTAGCAGTAGCCAGGGAACATGCCTACGTTGGTCGCTAGATGTCTCGCGCCAGCCGGAGGACTAACTACCCCTAGAAGAGGAAAACAAAGACCTCTCTTGCCTCCAGAGAATAGACCCCAAAAGTAGGATAGTAGCCCCCCACAAATAATAACGGTGAGGTAAGAGGAAATGACAAACACAGAGATGAACTAGATTTTAGCAAAGAGAGGCCCACTTTACTAATAGCAGAATGTAGTAAGATAACTTATATGGTCAACAAAAACCCTATCAAAATCCACGCTGGAGATTCAAGAACCCCCGAACCGTCTAACGGCCCGGGGGGAGAACACCAGCCACCCTAGAGCTTCCAGCAAGGTCAGGAAACAGATTATATACAAGCTGGACAAAAATGCAAACAAAAACAAATAGCAAAAAGCAAGAAAGTAGACTTAGCTTAATCAAGCAGGAACCAGGATCAGAAGACCAGAGCACTACAGATTAGCTCTGATATCAACGTTGCCAGGCATTGAACTGAAGGTCCAGGGAGCTTATATAGCAACACCCCTGACCTAACGACCCAGGTGAGCATACAAGGGATGAATGACATACCCAGAGTAAAATCACTAGTAGCCACTAGAGGGAGCCAAAAGGTAAATTCACAACAGTACCCCCCCCTTAGTGAGGGGTCACCGAACCCTCACCAAGACCACCAGGGCGATCAGGATGAGCGGCGTGAAAGGCATGAACTAAATCGGCCGCATGCACATCAGAGGCGACCACCCAGGAATTATCCTCCTGACCATAGCCCTTCCACTTGACCAGGTACTGAAGCCTCCGCCTGGAGAGACGAGAATCTAAGATCTTCTCCACCACGTACTCCAACTCGCCCTCAACCAACACCGGAGCAGGAGGCTCAGCAGAAGGAACCACAGGCACAACGTACCGCCGCAACAAGGACCTATGAAATACGTTGTGGATGGCAAACGACACCGGAAGATCCAGGCGAAAGGATACAGGATTAATGATTTCCAATATCTTGTAAGGACCAATGAAGCGAGGCTTAAATTTGGGAGAGGAGACCTTCATAGGAACAAATCGAGAAGACAGCCATACCAAATCCCCAACGCGAAGTCGGGGACCCACACCGCGGCGGCGGTTGGCAAAACGCTGAGCCTTCTCCTGTGACAACTTCAAGTTGTCCACCACATGCCCCCAGATCCGCTGCAACCTATCCACCACGGAATCCACCCCAGGACAGTCAGAAGGCTCCACATGTCCCGAGGAAAAACGAGGATGGAAACCAGAGTTGCAGAAAAATGGCGAAACCAAGGTGGCGGAACTAGCCCGATTATTAAGGGCAAATTCAGCCAACGGCAAGAAGGTCACCCAATCATCCTGATCAGAAGAGACAAAACACCTCAAATAAGCCTCCAGAGTCTGATTAGTTTGCTCCGTTTGTCCGTTAGTCTGGGGATGGAAAGCGGATGAAAACGACAACTCAATGCCCATCCTACCACAAAAGGATCGCCAGAACCGGGAAACAAACTGGGATCCTCTGTCCGACACAATATTCTCAGGAATGCCGTGCAAACGAACCACATTCTGGAAGAACACAGGAACCAGATCAGAAGAAGAGGGCAGCTTAGGCAAAGGAACCAAATGGACCATCTTGGAGAAACGATCACATATCACCCAGATGACAGACATGCCCTGAGACACCAGAAGATCAGAAATGAAATCCATAGAGATGTGTGTCCAAGGTCTCTTCGGGACAGGCAAGGGCAAGAGCAACCCGCTGCCACGAGAGCAGCAAGGCTTAGCTCGAGCACAAGTACCACAGGACTGTACAAATGACCGCACATCCCTTGACAAGGAAGGCCACCAAAAGGACCTGGCCACCAGATCTCTGGTGCCAAAAATTCCCGGGTGCCCTGCCAACACCGAGGAATGAACCTCGGAAATGACTGCTGGTCCATCTAGCAGGCACAAACAATCTGTCAGGTGGACAAGAGTCAGGCCTACCAGCCTGAAATCTCTGCAACACACGTCGCAGATCTGGAGAAATAGCAGACACGATAACTCCTTCCTTAAGAATACCCACAGGTTCAGCGACTCCAGGAGCATCAGGCACAAAGCTCCTAGACAGAGCGTCGGCCTTCACATTCTTAGACCCTGGTAAATACGAGACCACAAAGTCAAAACGGGAGAAAAACAATGACCAGCGGGCCTGTCTAGGATTCAGGCGTTTAGCAGACTCGAGATACATCAGATTTTTGTGATCAGTCAAGACCACCACACGATGCTTAGCACCCTCGAGCCAATGACGCCACTCCTCAAATGCCCACTTCATGGCCAACAACTCCCGATTGCCCACATCATAATTTCGCTCAGCCGGCGAAAACTTCCTAGAGAAAAAGGCACAAGGTCTCATAGTAGAGCAACCAGGGCCTCTCTGTGACAAAACGGCCCCTGCCCCAATCTCCGAAGCATCCACCTCAACCTGAAAAGGAAGTGAGATGTCAGGCTGGCACAAAACAGGCGCCGAAGTAAACCGGCGTTTTAACTCCTGGAAAGCCTCCACGGCAGCAGGAGCCCAGTTAGCTACATCAGAGCCTTTCTTGGTCATATCCGTCAGCGGTTTAACGACGCTAGAGAAATTTGCGATAAAACGACGGTAGAAGTTAGCAAAACCCAAGAACTTCTGAAGACTCTTAACTGACGAGGGTTGAGTCCAATCATGAATAGCTCGGACCTTGACTGGATCCATCTCCACAGCAGAAGGGGAAAAAATGAACCCCAAAAAGGGAACCTTCTGTACACCAAAGAGACACTTTGAGCCTTTTACAAACAAAGAATTTTCACGCAGAATCTCAAAAACCATCCTGACCTGCTCCACATGCGAGTCCCAATCATCAGAAAAAACCAGAATATCATCCAGATAAACAATCAAAAATTTATCCAGATACTTCCGGAAAATGTCATGCATGAAGGACTGAAAAACTGAAGGTGCATTAGAGAGACCGAATGGCATCACCAAGTACTCAAAATGACCTTCGGGCGTATTGAATGCGGTTTTCCATTCATCGCCCTGCCTAATGCGCACAAGGTTGTACGCACCACGAAGGTCTATCTTGGTGAACCACTTGGCACCTTTAATCCGGGCAAACAAATCTGACAACAGCGGCAAAGGATACTGAAATTTAACAGTGATCTTATTTAAAAGCCGATAGTCAATACAAGGCCTCAAAGATCCGTCCTTTTTGGCCACAAAAAAGAATCCCGCACCAAGAGGGGAAGAAGAAGGACGGATATGCCCCTTCTCAAGAGACTCCTTGATATATGAACGCATCGCGGTATGTTCAGGTACCGACAGATTAAACAGTCTCCCATTAGGAAATTTACTGCCAGGGATCAAATCTATTGCACAGTCACATTCCCTATGAGGAGGCAGTGCACTGGACTTAGACTCGCTGAAGACATCCTGATAATCAGACAAATACGCCGGAACTTCCGAAGGCGTAGAAGAAGCAATAGACAAGGGCAGGGAATCTCCATGAATTCCATGGCAGCCCCAACTTGACACTGACATAGCCTTCCAGTCCAAGACTGGATTATGGGTCTGTAACCATGGCAAACCCAAAACAACCAAATCATGCATTTTATGCAGAACAAGAAAACGTATTACCTCCCGATGTTCGGGAGTCATGCACATGGTAACCTGTGTCCAAAACTGCGGTTTATTTCTTGCCAATGGCGTAGAATCAATACCCCTAAGAGGGATAGGATTTTCCAATGGCTCAAGAACAAATCCGCAGCGCTTGGCAAATGACAGATCCATAAGGCTCAGAGCAGCACCCGAGTCCACAAACGCCATGACAGGATACGATGACAGTGAGCAAATCAAAGTTACAGATAGAATAAATTTAGGTTGCAAATTACCAATGGCGACCGGACTTACAACCTTAGTAAGACGTGTAGAGCATGCTGAGATAACATGTGTAGAATCACCACAGTAGTAACACAAGCCATTCTGGCGTCTATGAATTTTCCGCTCATTTCTAGTCAGGATTCTATCACATTGCATTAAATCAGGTGTCTGTTCAGACAACACCATGAGGGAATTAGCGGTTTTGCGCTCCCGCAACCGCCGGTCGATTTGAATAGCCAGGGCCATAGAATCATTCAGACCTGTGGGAATGGGAAAACCCACCATCACATTCTTAATGGCTTCAGAAAGGCCATTTCTAAAATTAGCAGCCAATGCACACTCGTTCCACTGGGTCAGCACGGACCATTTCCGAAATTTTTGGCAATACACTTCAGCCTCGTCCTGGCCCTGAGACATAGCCAGCAAGGCCTTTTCTGCCTGAATCTCAAGATTGGGTTCCTCATAAAGCAAACCGAGCGCCAGAAAAAACGCATCAATGTCAGCCAATGCCGGATCTCCTGGCGCCAGCGAGAAGGCCCAATCCTGAGGGTCGCCCCGTAAAAAAGAAATAACAATTTTTACTTGCTGAGCGGAGTCTCCAGATGAACAGGGTTTCAGGGACAAAAACAATTTACAATTATTCCTGAAATTTCTAAATTTAAATCGGTCTCCGGAAAACGGTTCAGGAATCGGTATCTTAGGTTCTGACATAGGACTTCTGATAACATAATCTTGTATGCCCTGCACACGAGCAGCAAGCTGGTCCACACTTGTAATCAAGGTCTGGACATTCATGTCTGCAGCAAACACAAGCCACTCAGAGGTAAAGGGGAAAAGAAAAAAAAAAATGAGAGAGAGAAAAAAAAAACTCAGAACTTTCTTTCTTATAATCCCGCTTCTGCAATGCAATTAACATTTAATTCTGGCCTGGCAAACTGTTATGACCCCAATGGCGAGGGTCTCAGAGAAACAAGTAAGTCTGCGACGTACAAAAATCCAGCTCATAGGGCAGTGGTAACTGGGTTGACCATATATCTACTCCTAACGCCAACACTAGCAGTAGCCGGGGAACATGCCTACGTTGGTCGCTAGATGTCTCGCACCAGCCGGAGGACTAACTACCCCTAGAAGAGGAAAACAAAGACCTCTCTTGCCTCCAGAGAATAGACCCCAAAAGTAGGATAGTAGCCCCCCACAAATAATAACGGTGAGGTAAGAGGAAATGACAAACACAGAGATGAACTAGATTTTAGCAAAGAGAGGCCCACTTTACTAATAGCAGAATGTAGTAAGATAACTTATATGGTCAACAAAAACCCTATCAAAATCCACGCTGGAGATTCAAGAACCCCCGAACCGTCTAACGGCCCGGGGGGAGAACACCAGCCACCCTAGAGCTTCCAGCAAGGTCAGGAAACAGATTATATACAAGCTGGACAAAAATGCAAACAAAAACAAATAGCAAAAAGCAAGAAAGTAGACTTAGCTTAATCAAGCAGGAACCAGGATCAGAAGACCAGAGCACTACAGATTAGCTCTGATATCAACGTTGCCAGGCATTGAACTGAAGGTCCAGGGAGCTTATATAGCAACACCCCTGACCTAACGACCCAGGTGAGCATACAAGGGATGAATGACATACCCAGAGTAAAATCACTAGTAGCCACTAGAGGGAGCCAAAAGGTAAATTCACAACATTTATGCTCCATATCTAACTTCACCACCTCCCCTCTCCCACTATCTGATCACCATCTGCTCACTTTCTCATCACTGTCCTCCACACCTGTCACCCATGTCCAGCAACATGCGCACATCCGCAGAAACCTCGCAGATCTAGACCCTCATACACTCTCTGACTCTATTCAGCCACTGTCCTGCATAGCTTCACTCCAGGACACAGACACTGCCACTAGTTTCTACAATGCCACTCTCGCTTCAGCCATCGACTCTGTCGCCCCTGTCATGCATAGCAGAGTGCGATGGATCATTAGACAACCCTGGCACAATAACATCACTTAAAAGCTTTGGCAAGTATCCAGAATTGCAGAACGGCGTTGAAGAAAATGCATTCGCAAGATGATTTCACTGCACTCAAACAAGCAACACTCACATTCAAATCAGCTCTCACCTCTGCTAAACAGGCCTATTTCACATCCCTCCTATCTTCTTTATCCTACAAACCCAAACAGTTGTTCAACACCTTTAACTCCCTCATCTGCCCCCACTGCCCCCTCCAACCTCCCTCATCTCTGCTGAGGAGTTTGCCACACACTTCAAAAATAAGATAGACCAAACAAGGCAAGCCTTTGTTGTCCGACCACCACAACCCCTTTGTATGCCTGACCAATGCCCTAACCCCATAACTTCCCTCTCCAAAATCACTGAAGGACAGATTGCTCATTTTCTCTCCAAATCATACCTCACCACTTGTGCACTTGACCTCATCCCATCCCACCTCCTCCCTAACCTCATCACTACACTAATCCCATCCCTAACCCATCTCTTCAATCTATCACTAACTTTTGGTGCCTTCCCCTCTGCTTTCAAATATGCCGCAATCACACCTATCCACAAAAAGCCTTCTTTTGACCCTAGCGCTATGTCCAGCTACTGCCCCATATCTTTGCTCCCATTTGCTTCCAAATTACTTGAGCAGGATGTCCACGCTGAACTTTCCTCTCACCTTGCATCTATCTCTCTCTTCGACAGCCTACAATCTGGCGTCCATCCCCACTATTACACTGAGACTGCCCTGACCTAACTTACGAACGACTTACAGCCAAAGCTAACAGACAATTCTCTATACTCCTCCTTCCAGACCTGTCCTCTGCCTTCTACGTGATTGACCACTGCCTCCTACTACAGATCCTCTTTTCCTTTGGTGTCAAAGACCTCACCCTATCCTGGATCTCCTCATACCCTACCAACCGCACAATTAGCACTTCCTACAACCATACTACCTCTTCATATCGCCCCCCTCTGTTGGTGTCACTCAAGGCTCTGTCCTAGGATCTCTTCTCTTCTCAATCTATACCCTTGGCCTGGGACAACTCATAGTCCTATGGCTTCCAGCACCATCTATATGCCAATGACCCTCAGATCTACCTCTCTGGCCCAGATGTCACCTCTCTGCTGTCCAGAATCCCAGAGTGTCTATCAGCCATATCCTCCTTCTCCTCTCGCTTCCTCAAATTCAATGTGGACAAAACCGAACTAATTATCTTTCCTCCATCTCACACATCTTCCCTACATGATCTATCTATCACAATAAATTAATTCAGACTTTCCCCGTCCAGGTAATCCGCTGCCTCGAAGTAACCCTGGACTCTGCCCTGTCTTTTAAACTGCACATCCAAGCTCTCGCCACTTCCTGTCGACTCCAGCTCAAAAATATTTCCAGAATTCGTCCTTTCCAGAACCCTCACTCTACTAATATGCTTGTACATGCCCTAATCATCTTTCGCCTCGACTACTGCAACATCTTCCTTTGTGGGCTACCCTCTAACACTCTTGCACCCCTTCAGTCCATACTTAACTCTGCTGCCCAACTAAATAATCTCTCTCCTCCCTACACTCCTGTTGCCCTCTTTGCAAATCCCTTCACTGGCTCCCAATTTCCCAGCGTATCCAGTTTAAACTACTAATACTGACCTACAAAGCAATCCATAACCTTTCTTCTCCTCCGTATATTTCCGTACTAATCTCTCAATATCTTCCCTCACATAATCTCCGGTCCTACCAAGACCTCCTTCTCTCCTCCGCGCTTATTCGCTCCTCACTCAATCGCCTCCAAGATTTCTCCCGAATATCCCCCATCCTCTGGAATTCTGTGCCCCAACACATCCGGTTATCCACCACATTTGGATCCTTCAAACGGAACCTGAAAACCCATCTCTTTAAAGAAGCTTACAATGTGTAATGATGTGACATAAAACTGTTTCAGCTACTTACCAGGTATGAACTGGGACTGAAATTCAGTCCTGGTATTTGAAATCACACAGGCCCAGGGTGTCCCGGTCCCCAAGCACCAGATGGGATATATTACTAATATTTCCCTGGATGGAGGAAAGTAATATTTACTACAAGATCAATATTTCTAATGATACCTGTGGCATGCTGGGACAAGTGATGGAGTCAGCAATTTTGTGCTCCATCACAATTCTTAACAGTATGGGCGTCTTGAGAACACAGATTCTGTTAACAACATTGCAGACAAGGCAGCCCACAACCAGACAGGCCCTTCTGGCATTTGCCAGAATTGCCAAATGGCCAGTCCGGCCCTGCTACTGACTATGTTTCAAACTACACATGACTATTTTCATTAATATTATTTGGTTACTCATACACCTGTCTATAAATTTACAAAATCCCTGACTTTCTTCAAGTATACCTATAAGAATCATTTCTATTTTGAAGTCAAGGAGTTTTTACTCCAAACATTTATTTGAGTCACAGTTCACATAAACCACTAATTCTATTTTTACTCTGCATCATTTTTTTTTCCACACCCGCATTAAACTTTTGCACAGTATTGTATATACAGTACAGACTAAAAGTTTGGACACCTTCTCATTTAAAGATTTTTCTGTATTTTCATGACTATGATAATTGTGCATTCACACTGAAGGCATCAAAACTATGAATTAACACATGTGGAATTATATAGTTAACAAAAAAGTGTGAAACAACCTTTTGCTTTGATGACTGCTTTGCACATTCTGGGCATTCTCTTGATGCACAATTTTCATAGTTATTAAGGTTGAAGGAAGACTTTAAGTCCATCTAGTTCAACCCACAGCCTAATCTACCATGCCCTAACATGATGATCCAGAGGAAGGCAAAAAAACCCATGTGGCAAAGAGTTAGCTCCACATTGGGGAAAAAAATTCCCTCCTGACAACACATACGGCAATCAGACTAGTTCCCTGGATCAACACCCTATCAAGGAATCTAGTATATATAACATGTAACATTATACTTTTCAAGAAAGGCATCCAGTCCCCTCTTAAATTTTAGTAGTGAATCACTCATTACAACATCATACGGCAGAGAGTTCCATTGTCTCACTGCTCTTACAGTAAAGAATCCGCATCTGTTATTATGCTTAAACCTTCTTTCCTCCAGTCATAGAGGATGCCCCCTTGTCACTGTCTCAGGTCTATGATTAAAAAGATCATCAGAAAGGTCTTTGTACTGTCCCCTCATATATTTATACATTAAAATAAGATCATCCCTTAGTCTTCGTTTTTCCAAACTAAATAGCCCCAAGTGTAATAATCTACTGTATCTTGGTATTGCAGACCCCCCAGTCCTCTAATAACCTTGGTCGCTTTTCTCTGCACCCGCTCTAGTTCAGCTATGTCTTTCTTATACACCGGAGAACAGAACTGTGCACAGTATTCTAAGTGTGGTCGAACTAGTGACTTGTATAGAGGTAAAATTATGTTCTCCTCATGAGCATCTATGCCTCTTTTAATGCATCCCATTAATTTATTTGCCTTTGTAGCAGCTGCCTGACACTGGCCACTAAATGTGAGTTTGTCATCCACCCATACTACCAGGTCTTTTTCATTGACGGTTTTGCCCAGAGTTTTAGAATTAAGCACATAGTTATACATCTTACTACTTCTACCCAAGTGCATGACCTTACATTTATCTCCATTAAAGCGCATTTGCCATTTATCAGCCCAAGCTTCTAGTTCACATAAATCATCCTGTAATATAAAATTGTCCTCCTCTGTATTGATTACCCTGCAGAGTTTAGTGTCATCTGCAAATATTGAAATTCTACTCTGTATGCCCCCTACAAGATCATTAATAAATATGTTACAAAGAAGAGGGCCCAATACTGACCCCTGTGGTACCTCCACTTCTAACCGCGACCCAGTCCGAGTGTGCTTCATTGATAAACACCCTTTGTCTCCTATCCCTGAGCCAGCTCTTAACCCACTTACACATATTTTCCCCTATCCCCATTATTCTCATTTTATGTATCAACCTTTTGTGTGGCACCGTATCAAAAGCTTTTGAAAAGTCCATATACACTACATCCACTGGGTTGCCTTGGTCTAGTCCGGAACTTACCTCTTCATAGAAATTGATCAAATTAGTCTGACAGGAACGGTCCCTAGTAAACCCATGTTGGTATTGGGTCATGAGGTTATTCCTCTTCAGATACTCCAGTATAGCATCCCTTAGAATGCCCTCCAGGATTTAACCCACAGTAGAGGTTAAGCTTACTGGCCTATAATTTCAGTTTTTGTCCCTTTTTTGAATATTGGCACCACATTTGCTATACGCCAGTCCTGTGGTACAGACTCTGTGATTATGGAGTCTTTGAAGATTAAAAATAATGGTCTATCAATGCCTGTACTTAATTCCTGCAGTACTCGGGGGTGTATCCCATCCGGGCCCGGAGATTTGTCAATTTTAGTGATTTTTAGACGCCGCCAAACTTGGTGCTGGGTTAAGCAGGCGACACTTAATGGGGAATTTTTATTATCACTGGTCATATTGTCTGCCATGGAATTTTCTTGTGTAAATGCAAAAAAGTCAATTAGCATATTGGCTTTTTCCTCATCCTCATCCACCATTTCACCCAGACTATTTTTAAGGGGGCCAACACTATCATTTTTTAGTTTCTTACTACTTACGTAGTTAAAGAATATTTTGGGATTATTTTTACTCTCTCTGGCAATGAGTCTGTCTCAATCTTTGCTGCCTTGATTTGCTTTTTACAGAATTTATTTAAGTTTCTGTATTTATTTAATGCCTCATCACTAGTGTTAAGCGATACCTTCCGATATGCAAAGGTATCGGTATCGGATTGGATCAGCCGATACCCAAAAAGTATCGGATATCGCCGATACCGATACCAATGCATATCAATGGGACACGAAATATCGGAATGGTTCCCAGGGTCTGAAGGAGAGGAAACTCTCCTTCAGGCCCTGGGATCCATATTCATGTATAAAATAAAGAATAAAAATAAAAAATATTGATATACTCACCCCTCGGACGGCCCCTGGCTCTCACCGGTCCAAGCGTCTGTTCCTAAGAATGCAGAGTGAAGGACCTTCGATGACGTTGCGGCTTGTGATTGGTCGCGTGACCGCTCATGTGACCGCTCACGTGACCAATCACAAGCCGTGACGTCATTGCAGGCCCTACACTCACTCATTCTTAGGAACGGAGGCTGCCGGTTACATCGCTAAGGTCCAGGGTCCGCCGGAGGGGTGAGTATATCAATATTTTTTATTTTTATTATTTATATTTTACATGAATATGATCCCAGGGCCTGAAGGAGAGTCTCCTCTCCTCCAGACCCTGGGAACCATACGCACCGCACACTTCCGATTCTGATTTCCGATATCGCAAAAATATCGGAACTCGGTATCGGAATTCCGATACAGCAAATATCGGCCGATACCCGATACTTGCAGTATCGGAATGCTCAACACTACTCATCACTACCTTTTTCCTTTAATTCCCTAAATGCTTTCTTTTTGTCACTTATTGCGCCCCTTACAGCTCTATTTAGCCATATTGGTTTCCTCCTACTTCTAGTATGTTTGTTCCCATACGGTATATACTGTGCACAGGTCCTATCCAGGATGCTAATAAGCGTCTCCCATTTTCTTTGTGTATTTTTATGCCTCAGGATATCGTCCCTGTTAATTGCACCAAGATCATCTCTCATCCGTTGGAAATTTGCCCTCCGGAAGTTTAGTGTCCTTGTAACCCCTCTACTACACATCTTATTAAAGGAGACATGAAAACTTATTATTTTGTGATCACTATTCCCCAAGTGACCCCCAACCCTTATATTTGATATGCGGTCTGGCCTGTTGGTTAATATTAGGTCTAGCAGTGCCCCCCTTCTTGTTGGGTCCTGAACCAGTTGTGAAAGGTAATTGTCTCTCATAGTTGTCAAAAAATGATTACCTTTGCTGGAACTGCAGGTTTCTTCTCCCCAGTCTATTTCCGGGTAGTTGAAGTCCCCCATAATAATGACTTCTCCTTGAGTCGCAGCTTCATCTATTTGCTTTACGAGGATATTCTCTGTTGCTTCCATTATTTTTGGAGATTTTTAACAAACCCCTATCAGTAGTTTATTATTTTTTCCCCCTCCCCTTATCTCCACCCACAGGGACTCTACATTTTCATTAGATTCACCTATATTATCACGCAGAATGGGTTTTAAGGATGATTTTACATATAGACACACCCCTCCCCCTCGCCTATCCATTCGATCATTTCTGAACAGACTATAACCCTGCAAGTTAACAGCCCAGTCATGGCTCTCATTCAGCCATGTCTCAGATATCCCCACTATGTCATAATTATGCTCCAACAACATTAATTTGAATTCGTCCATTTTGTTGGCGAGGCTTCTGGCATTAGTATACATACATTTTATGTATCTCTCAGCACCTCTATTCTTTCTTAAATTATTAATTGTTCTAACCCCACCCCCATGTGAACGCCACCCCCAATTTCCTTACTTGTGCCCAGGTCGCTATCTGCACTATCTTCCCCTCCTATAAAATGAATGCCTTCCCCCAATCCCTAGTTTAAACACTTCTCCAACCTTCTAGCCATTTTCTCCCCCTGCACCCTCCCCATTGAGGTGCAGCCTGTCCCTAGCATAGAGCCTGTAGCCAACTGAGAAGTCAGCCCAGTTCTGCAGGAACCCAAACCCCTCCTTCCTACACCACTTCTTGAGCCACTTATTAACCTCCCTAATCTCCCGTTGCCTCTCTGGCGTGGCACGTGGTACAGGCAGTATTTCGGAAAATACCACGTTGGAGGTCCTTGCTTTCAGCTTGCAGCCTAATTCCTTGAAATCATCTTTAAGGACCTTCCACCTACCTCTAACTTTGTCATTTGTGCCAATGTGCACCATGACCGCTGGGTCCTCACCAGCCCCTCCCAGTAATCCGTCAACCCAATCAGCGGTGTGTCGGACTCGAGCGCCAGGTAGGCAGCACACTGTTCGACGATCCCTGCCTTTGTGACAGATCGCCCTATCTGTTCCCCTAATAATTGAGTCCCCCACTACCAGCACCTGTCTGGCCTGCACTGCTCTCCTATTTCCCTCCTTACTGGAGCAGTCACTCCTCCGGCTTTCAGAGGACATGCCTGGCTGCAGCAGTGCTACCCCTGTACTGGCACCCCCCTCATCTGCCAACTTAGCAAACTTATTGGGGTGTGCCAGATCAGGACTAGCCTCCCTGGCACTCTTCCCTCTACCCCGCCTTCTAACTGTCACCCAGCTAGCTACTTCACTGTCCTGTGGCTCCATCCTACCATCCCCCCCTTCATCTATCCCATTGAGCGTCTGCTCAGTGAGCAAAAGACTCCTTTCCATATTGTCAATGGATTTCCGTGTTGCCAGTTGCACATTTAGATACAGTACCCAGGTTTCCTAATGCACAACGTGCTCACATCTCTCACATCAGTATGCACCCTCGACCGGCTGATCAAGGACTGCATACATGTGGCAAGATGTGCACTGGATGGCATTAACAATAGTGGAGCACATTTCCTAATGGGGATTGCACCAGACAGAAAAGTTAAATAAAAAATAAATGCAAAGTATTAATAAAACACAGATAGCAATTCAGTAATTCCTCCCTTGGAAACTCCCTGAATCCAAAGTCACTGAATCACAAGTCACACACTTACCGCTGAAGATTTAAAGATTTTTTTTTTCTCCTCAGCAGCAATTCACCTTGCTGTTCAATGCACTTCCAAAAAGGACTTGAGCCCCAAACAGCTTCCCCTTATAAACCCTTGATTATTAGCCCCCACCCTAAGTTAACCCCTTGTGAATATAGCTACTCCCAATTCAGCAATTCACACCAATTCGCACAGGTATTTGTTAAAGGTTTTCCAAATACCTCTTCACTGAATGTCAAGTCACACATTTACTGCCGTTCGCACTTATGCTCAGGTCACACTCAGCTCATTCACACTCACTAAGCTGAAAATTTAAAGAGATTTTTTTTCTCTCTTTCCCCTCAGCAGCAATCCACCTTGCTGTTCAATGCACTTCCATTGTTCATTCCATTCATAGTCATGAAAATACAGAAAAATCTTTAAATGAGAAGGTGTGTCAAAACTTTTGGTCTGTACTGTACATATATATATATGTGTGTGTGTGACAGGTGAGACAGGTGACACCTTTAGAACAGCAAATGAATATTATATGACACAAAAACTGTGACAAACAGATTCTCTCCTTCTAGTCCCCCGATGTCACATCAGCTGTATCAAACCCACGCTTTCATTTGTTAACGAGAATTACCATGGAAACTGAAGCCTTGGGAATTACAAGTAGATTAGTCATAAGTATGACTTTTCGTAGAATGAGCCAGCCTTGCTCCCCCACACATAAGGGATACTCCCTTGTAGGAAATGTTTTCTGATTTTTGTTAGCTGGATGGAGAGAGCTGCCATGTTAGGTCGCACTGAGTAACACACGCAAATTTTCAAATTTATTACCCCTCATTCCACAGAACTTTCCATTTTGCAACAGTATATTTCTGAAAAATGTTTTACTACTGGGGATCAAACAAAAACATGTCTTCTGAAGAATTCGTAAAATTGTGTATAATTGTTAATTAGTATCCCTTCTGTTTATTTGCAAATCCACTAAAAGTATAAGTCTATAATTCCATCATCTCATCATTAATAGGGTAGCACTGTAGCTCAGTGGTTAGCATTGCAGCACTGGAGTCCTGGGGTCAAATCCCACCAGTTTGTATGTTCTCCCCCTGTTTGCGTGGGTTTCCTCCGGGTGCTCCGGTTTCCTCCCACGTTCCAAAGACATACTGATAGGAATTTAGATTGTGATCTCCAATGGGGACAGTGATGATAATGTGTGCAAAACTGTAAAGCGCTGCGGAATATGTTGGAGCTATATAAATTCAGAGATTTTTTTTATTAACAAGGTTGCAAGAGATTAGGCAAAAATGTTTTTTTTTTATTAGAAATAGCTTCAGCAGTTGTAGCTTCCAATCCAACTGTTAATTTGACTAAAATGACAGGTTGTTATACTGCTTCAATCCCGGCTCGGACACTTTGTGGGACCTTGCACTAACTCTTCATCTTGTAAATGCTCCAGAGACAGGCAGAGTTGATTAAGAGTATGATTCCACGGTCAGTAAACGCTGCGGGTTTGACGCTGTGTTCATCCGCAGCATCAATCCCTCAGTGGCCAGATGTTATAGCATAGTGGATGGGATTTGAAGAAATCCCATCTCCACTATGCGTGCATGGATGCCTCCAGCTTCCCTGCAGAGACGGACATGCGGCGTGTCTTTATAAACAGAAGCATGTCAATTTATCTTGCGGAGATGCTCCTTCTCCGCAAAATAAATTTCTCATCCAGAGTGTTGGGCGTGGTGATTCCGCATGGTTCAGTGAACACACGTGGAATCACCTCCATTCAATAGCAGGCAGCGCTTTGGACAGAGCGGACATGTGCTGCGTCCAAAGCGCTGTCGGTTCCTGACCGTGGAAACATACCCTAACACTGCTGATTAATGCGGAAGGCCCCTGACACACAAAGCAACTATCAGCAGCAATTTTTTGATGACAGTGGCACTCTTTGTCAGACATTAGCGACTGTTGTTCAGGCCTGCACTCCACTGACATCTATCCCAATAGCTCTTGAAGAAGATATCCCACCTGATAGGTATTGGCATATCATTGGTATGAACAAATCCTCTTTCACACATGCATCGTGTAACGTACGTTGCAATGTGTCGTTTTGGAGAAAAAATGCATCCCACAAAGTTGCCCGCAGGATGCGTTTTTTCTCCATAGACTTGCATTAGCGACGCATTGCGACGCATGGCCACACGTCGCATCCGTCGTGCGACGGATGCGTCGTGTTTTGTCGGACCGTCGGCGCAAAAAAAGTTCCATGTAACGCGCATGCGCGGCCGAAACTCCGCCCCCTCCTCCCCGGACTGCAGAATGGGCAGCGGATGCATTGTAAAACTGCATCCGCTGCCCACGTCTTGCAGTTATTTCACAACGTCCGTCGGTACGTCGGGTTGACGGTTTGCGACGGCCCCGTACCGACGGATGTGTCAAAGTAGCCTAGAACAAATCTTTCTAGCATTGATGATACCTATGTATTTCTTTGCCAGTTACAATCAACTCGAGTTACTGTGTGTGAGCAACTAGGACCAGCAGAAGTAGCTAAATTCATGTCTTCCCTTCAGTGAGGTTCATATTTCACTTCTATCAGTGAGCAACCACTTGGCGGATTATCCCACAGAGTATGTGTAAGGGGTTACAAGGACTATGCGGTACCCCCTAACCCCTTAAGCCATGTGTAATGTTTTAATATATTTTCTGATGTACAGAGTATTTTATAGGAACAGTGCAGTTTACAGTTTAGACACTAGATGGGGCACAGAGTTCTTGAGTATAAACCTCCCTGTAGATAGTTAACATAGGAGGGGTTAGCTGGGGAGTAAGATAGCTGGACTTCCTGAGGTTTAGTCAGTCAGGGGCGAGAAGCCCGTAGTGCACGGGAGGGCGATATGCCTGAGCCACCTAGCACATCGCAACATTGAAGTAGAAGCCCAGCCATCCAGAGACAGTAGGTCACCTAGTGGAGTGACAGATGCAGAGAGAAGAGATTGTGGGAACAAAGGATTGAGTTTCCCAGGAAGAATACTGCAGCACAGAGCAAGGCAGGACAGACGGGTGGGTCACTCAGGATGTGGAGATTGATAGCATGGGTGGACTCCCTTGGTGCCAGGGTGAAATGGATGAGGGACCCCCTGCATACAGTGAACATACACAACGAGGATGCCGGGAAAACGTACAATCTCGAGCTGTGTGACAGGGAGAAAAGAGAAGAAAGAGATGCAGTGTCATGTAACATGGAAACTATTGTTGATATATTGTTTATACGTGGACTGTGTGTCCGTTCATTCAATTGAAGCCAACGGTGACTGCACTAAAGGAGGGTAGGCCCTGTTGGTGCCAGGAATGAAGAGGCAAGTAGAGTACCAGAGAAATGTGAATCTTCTGTAAGGGGAGGAGAGGGGATATCTTCCCGAGAGACCCAGCTACAACTACTGCCCTGGCCGACCTTTACATATAGGCCCTGTGCAACTGTAAGAACAAATTAATAGACGTGCCATCCTCTGTTCATTTACATTATCATATAGAAGAGACATATGGTGTTCTGATAATACAGTACAATAAACAAGATCAAGACAAAAACTGGACAAACCATTTTATAGTCAATTGGTTAATTATGGCACTTTTTGTATCTATCATGAGATGGAGCAAATCGATGTCCTGTACAGAACTGGCTCCAAGAACTTGTCAGAGAGTGTGTCCAATTAGTGTACAGATAGTTAATACCAGCAAGCTGTTTGAGACAGTATGAATGAGAGGATCCAGACTAATACAAATGAGGAAGCAGGCAGGAATGGCTGAGCTGTAGAAAGAGATCTGAGAAGCGGTTATAGACAGATTCTGTACGGTGTGACAAGCTATGATCATCCACTAGCTTAAATTCATCGAGAATTGCAAGGCCATTTAAGATATTGTGTCAAATTTAGTGAAATGTTGCAAACCTGATGAAATCTGTTCAGTCGGAGCCATATTAACCAATAGCCGGGTCCCTAGACTTTCAGATATTTTGTGCTGATTCTGGCCCTTCAATATTTCACCCCGATACAGCTATCATCCTTAATCTGATACAGTAGCTACTAAATCATACATGCTAGACATTATATAGCCCTTTATCCCATACAGACCTATTAATAATACATGTTTTGGTTGGTTCCACTGGCTGTGGGAACATTAAAGCACTTGCTATTAAGGGAGCAAGTAACATTGAAAAAAAGATGGGTTCCTAGTCACTTCAGGGAAATTAAGGTTCAACATAAACACCTTTGTGAATGATATGTTCCTGGAGCAACCTACATGCCTGCGGAACAGACATTAATATGGAGCAGCCCCCAGACACAGGACGACGGGCTACTCGGTACCGGGTCTCTCAGTTCCGAGGATGTCACGGTGGCCCGACCCGGTCCGTGGTCCTGCTAAGGGGCACCCAATAAAAGGTGTAGGTGATGGTGTAGGTTGCAGGAAATAACGAGGACACAGTGTTGCAGTCTCTTTACCTCTTTACTGAAGGCTTCGGCATCCGCAATCCAGAGCACTGTTAACAGGGCTGGCTGAGACCGGCCGGTCCGAAGGCACATCCAGAGTTCCCTTTGCAGGTGGAAATCAGTTGCCTACCTACTAGCGCCTGGGTGTTGTAGTACTTCCCTGCTGAGCACCACGGGATAGTCCTCACAACTGTCTTGTATGTTTCTGTTCTTTCTCTCCGTCCCCCAGATGACATGGATAGGATGCACCCGTATGATGGGGTAGGCCTGGAGTTATTTTATAGGGACCCTAGAGACGCCCCTCTCCCACAATTGCCTCCGTTGTCTTCATTAGGTGATTTAGGTGAGGCAGCCAACCTAAAATTAACTGCCCTGCTGTTGGTTTGAAGTCATGCGTAGAGCCCAATACTTCCTCGGCGTTCCGGCCACCGGCTACGCTCCTCAGTAGGATGTTGCCGATCTCGGGGCACGACTCCTACTGGTTCTATCGCCTTTGTGCTGTGATCTCGTTTCTCACTTCTCCACAATATACTTTGCTTCGTGTCCTTTCTTAAGATGCCGCCACAACGGGTGCAGGCGTGGCACCGTAACGATCTGTCTTTCGCTAGGCCTCTGTCAGGATCCCACCCCTGACAGGGGCCCCCCTGAATCTTCCCAAGCAACGCTCTTCTCTCACTAGATGTTATCTGGGCAAAACCCAGTCAGCTTCTCTTTAACTTCCTATCCAACCCCCAGTTTTACCAGAGTGTGAGGAGTGGCCTAATACACAGAACCCTTTGCTCCCCCTGGTGGCCGGAGTGTGAAGTGTAATGTGTGACTGTGATACCTGGTCAGGTGAACTCCTTTAGTGCCATCAGACGTACCATCACTACCCTTAGTGGCGGAGGGTCAGTACTGCAATGACCAGGACTCTGGGGCGCTGCAAATACATTAAAGAAGCACGTTAAAGAAGGACCTGCGGGGCACACTGCGCATGCACCAACAGCGCAGTCTGCTATTGGCCAATTATGACCAGGTGATTAGCCATGTGATTGATTTCTATGGCTTTATAAGGTCCTTGCCACTACACTGCAATACATCCCCTTGAGAAAGCGGCCAGTGTGGACGCAAAACACACATTGGGGCTTCCGCCATCTTTAGCTGGGTCTGTACACCTTCCTGGTAAGCCTTGCCCTCATTTATAGCTAATTTATTTATTCTCAGGCTGTGATACTTACCCTATTTATGCTAATAATATGTTTGTAGCCGGGCTTGCCTTCCTATACACATAGGTTATCCCAACTATGGGAATTGGATACTTTTACTAACCATGCTACTCTGTGTACATTCCCCTTGAGTGCTATTTTCCATGTCTGTCCTGATTGTCAGTTTTTGAATCTCTTCTTTTAATGATGTACAATAAAATTGTACTATTTTTACCCTTATTATTTGGTTACTCCGATTTCTTCTCCTATTTTCGAATTATGATGGAGTTTAAAATATTTTGAGTATAGTGGGGCACTACGTAGGATCCTCATCTTTTCTGCATTGAAAATGCAACTGGGTTTTTTTCTTTATATAAATAGACATGCTGCGGTCTGGAAAGATACGCCGCATGTCCGTTTATGCAGGACTGCCGGATGCAGTCCTGCACACATAGTGGAGACGGGATTTCATAAAATCCCCTCCACTATGCTGTAACATCTGGATACTGCGGATCGGACGCAGCGTCCAATCCACAGCAAATCCTGAACAAATCCTTAATGTGAAAACATACACTAACCCTAACTATAGCCCCAACCCTAACCCTAACTTTAGCCCAACTCACTTTAGGCCAACTGTAACCCTAATGGGAAAATGGAAATAAATACATTTTCTTTATTTTATTATTGTTCACTAACTAAGGGGGTGATAAAGAGGGGGGTTATTTACTATTTTTTATTTTATTTTGATCACTGTGATAGGGTCTATCACAGTGACCAAAATGACCAATCTAAAAAATCTTCCTATTGTTGCCGGGTGCCGGCCGGCAGATCTCGGCGGGCGCGCCATTTTCTTACCGGAAGAAGATGCCAGGGGCGGTTGGGAGAAGCAGGAGGATCCAGGGACACCAGGAGGCACTGGTAAGTATTGGGGGCAATCAGAGACCCTATTTCTCTGTCCTCTGAAGTGCGATCACATCGGAGGAGAGAGAAATTACATGGCAAATCGCTTTTTTTTGCGGTGGTCAGTATAAGGTTAATACTGGCGATCGCAACCTGGGATCATGTTCACTGGGGTCTCGGCTACCCCGGCAACCAAGATCCTGGAGAAAATCCAACTCTGGGAGGGTGCTATACACTTTTTCCACAGTGTCTTTATTTAACGGCGCTGTGGTTTAAGTACCCTTAACTACCGCCTTTAAAAGGCGTATCGTTAAGCGGTCGTTAAGGGGTTAAGAGCATAAAAACTTTGATGGGAGTGCTTCTTAAAAAATAATACTGTTATTTTACTAGGCAAAGATTATTATACCACCATGTCTACTGACAGAGAGATGTATTCGTCCAGCCCCACCTACCTTATAACATGAGGAAACCTTCCATCTGCCTGTTTAAATGGATTAATGTGTTGTTGAAGGGCAGATGAGAGAGGCTAAAAAGCTACCAGACTTTGCAATATTATTCTGTAGAAGAATTTACTCTTGCTAGACTGTATGGAGAAACAAGGAGACCAGAGCAGATGCTCATAGAAGAGGACAGGGGAACATCAAGTTCTTTATTATTATTATTATTATTATTATTATTAATAATTTATATAGCACCGTTAATTCCATGGTGCTGTACATGAGACAGGGTTGCATCAAAATACAAATATCACTTACAGTAAACAAACTAACAATGACAGACTGGTACATCAATCAAAAGAACTGAAACATGGCATTCTTGCTGCATAAATGATTGTTTTCCCACCATCAAAAAAAATGAGATGCTAAAAACAGCTTCTAATAGCCTAGTGGAACTAAGGCTGCTTTCACACTAGCGTCGGTACGGGCCCGTCGCAGTGCTTTGGGCCGACGTACCGACGCATGCTGTGAAATAAATGCCCGACGTGGCCAGCGGAAGCAGTCTTACGATGCTTCCGCTGCCCCATTGTAAGGTCCGGGGAGGAGGGGGCGGAGTTTCGGCCGCACATGCGCGGTCGAAAATGGTGGACACGACGCGCAAAAAAAGTTACATGTAACTTTTTTTGTGCCGATGGTGCGCCAAAACACGACGCAACCGTCGCACGACGGTTGCGATGTGTGGTGATGCGTCGGTAATGTAAGTCTATGGGGAAAAAACGCATCCTGCAGACAACTTTGCAGGATGTGTTTTTTCTCCTGAACGACACATTGCGGCGTATTGCAAACAACGCTAAGTGTGAAAGTAGCCTAAGTGAAAGTAGCCTAAGTAACCTAGACCTGAAAAATCAACCACTGTGAAAAGCAATGCAAGAGAAAGGAAGGGAACTGGAACTAGATCTGGCAGTATAACAGGTTCTTAAGGAAACAGCAAGTGAAAACAAGAGCAATTCAGAACAGCAACTTAATAGGTGGATCTAATGCATACTTGGTAGCTAACCCAGCATTTACGTGAAGGCTCCTATAAAAAGAAGAGTCTACCTAGATAAATTTGTAATTCTCATAGGCACTGCAAAAGCCAGGCATGCCAACTTTTGAAGATCCCAAATCAAGGACTGTTCCCTGTACCTGGGACAGTTGGGACTAGAGATGAGCAGATGGATTCACCAGTCTCTGGTTCAACGTGTAAGTCAGTGCTACCTGGCAGCTTGGCGAAAGGCCATGAATCTCTAACCTTCTGATGTCCCTGGAGCGGCTTTTAATTACCCAGGGCTGGTGGGATGTCATCTGTGAATCCTGCTCATCTCTAGATGGGACCTGTGGATTTATTCTTTCTTCATTCATTCACAGTCCAAGTTTCCAGAAATTTCTCATCTTTATGTAGCATCACATGGGCCGTATTTGCCACTAGGCACTTGAGGGCACGTGCCTAGGGCGGGATGATGTGGGGGCGGCACCAGAGCCTGAGTCCTTGGTCACCCCCCGCCCGCCCACTTGCCTGCCTCCCACCCTCTGTCCTTGAAGACGTCATACTCACCCTGCTCCAGTGATGCCTGGTCTCAGCGCCTGCAGCTCATCCTGAGTGAGCGGTCACGTAGTACCACTTTTTAAGGTCATGAATATGGGCATATTCATGACCTTAATGAGCGGTACCACATGACCGCTCTCGCAGGAAGAAGGTGCTGCGCCGGGAGTCGGGACAGAGCTAGAGGGATGTTCGGTGCGGCCACGCAGTGTGGGAAACAAAGGTGAGTATGAGGGACGGGGGGACGGGAACAGGGGACAGGGGGATGAAGGAGGACGGAGAGCCGAGCCATGCAAGATGGGAGCGGGAGCAGCAGCGGGAGCGGGGGGGTTGAGAGATGAGCCATGCATACAGGAGGGGGGGAATATGAGCCATGCACACAGGAGGGGGGGAATATGAGCCATGCACACAGGAGGGGGGAATATGAGCCATGCATACAGGAGGGGGGAATATGAGCCATACATACAGGAGGGGGGATATGAGCCATGCATACAGGAGGGGGGATATGAGCCATGCATACAGGAGGGGGGATATGAGCCATGCATACAGAAGGGGGGATATGAGCCATGCATATGGGATGGGAGGGAGATGAGCCATGCATACAGGAGGGGGGATATGAGCCATGCATATGGGATGGGAGAGAGATGAGCCATGCATACAGGAGGGGGGATATGAGCCATTCATATGGGATGGGAGGGAGATGAGCCATGCATACAGGAGGGGGGATATGAGCCATGCATATGGGATGGGAGGGAGATGAGCCATGCATACAGGAGGGGGATATGAGCCATGCATACAGGAGGGGGGATATGAGCCATGCATACAGGATGGGGGGAGATGAGCCACTTGAGCATACAAGATGGGAGCGGGGCATTATACAGTATTGAGCATCATGTGGGGTCATTAAACACTATGGAGCATCATGTGTGGCCATTATACAGTACTGAGCATCATGTGGGGCCATTATACAGTATGGAGCATCATGTGTGGTCATTATACAGTATGGATCATCATGTGTGGCCACTATACAGTATTGAGCATCATGTGTGGCTATAATACAGTATTGAGCATCATGTGGGGTCATTATACAGTATGGAGAGCTGTGTGCGGCCATTCTAAAACTCTGGGCAAAACCGTCAATGAAAAAGACCTGGGTGTATGGGTGGATGACAAACTCATATTCAGTGGCCAGTGTCAGGCAGCTGCTACAAAGGCAAATAAAATAATGGGATGCATTAAAAGAGGCATAGATGCTCATGAGGAGAACATAATTTTACCTCTATACAAGTCACTAGTTCGACCACACTTAGAATACTGTGTACAGTTCTGGTCTCCGGTGTATAAGAAAGACATAGCTGAACTGGAGCGGGTGCAGAGGAGAGCGACCAAGGTTATTAGAGGACTGGGGGGTCTGCAATACGAGCGGGTGCAGAGGAGAGCGACCAAGGTTATTAGAGGACTGGGGGGTCTGCAATACCAAGATAGGTTATTACACTTGGGGCTATTTAGTTTGGAAAAACGAAGGCTAAGGGCTGATCTTATGTTAATGTATAAATATATGAGGGGACAGGACAAAGACCTTTCTGATGATCTTTTTAATCATAGACCAGTGACAGGGACAAGGGGGCATCCTCTACGTCTGGAGGAAAAAAGGTTTAAGCATAATAACAGACGCGGGTTCTTTACTGTAAGAGCAGTGAGACTATGGAACTCTCTGCCGTATGATGTTGTAATGAGTGACTCATTGCTTCAATTTAAGAGGGGACTGGATACCTTTCTGGAAAAGTATAATGTTACAGGGTATATATATTAGATTCCTTGATAGGGCGTTGATCCAGGGAACTAGTCTGATTGCCGTATGTGGGGTCGGGAAGGAATTTTTTTCCCCATGGTGGAGCTTACTCTTACCACATGGGTTTTTTTTGCCTTCCCCTGGATCAACATGTTAGGGCATGTTAGGTTAGGCTATGGGTTGAACTAGATGGACTTAAAGTCTTCCTTCAACCTTAATAACTATGTAACTATGTAACTATGTAATTATACAGTATGGAGCATCATGTATGGCCATTATACAGTATTGAGCATCATGTGTGGCCATTATACAGTATTGAGCATCATGTAGGGCCATTATACAGTATGTGGAGCACAGCGTAGCCATTATACAGTATTGAGCATCATGTGTGGCCATTATACAGTATGGAGCAGCAGTGCTAAATGGGTGTGGTTGGGACGTGGATATGGGTGTGACTAGTTGTGAAATGGGTGTGGCCAGAAGTGTGGCCTAAAATTTGCCGCGGCGCGCATAGTGCAAACTTTATACCTCTTTCCCTTCTTCAAAAGTTGGGAGGTATGGTACCGCATTTGCCAGATCACGGCAAGTGCCGCAAATCCCATAGGGAATGAATGAGGCCAAACGCAGGGTTGCTGGAAGTAATCCGTTACGCGGCAGATGCAGAAAAACTGCCCAATCTGCTGCAAAAGGCTACTTTCACATCAGCGATTCTTGCCAAAGTCACTGCCGATAGTGTCACACTCACCAAAGGGGGAGGCAGCACTAAAAGTGCCTAGGGCAGCAGAAACTCAAAATACAGCCCTGAGCATCACTATATGACGTCTGGCTTTTTTTGTGTCTGTAAGACTGTGTTCACATGTTGCATAAATACTGTGTTTTTTTGTTTTCTGCAGATGTCCACAACAAACTACACAATAACAATCTTCTCTACCTTATTTGATGCATTTTTGGTGCAGATGTGAAGCCGAATTTTTAATGTGTCAGTACAGAAAAGCTTTCTGCACTTAAAAAAGAATGTGCAGTTTTTTACTTGCATTTTTTTAGTCTCCACATACAAGATGAGTCAGAAATAAAAGCACCAATACCGCACAGTTCATCAGTGTCCTGGGGCACATAGGGGCTCACAGTTTTCATGAAATTAACTTTGCTTTGACAGTTAAACACAGAAGAATTTGTGTGCAAAAAAACCCAGCAGAAAATATGCAGCATTTACTCTACATTTTGAAGCAAAGTGGATGTAATTCCATGAAATCTCTGCCCTCTGTGGTTTAAAAATACGTCTGAACTCTGCGGTTTTGGTGCATTTTTTCTCTATAGTCATCTTCAGCAAAAAACGCATAAATAAACTGGCTACATTTTTATGCGCAGTCAAAGCTTTTCTGTACTATTAAAAAAGAGTTAAAAATTCTGCTTCTTATCTGACCCAAAATTGCATCAAATAAGGGGAAAAACGCATAAAGGAAAGCAGAAAACATAATAATCAGAGAAGATTGTGTACGAATACATACATTGTACATAGCAGGGTAACTCTATCTGTATAATCTTCCTATAGTCAGATCCTGCAGTACAGATCACATGCACAAAATTCTCCCCATGGTGCTACTAGAGCTTGTGGTTCAGCATCTTAAGTGCCTGTCTGTAATGGTAAGGTTGTGGGTTTGAGACTGGGAGACTCACAGAAAAAAAAGTATATGTTTTTGAAATTGCTTATTAATTTTAATACTTTTATAGGAACAAAAAAATGTTTTTCTTCACCTCAGTATACAGGCACCATAACAATATATTAATATACATAACTTGTCTCTATGGATATGTATAACCTGCTTCTGGATTTATTGCCAGCAATAGAGGTCAAGATTTTTAAATTCTCCTATCTACATCATTGTGGGCTGTGGCTCATTTGCAGAGCGGGAGCAAGGAAATGTGAGAGCAAGTCCTAGGGAGATCAGATCACAGGAGGTAGAAAAACATTTTAATTTATGTACTGAGCAAAGAGCAGCTTTGACCCCCTCTTCCCGAGGAGGAGGAGGAGCTACGGAGGGAGCGATGAAGACGTGTCAGAGTGATATATATATATATATATATATATATATATATATATATATATATATATATATATATATATATATACGTGTATAGAGGGCGGGAGAAAATCTGTGACCTGATGGGACAGTTGGGAGTTATGGAAAAGCCTCCCAAAAGGCAGTGTGTGAGGCCAGGGCCGGTTTTAGACAAAGTGGGGCCCAGGACAAAAGTTTTAAGTGGGACCCCAAATGCTCACATATTGCACCATCACACAGAAATATTTCTATTTTATTTACAAGAGCTAAGTTCAGGCCGCTAATTGATTGCGATTGATAATATTGAAGTCATTTGACGCTTGTTTCTTGGCCTCCTTAGGGTATGTACACTTGTTCAGTAATTGGCAGTATGAGGGGTAGCAGGGCCATAGTCGTGGCTGACACATATTGCTCGATCACGTCCTGGTTCCCCGTCACATAAAAACAATGTCCACTTTGCAGCGTACCTTTGGCTACACCTTCTGCTCCGTCAAGGTCCCATCTGGGCGGCCGAAGTTCTGCTGCTGGCGTTGTTATACAAAAAGAGATAGAGTCCGGAGCCAACTCAACAATAAAGAATTTACTTTACAGTAGGTCCATTGCAGTTACAGCCATGTCATAAGGTTCCACATAGTATGCATCCTTCGCTTTCCCTGTGTCTTCTCTCATTCCTCCCAGGGTGTCCCCGAAACGTACCACCCCGTTCGATACTGAAGCATCCTCCCTGTCCAGCTTAACTACCTTCAGGATTTCCCTATCCGTTTTGCCCTAGACATAAGAGCATCTGCCCACTTAGTAAGCTGCCACATCTTGGAGTGATCTGCATCTCTGTTCTGCTGTGACTTCTGCTGTCACTGCTGCTCTCACTTCTGCTGTAACCTTTGGCCACTATCTGGCCCTGGACCAACTAGGCTTTTAATCTTGTACCTTGCGGAATCACTGTGCTGTTCCGGGCTCTAAAGCCCTACAGGATGCCTTGGGCTCCCAGGCCCTACTGCCTAAATAAAAGAAATGCTCACTATCTTATTCCACAGTAAACTCCTCCTATATTAACTATGTACACTAATGTACCCCCATCTAGTGTCCACCTTGAGGTACTGCACTTACCCTATTCACACATCATGTATATACATAGTAATCACCAAAATATCCTCAGTTTAGAAATCCATTGGCACTTTTAATTAATTGTATACAACTCAGAAAGCAGCCTGAATGAAGCGAACCAAACAAAAATTAATTCAAACATATAATTTATTATTAAAATTAAAAAGATCTAAAATAACCACATTTATATTTTCACGAAAACATACCCCAAGTCAGAGAGGGAATACCTGTGAAGGATCACATACACTAAGCCATTAAGATGCAGCATACAGGGGGGAATAACTATACAGACTGCCATGCAGATTATACCAAGACCAGAATTCAACACAAAATTCAGAAATGCAGGGTAAAGACCAAACAAGGTATAAGAGGTGCTATAAAGCATCCATGTTAACGGTCTGCCTATTCTTAGTTAATATATCCATCCATATGGTCACAATCCGCCATAAAAATAAATATTAAGTAAACCGTAGTGTTATCTTTCCCTGGGCCACGTAGTTTAAGGTGAGAAGGTACAAGTGATCTCACGGTATCACCCTCTGGCGCCGGAAGAGTCCCATTTTTCTTTTTCATTAATTCAGTGCAACAAGCACAACTTTTACAAATGTGTAATATCCACTTATCAGCGTCACGTGTCCCATGTCTCTCCACTCCACATCGGGCTCTGTGCCCATACTCCAGTAGACAACCCTGCGGCAGCAGGTGTCGTGTCTTCCTGCCGCCACAATGACAGGAGAGGGGCAGGACTTGGTCGTTCATTGACTGAGGAACAGGGGGTCGATTGCGCCTGTTCCGGGCCTGCATATAACTCCAGGTGATAACGTGATGGGCCAAGGGGTGGGGCGTTGCTGGACACTGACCGGCATTCTGGGACTTGGGATCAAGCTTCACTAATCACCATCTGCCCATCATCCTGCTCCTGCAGCCTCAGCCTCCCGGCCGCGACTGTCCGCGACCGCCAGATCCCTCCACCACGGCAGCTTTGCACTCCGACTCGGCCTCCATTTCTGGTGTGGGCTCCTCCAGGGCAGTCGCTGCTTCCAGTTCACCGGCCTCCAGCTCCCGACGATGATGTTCTGACTCCGGCAGCCGCCAGCTCTGCTCCTCAGCAGGCACTGTGAATTGGTCAGTCCAAAATTCGTCGGCAACTCCCCTCAGCCTTCCGGGTTGGGTTTTTTCTCCATAACAGGCTCTTCTGGGGCATCTTCTTCTTCCGGCTCACATTCTACCAGATCGCCGACCTCCTCCGGTACGCAATGATGGGTGACGCTGCACACGAGGTTTTCTTCTGGGCCCCACCCGTTCCAAGGTGGGGTCACTTCCGGCCACTCTACCCATTTCTTTGCAATTTGTGGTAAGGGGCCAGGTCTTCTCCTCTTCAGACGCATCCAATAGGGGCGGACACCATGCTTAGGCCGCTGACTCTGCCAGGCAATCTTTTGCGCCATTTCCAAGTCAAGACGCCCACGATGGGTGGGATCACAGTTGTTCTCCATTTTGGTGCCATTTTCCACCATCTTTAGAGTCGCCATCTTTGTCATCACAGTGTCAGTCACATCCAGTACATTACATTACATCCAGTACATTAGTCACATCATCGATTTCTTCATTTTCCTTTGTCACATCCAGAATGTCAATATCTTAATTTTTCATGGCATCCCCACGTCGCAAGGCTGCGGCTTGCCACGTCGCAAGTGCCTTCCACACTGCGCCAAGTATGAGGGGTAGCAGGGCCGTAGTTGTGGTTGACATATATTGCTCGTTCGTGCCCAGGTTCCCTGTCATACAAAAACAATGTCCCCTTTGCAGCATACCTTTGGCTACATGTTCTGCATTGTCAGGGTCCCATCTGGGTGGCCAAAGTTCTGCTGCTGACTTTTTTATACAAAAAGAGACAGAGTCCGGGTCCAACTCAACAGTAAAGAGTTTACTAGCTTCAGTACACAGTAGGTCCATTTCAGTTACAGCCATGTCATAAGGTTTCACACAGTATGCATTTTTTGCTTTCCTGTGTCTTCCCTCATTCCTCCCAGGGTGTCCCAGGGACATACCGAACTGTTCGATACTGCAGCGTCCTCCTTGTCTGGCTTAACCTCTTTCAGTTATTCCCCTGTCTGTTTCGCACCAGACATAAGGGCATCTGCCCACGTAGTAAGCTGCCACATCTTGGAGCGACCTGCCTCTCTATTCTGCTGTGACTTCTGTCACTGCTGCTCTCACTTCTGCTCTTACCTTCGGCCACTATCCAGCCCTGGACCAACTGGGCTCTTAATCTTGAACGTTACTGAGTCACTGCACCATCCCGGGCTCTAAAGCCCTACAGGACGCCTTAGGGTCCCTGGTCCTTCTGGACGGTCTGGGTTCCCAGGCCCTACTGCCTAAATAAAGGAAATGCTCACTATCTTATCCCACAGTTGACTCCTCCTATGTTAACTATGTACAATAATGTGCCCCATCTAGTGTCCACCTTGAGGTACTGCACTTACCCTATTCACACATCATGTATATACATAGCAGCATAATGTATTAAATCATATACAGTTAGCAACATTTACCAACATTTAAACGGGATGTGCTTGGGGTATAAAGCAGTCTCTGCAGCCCCACTCACACAGTATAATGCAGCCCCCCCGCAAACACACACAGTATAGTACAGCCCCCATACACAGTATAATGCAGCCCCCCCAAACAGTATAATGCAGCCCCCCACACACAGAGTATAGTGCAGCCCCCCACACACACAGCATAATGCAGCCCCCACATAAACACATAGTGCAGTACCCCACACACAGTATAGTGCAGCAGACACACACACAACACAGTATAGTGAAGTACTCCCACACAGTGTTGTGCAGCAGATACACACACACACACACACACACATACACACACACACACACACACACACACACATACACCCACACACAATACTTACCTCTCCTTCTCATTATGCCGCTGCTTTGGCTTCTCTAAAGTGTCTCAGCATCTCATCAGCTCCACTGCTGGCACACGCTGAGGCAGAGGGGGAGTGATGGGTGAGGGAACATCTCATGATGCTCTCTCCTCCATCACTACTTCCAACTGTATCGGCATTTATGATGCCAATAAGTTGAATGCTTGATGGGGGGCCGCACCGGGACCCTCTTACCCAGGGGCTCCATAGCAGCTACTTGGTGTGCCGCTGTTAGAAGAACACCACTGGCTGGGGGCCCCTGGAGGAGAGGGGGCCCTAGACAGCTGCCTGGTCTGCCTGTCCCTAGCGCCAGCCTTGTGTGAGGGGTATTTAGGTGATGATGTGCTGCTTTACATGTGCAGTATGGTGGCCTTTGCTACAAGAGTAACTTTGCCATTGACAGATGGTGAAAGAAATGAAGACCCCCACAGAAGGCAGTTTAGGAAAACTTAACACATTAGTATTAGCTTCCTGTTGCAGCCGTTTAAAAGATAATGTACTTGGTGATTACAAGCATTCTTACAAGAGAACACAAAACAAGTTGAGTTAGATGATTGACAAGTTCTCTATGAAATCCTGTGCCCCACTTACAATTTAACAATGTATTACAATGTTTAATTCCTAACGCTCAGGCTCCATGCCCTTCTCCATCTCGGTGGTGGCAAACTTTGTCACTCATAGGCATTAGTATACACACTCCATCTGTGTCTTCCAGCTAGTGCACTTTGCTCTGTCCAGCATTCGCAGTGTCTCCTTCTTTCAATGTTCTTTTTATTAAGAAAATCAGCATATAACAAACCTTTTCATGAGATAACTGTAACAGGTTATAGTCAACTAAATGAAATACAGGCATAGTAGACATCATATATCGGGTATTATTCAACCTAATCCTGCATTATTATAATTTACTGTTATCATCTTGTTTACAATCATTTTTTAAAACATCAAATTAAGTGAAGAAAGGAAGAGAAATAGAAAAAGGCCTCTGGTTAGAGGATAAAAGGAGATAGAGAGGGAGGAGAAGGAGGGAAGGAGAGACAAGGGGAGGGGAGGGGTTGAGAGGACACCCTGGGGTGGGACATGATTATATTGAGATTGTCGCAAGATAGGTTGACTGAGACCTAATTTGGGTCCATGGTGCCCAAACGCTAAGGAATGCAGTGACGGTGTGGTTAACCCTTGCCGCCAATTCCTCCACCTGAAACAGTTGATCAATTTTAGAGTACGGTTGCTGGCTCGAGGGTATTGTTGATGAGTTCCAGTTAATCGGGATCAAAGATTTCCCAGCCGCAAGAATAAATTGAGCTAGTTTAGTGGCACAGTCATCATTAGGCCAGATTGGCAGATTTAGGAAAACATTTTTCTGGCTTCAAAGTGACACCTTTCCCCAGCAACTTACTTATAACCGAGGCCACCTCTTTCCAGAATAGACTTAAACTAGTTCCGCATCTCCAACAATCAGTGTTTGAGTTATGGCACCAACTTTGAATCTGTTTTGGTGTGATATACCATCTAGTGATGGCTTTGTAAGAATTTTCCTGGCTATGTACACATTTTGAAGGACCATGAGAATTTTTATATATTTGTTTAATCTGCAGTTCAGAGAGAGTTGTGCCTATGAATTTTTCCCAACGGGTTAAGTATGCCCTCTTCAAAGGTATATCTATTTTGATTAGGAGTTGGTAAATCGTTGAGAGAATTTTAGTAGGGGGCTTCAATCTGGCGCATAAGATCTCGTAAGGAGATAGAGTTCTGTCCAAGTCGACTGAATGGGATCGTTGGCATAAAATGTGGGAAAGTTTTCCATGCTGGAGGAATGTGAGGCCCGACAACCCAGGGATCTTGCGTAATTCCTGTAATGGGAGAAGCGTCCCATTTTCAAACAGTTGCTCTATCGGAACATGGGTGGCTCGGAGAGGAAGAGAATCTAATAAATTGGTGATTTTGGTTAAAGGTGAGAGGGCAGGAATCAGGGCAGTACCCAATTTCTTCCAAAGTTTGATCGTGGCTAAAGTGTGAACATTTTTGTATTCAGTTAGGTTTTGCAATCTATTATGTCCTAATATAATAGTGCGCAGAGGATGAGGGGACATTGCTCCTATCAAGCCATTGCTTATTCTCTGAGTTTCTAATCCAGTGTATTGTTCTAGGTAAGTGGGCTGCTTGATAATATTTAACTGTATCCAGGGCACCCATTCCACCCATGTCTTTTGGCAAGGTAAGGGATTTAGAGTTGATGCGTGGTTTGAATTTTTGCCATATGTATTTAAAAAAGAGGGAATGGACTTTAGTTAGGAAGGAGGTGGGTATTTGTATTGCGAGCATATTGAAAACAAAGAAATTTTGGAAGTATATGGCTCTTTAATATGTTTTTCCTTCCTATCCAGGATAGAAAAGTATCCTTCCAGGTACGAAGGCTAGCGGATACTGTTTGAAATAACTTTTTAAAATTAAGCTCAAAGAGGTCTTTATGTGAAGCACTTATCTGAATACCCAGATAAGTCAAACTTTTAGGTTGCCAGGGAAAGGGAAAGGCGGCCTTGAGCTTCCCCACTATATCATTAGGCAGGCCCAAATTTAGTATCTCAGACTTGGTTTTGTTAATTTTATAATTGGCTAATTTGCTGTATCTTTCCAGAACTTTTATTATCGCGAGTATACTACTAAGGGGTTTGGTTATTACTAACAAGAGGTCATCTGCAAATGCTGATGTTTTGTAATGTGTGCCTTGTATTTGCAGACCTTCTATTTCAAGATTTTGTTGGATGGCCTGTAGAAGGGGTTCGATAGACAAAAAATAGAGTAGCGGGGACAAGGGGCAACCCTGTCTCGTTCCATTAAATATTTGGAACGATTCCTTGAGGGATCCATTTATCTTGATTCTTGCCGTTGGACCTGTGTACATGCCCATGATTGCAGACACTGATGATGATGGAAAGGCGAATTTTAATAACGTTTCCTGCAGGAAGAGCCAGTCTACCCTGTCGAATGCTTTTTCAGCGTCCGTACTCATTAGAGCCAGCGGAATATTTCTCATTTTTGCATATTGTATAAGATTCAGAATCTTATATGTGTTATCCTTCCCTTCTCTCCCTTTCACAAATCCTGTTTGGTTTGAGGAAATTAGTTGGGGAAGCACGTCTGCAACCAGGGCCGGACTGGGACTAAAATTCAGCCCTGGCATTTGAAGTTACACAGGCCCACTTGTCACATGGTGACTGTATAATATCTTTGTACACTTGTAGGCAGGGCCGGTTTTAGGCAAAGTGGGGCCCTAGGCAAAGTTTAAAATGGGTCCCCAAATGCTAACATATTGCACATCACACAGAAGCCTTTCTGTTGTATTTACGTGCGCTGAGTTCAGGCCGCTAAACGAGTTTGATCGACAAAACTGAAGTTGTTCAACGCTTGTTTCCCGGCCTCTTTCCACCAGCTGAGGAATAATGATGGGACAGAACGATCACTAATAGATCACTAACAGATCACCATACAGTATCATGTTTTCAGCAGCACATCTACAGTTTACACTGGCAATGTGCTGCTGACAACAAGGCTTTTTGTTCCAGCAAAAACAATCCGAATATGCAGCATTTTACTTGTTTAGTTAAATACACCCCATAGTCCTCCATATATTATAATGTGCTCCATAGTCCTCCATATAGTATAATACACTCCCTATAGTCCTCCATATATTAAAATACACTGCTCAGTCCTCCACATAGTATAATACACTCCTCATAGTCCTCCATATAGCATAATACAATCCTCATAGTCCTCCATATAGCATAATACAATCCTCATAGTGCTCTATATAGTATAATGCACCGCCACAGTCATCCATGTAGTACAATTCACTTCCCATAGTATAATGCACCCCATAGTTCTTCATATAGTATAACGTATTCCCCATAGTCCTCGATACAGTATAATGCAGCCCACATATAGTATAATGCAGCCACCCCAGAGTATAATGCAGCCACCCCAGAGTATAATGCAGCCACCCCAGAGTATAATGCAGCCACCCCACAGAGTATAATGCAGCCACCCCAGAGTATGTAACCCCCATAGAATATAATACAGCCCACCTCCCCATAATATATAATGTAGCCCCCCATAGAATATAATGCAGCCCCCCATAGTATATAACGCAGCCTCCCCCATAGAATATAATATACTCCCCATAGTATATAGCAAAGTCCGCATATTATATAGCACAAACCGCATAGTATACAGCACAGCCTGCATACTATAGCACAGCTCGCGTAGTAGATAACACAGCCCACACAGCAGTATTCAGCACAGACCACACAGTAGTATACAGCACAGCCCACGTAGAAGTATACAGCACAGTCCACACAGTAGTATACAGCACAGCCCACAGAGTAATATATACAGCACAGCCCACAAAGTAATATATACAGCACAGCCCACAAAGTAATATATACAGCACAGCCCACAGAGAACTATATACAGCACAGCCCACAGAGAACTATATACAGCACAGCCCACAGAGAACTATATACAGCACAGCCCACAGAGAACTATATAAAGCACAGCCCAGAGTACTATATAAAGCACAGCCCAGAGTACTATATACAGCACAGCCCAGAGAGTACTATATACAGCACAGCCCAGAGAGTACTATATACAGCACAGCCCACAGAGTACTATATACAGCACAGCCCACAGAGTACTATATACAGCACAGCCCACAGAGTACTATACACAGCACAGCCCACAGAGTACTATATACAGCACAGCCCACAGAGTACTATATACAGCACAGCCCACAGAGTACTATATACAGCACAGCCCACAGAGTACTATATACAGCACAGCCCACAGAGAACTATATACAGCACACAGTAGTATACAGCACAGAGCACAGCCCACAGAGAACTATATACAGCCCACAGTGGTATACAGCACAGAGCACAGCCCACAGAGAACTATATACAGCCCACAGTAGTATACAGCACAGAGCACAGCCCACAGAGAACTATATACAGCACAGAGCACAGCCCACAGAGAACTATATACAGCCCACAGTAGCATACAGCACAGAGCACAGCCCACAGATAACTATATACAGCCCACAGTAGTATACAGCACAGAGCACAGCCCACAGAGTACTATATACAGCCCACAGTAGTATACAGCACAGAGCACAGCCCAGAGAACTATATATAGCACACAGTAGTATACAGCACAGAGCACAGCCCACAGAGAACTATATACAGCCCACAGTAGTATACAGCACAGAGCACAGCCCACAGAGAACTATATACAGCCCACAGCAGTATACAGCACAGAGCACAGCCCACAGAGAACTATATACAGCCCACAGCAGTATACAGCACAGAGCACAGCCCACAGAGAACTATATACAGCCCACAGTAGTATACAGCACAGAGCACAGCCCACAGAGTACTATATATAGCACACAGCCCACGGTAGTATACAGCACAGAGCACAGCCCACAGAGAACTATATACAGCCCACAGTAGTATACAGCACAGAGCACAGCCCACAGAGTACTATATATAGCACACAGCCCACGGTAGTATACAGCACAGAGCACAGCCCACAGAGTACTATATACAGCCCACAGAGTACTATATATAGCACAGATCACACAGTAGTATACAGCACAGAGCACAGCCCACAGAGAGCTATATACAGCCCACAGTAGTATACAGCACAGAGCACAGCCCACAGAGAGCTATATACAGCCCACAGCAGTATACAGCACAGAGAACAGCCCACAGAGAACTATATACAGCCCACAGTAGTATACAGCACAGAGCACAGCCCACAGAGTACTATATATAGCACACAGCCCACGGTAGTATACAGCACAGAGCACAGCCCACAGAGTACTATATATAGCACAGAGCACACAGTAGTATACAGCACAGAGCACAGCCCACAGAGAGCTATATACAGCCCACAGCAGTATACAGCACAGCCCACAGAGAGCTATATACAGCCCACAGTAGTATACAGCACAGAGCACAGCCCACAGAGAGCTATATACAGCCCACAGCAGTATACAGCACAGATCACAGCCCACAGAGAACTATATACAGCCCACAGCAGTATACAGCACAGCCCACAGAGAGCTATATACAGCCCACAGTAGTATACAACACAGAGCACAGCCCACAGAGAGCTATATACAGCCCACAGCAGTATACAGCACAGAGCACAGCCCACAGAGAACTATATACAGCCCACAGCAGTATACAGCACAGAGCACAGCCCACAGAGAACTATATACAGCCCACAGCAGTATACAGCACAGAGCACAGCCCACAGAGAACTATATACAGCCCACAGTAGTATACAGCACAGAGCACAGCCCACAGAGTACTATATATAGCACACAGCCCACGGTAGTATACAGCACAGAGCACAGCCCACAGAGAACTATATACAGCCCACAGCAGTATACAGCACAGAGCACAGCCCACAGAGAACTATATACAGCCCACAGTAGTATACAGCACAGAGCACAGCCCACAGAGTACTATATACAGCCCACAGAGTACTATATATAGCACAGAGCACACAGTAGTATACAGCACAGAGCACAGCCCACAGAGAGCTATATACAGCCCACAGTAGTATACAGCACAGAGCACAGCCCACAGAGAGCTATATACAGCCCACAGCAGTATACAGCACAGAGAACAGCCCACAGAGAACTATATACAGCCCACAGTAGTATACAGCACAGAGCACAGCCCACAGAGTACTATATATAGCACACAGCCCACGGTAGTATACAGCACAGAGCACAGCCCACAGAGTACTATATATAGCACAGAGCACACAGTAGTATACAGCACAGAGCACAGCCCACAGAGAGCTATATACAGCCCACAGCAGTATACAGCACAGCCCACAGAGAGCTATATACAGCCCACAGTAGTATACAGCACAGAGCACAGCCCACAGAGAGCTATATACAGCCCACAGCAGTATACAGCACAGAGCACAGCCCACAGAGAACTATATACAGCCCACAGCAGTATACAGCACAGCCCACAGAGAGCTATATACAGCCCACAGTAGTATACAACACAGAGCACAGCCCACAGAGAGCTATATACAGCCCACAGCAGTATACAGCACAGAGCACAGCCCACAGAGAACTATATACAGCCCACAGCAGTATACAGCACAGAGCACAGCCCACAGAGAACTATATACAGCCCACAGCAGTATACAGCACAGAGCACAGCCCACAGAGAACTATATACAGCCCACAGTAGTATACAGCACAGAGCACAGCCCACAGAGTACTATATATAGCACACAGCCCACGGTAGTATACAGCACAGAGCACAGCCCACAGAGAACTATATACAGCCCACAGCAGTATACAGCACAGAGCACAGCCCACAGAGAACTATATACAGCCCACATCTCTTCTCTTCCTCCCCTCCCCTCCTCCGAGAATGGCCCCACAGTCCAGAAAAAAAAAAAAACTCTCCTCACCTCTCCTCGTGCCCAGCGTTGCTTCCTGGTTCCTGCTCCTGTCTCAGCAGCTGCAGTCTGCCCGGGACACAGCAGGTGCGCGATGATATGACATCATCGCGCACCCGCAGTGTCAGAGGCAGAGCGGGGAATGATGGGAGAGGAGCGTCTGTGGACGCTCTCTCCTCCATCATTGCATTCAACTGTACCGGCGTCTATACGCCGGTATAGTTGAATGCGACGGCGGGGGCGGCGGATTGAGCGGCCCACCACTGGCACCGGCCCTTCTGGCATTTGCCAGAAGTGCCCTATGGCCAGTCCGGCCCTGTCTGCAACTCTCTTGGCCAGCATTCTTGCGTATAACTTTAGATCCGTATTTCGTAAAGATATTGGTCTGTAACTGCCACTTTGCTCCGGATCTTTCCCCTCTTTGTAAATCAGTGAGATTCTGGCCTCTAGAAATTGCCATGGTGCATTCCCACCTTTTTGAAGAAAATTACAAATATTGAGGAGGTGGGGGAGTGGGATTCCTGAGTTGGATTTGTAATAGTACGAGGAGAAACCGTCTGGACCCGGTGCTTTCCCTTCGCAAGTGTTCATGGTTTGGCAAGTTGTTGTTTCTGCACAGTGTTTAGAGTTGGAAGGTTTAGATCCCTCAAAAAGGATTGGATGTCCTGCCTTCTTCGAGAGATTCCCTCCTCCCCCTCCACCGGGCGTAATTGGTATAAGGATTTATAGAAATGTAAAAATTATTTTTCAATCTGTGAATAGTTCTGGGTCTTAGAGACGTTTTTAGCTCTAATTGTAGGTATAAAGGTGCGGGTCTGTCTATTCTTTATTAAAGACATGGTCAATTTAGAGGCTTTGTCTCCATGAACAAATAAGCGATTTCTCCACGAGGCAAAAAATTTGGTTGATTGTTCTCTCAAGAGGTCTTTTAATTTTTGCCTCTTGGTAGTGAGCTCTAAAAGAGTTTGTGGGAGTAATGTTTTTTTTATGTTGATTTTCTAAACTAATTATTTCTCCATGGAGAGAGTTGATTTCTTTGTTTTTCATTTTATTTAAATATGATGCGATGGAGATGAGTTCTCCTCCCATCACTGATTTGTGGGCTTCCCAAAGTATTATGGGTGAAGTCTCAGCATTATTATTGAGTTCAAAGTATGTTTGGATGGCCTTTTGGATGCGGGTTTTGGATGAGGGGTTGTCTAGTAGGGAATCGTTTAGTTGCCACGTTCTACATGGGGAAAATTGCTTAGACAGAATTAGTTCGACTAACACATATGAATGGTCAGGGAATATAGAGGAAACTATATCAGCTTGTTGTACATTAGATAGTAAAGACCTGGGAGCAAAGAGATAATCGATTCGGTGATACGAACCATGCGGGTGTGAAAAGAACATGTAGTCTCGTTTCGTAGCGCCAAAGATCCACCAGATTTAGAGAATGAAGGGCAGTCATTAACCTTGCTAGATCTCTCAAAGAAATCGCACTTCTTTTTTTTGTAGTATCAATGGAAGGTTCAAGAGCTAAATTAAAGTCTCCTCCTAAAAGGAGGATACCTTCCCTGAACTCTCTTATTTTCTTAAATATGGTTAGAAGCCATTTCATTTGTTCCTTATTTGGCGCATAAATATTACAGATGGTTACTGGCTCACCAGCCAGGATTCCTTTTATCAGAATAAAACGACCATTCTCATCAGTTGGTCATGGAGGAGGAATGGAATATCTTTAGCTATGGCTATTGACACTCCTCGCGATTTTGCTTGGGGCGATGTTGCATGGAACCATCTGTCATAATAAGCCTTCTCAAATGAGGGAGTTTTTTCCTTAGTAAAGTGTGTTTCCTGTAACAATAGCAAATCTATGCCTTTTTTTCCTAAAGCCTGAGAGGGTTTGGCCTCTGGGGATCAGAGAGTTGAACCCATTCATATTAAGGGTTAGAAGTTTTAGTACCTTTGGAGAGACGGTCATCTTGATGGATTGTACATCAATGGCGGATATCCCATGGTGCCTGGGTGTATCGCCCCACGAAGATAATCATCCCAAGGTGCCTGAGGGAATGGAGAGAGGGGGGAGAAAGGCAGAAGAAGGGAAGGTGGGGAGGGCGTAGGAAATATTAGAAATTGAAACATTAGAAAGTTAGTAAACACAACACCGCACTCAATTGAGTGCCTGCCACATTTTAGGAAATAGAGCTGGAAGCAGAAACATACTGCCAGCTAGTGTGGAGGTAAATAAATTGTAACAACAACTTCAACTGCATTATAACGCTAAAGAAAAACATTGCTTTTAACTAATTAAAGGAATTACACAATTGGTTAATGAGCAGACACTCAATGTCTGGGAGAGCTATATAAGACCCCAATCTCATTAGGGTTATCAATGTAAATATAGTGCTTTCCTCAAGTATCTGGGTCTTTGGTGGGAGTCATTCTGGATCCTTTACATCTTGTTTTCTGCGATTTAGGAGTGGAAACAGATTGCCATGGTATAGGAGCAGGGAGAGGTTGCAGTGAAGAGGCTGCATGAAAGGTCTCAATGTCTGGGTACTGGTCTAAGGTGATGTTTAGTTCTTTGCACATTCTCCTGATGTCAGTCGAAGATCTGTCTTGGAGTCTTTTATCCTCTGTGGTAACCTGTATTCCAAATGGATAAAGCCAGCGATATTGCAGTTTTTTCTTGAGAACAGCCTCAGTGAGCGGTTTAAGTAGGTGACGTTTCTTCAAGGTTATTGCTGATAGGTCCTGGAATAGTTTGAGATGTGATTCTTCAAACTTAATTTCTTGTGCTTCTCTCGCACGTTTTAGTATCAAATCTTTAGTGCGAAAGTCAAGAAATCTACATAGTACATCTCGAGGTGGGTCTCCTTGTTTAGGTTTAGGGCAGAGTGCCCTATGAATTCTCACAATTTCTATGTCCTGTGGGTCTTTATCTAGGAGGAGAGAGCGGAATGTGTCGGTAGCAGCCTTGGTTAGAGCTTCGGAGGCTACGGATTCTGGTAGGCCTTTTATCCGGATGTTTTTTCTGTGCTCTCAATTTTCGTGATCCTCTAAAGTAGAGTGAACAATATGCAACTGTTCCTCTTGAGGTTTAATACAGGTCAGAATAGCATTGGAGTACTCTGTGTAGCTGTTTTGGACATTTTCTAAGGTCTCCAGTCTGTGACCTTGTTGGGATATTTCTTGTTTATTGTCAGTCAGCTCTTTTCCAATGGGTTCCAATGCTTTGGATAGGATTCACTTGATGAAAGAGCGTGTTACTGGCTGTTCTTTGCTGCCAGAATCTATATCAGAGTCACTTTCCATGTCGGTGTCCGTTTCCCCCTCCGGATCGGAGTTAGAAGGGTAGTTTGTTTTAACAGCACTTGAGGTTGTCAGACGCTTTTTTAAGTATTTGTCCAGATCCGATTGCGAAGTAAGAGTGTTTGCTTTAGTTGGTCTAGGCCTTTTAGTGCCGGATTTAACCATTGTGTAATGTGTTGAATTATGAATTGGCTTCTGATTCCTTCTCTAGCTGGCTAAGATGGGAATTATAGTTTCATCTTATCAGAATTTTAGCAAGGTAATGAAAATACCAGGTCTGTTACTGTGGTCACAGTTACAAGTCTCAGAGGAATTTTGTAGTGTTCTGAAGATAGGAAGATGATAACAGTTCCTTTAAGTGGCCATTAGGTGTCAGCACAGGGTCACGTATCTGTAATCGAGCAGTTTGAAATCTTCCACTATCAAAGATTTGTTAATTTCTCTGGGTTGTAATGATACTGAGAGGGTTAAGGAGACTCACAGGAGCATAGAGTATGAAGTCTATGTTATTGAGTCTTTTATAATGGCGGAAGTTTAGAGGATTAAGTTATTAAGCTTAGGTCTTTAACATAGCTTCAGTATTTGTACCTTTAGATGAAAATGGCGCCAATTTGGGAGTGCAGAACGCCAATACCTTGGTGTCCCCCTCAGTTACTGTTCAATAAGAGAGGAGAGTGACCCCTGTCTAACTAGTTCCAGTTCCTTCCAGGCAGCACTAGGTACCGGGCCCCACAGCAATTAGCTCCGGGGCTGCAACCTCTCTTCAGGGAGAATCGTGAGCGTTCCCTGTTTATAGGGGACCTGCTTGTTAGGGAGACACCCGAATGCCGCAGCACAGTTCATCTTACCGCAGGTAACACGGCGCTAGGTCTGGGAGAGCAACTGCTGTGATCGGCGCTGCTCGGCTCTACTCCGGTCTGCTAGGCAAGCTTCACTTCGCCGTCGGCTTCCCACTGATAATCGCGGTGGAGGACCCGGCGGAAGGTAGATGCCGCCTTAGGAAGACAGCTCCAGAATGCTCAGCCAGCAGGTGCTAGGTGGACTCTCCCGCCCTCTAGCGCCGCACCGCACAAGCTGAGACCGCGGCTCTGCTGTGTAAAGCGTCTCCTCTATGAGGCAGGCAGGCTGCGCTGAGGCACCAAAGACGGCGCCGCAATCCGGGATTCAGTGCCGCGGTCGGAAGTAAGGGATTCCCGCAGATGTACGCCGCGGCTCCAGTTAGTCCGCCTGCAGGAGGGAAAACAGCCCTCGGTAGGAGGGGAGCTCCAGGCCAACCAGCGCCAGGTAGGCGCCGCTGGTCTCTGAGCCGGGTGGGTGGTACTGGGTAAGCGGGTCACTGGGGTAGCCGCCGCTCCTCTGTTACTACCGGTGGGTGATGTAGGGTCCCTCCCAGCGACGCGCCGATCTACGGTCAGAAAGATAAGGGCCGCGGTCGCCTCTGCAGAAAACAGGCAGCTCACAGTGTCTCCTACGTGATGTATACCCCAGCCTCAGGGTCTGCTATGTTACAGTTGTGGCCAAAAGTATTGACACCCCTGCAATTCTGTCAGGTAATACTCAGTTTCTTCCTGAAAATGATTGCAAACACAAATTCTTTGGTATTATTATCTTCATTTAATTTGTCTTAAATGAAAAAACACAAAAAGAATTGTCCTAAAGCCAAATTGGATATAATTCCACACCAAACATAAAAAAGGGGGTGGACAAAAGTATTGGCACTGTTCGAAAAATCATGTAATGCTTCTCTAATTTGTGTAATTAACAGCACCTGTAACTTACCTGTGGCACCTAACAGGTGTTGGCAATAACTAAATCACACTTGCAGCCAGTTGACATGGATTAAAAGGGACTGTATGGTAGGAGACCCAGGAAGACCCCGCTTCTTACCCCGAGACATAAAAAAGTCAGGCTGGAGTTTGCCAAAATTTACCTGAAAAAGCCTAAAACATTTTGGAAGAACGTTCTCTGGTCAGATGAGACAAAAGTAGAGCTTTTTGGGCAAAGGCATCAACATACACTATGTTCCAAATTATTATGCAAATGGCATTTTTCTCGGATTTTCCTAAATGGTCGGTACAAATGACAGTCAGTCTAATAAAAGTCATCACGCGTTAGAGTATACATCGAATTTTATTGAAGAAACCTCCCAATGATAACAGTATATTCTCCAAAATGAATAAAAGCTCAAAATGCACTGTTCCAAATTATTAGGCACAGTAGTATTTCTAAGGCTACGTTCACATTTGCGGTCAGCGCCGCAGCGTCGGGCGCCGCAGCGTCGCCGCATGCGTCATGCGCCCCTATATTTAACATGGGGGCGCATGGACATGCGTTGTGCTGCGTTTTGCGCCGCATGGCCGCAAGCGTTGGACGCAAGAAACGCATCAAGTTGCATTTTTTTTGCGTCCAACTTTCGGCCAAAAAGGACGCATGCGGCGCAAAACGCAGCGTTTTAGCGTGCGTTTTGCCGCGTTTTTGTTTGCGTTGTGCGCTGCGGCGCCGATGCTGCGGCGCACAACGCAAATGTGAACGTAGCCTAAACATTTGATGTGTTATAAAGAACTGAAAATGCTCATTTGTGGAATTTGCAGCATTAGGAGGTCACATTCACTGAACAAAAAAGCTATTTAACTCCAAAACATCCTAACAGGCCAAGTTACATGTTAACATAGCACCCCTTCTTTGATATCACCTTCATAATCCTTGCATCCATTGAACTTGTGAGTTTTTGGAGAGTTTCTGCTTGTATTTCTTTGCATGAAGTCAGAATTGCCTCCTAGAGCTGCTGTTTTGATGTGAACTGCCTCCCACCCTCATAGATCTTTTGCTTGATGATACTCCAAAGGTTCTCTATAGGGTTGTGGTCAGAGGAAGATGGTGGCCACACCATGAGTTTATCTCCTTTTATGCCCATAGCAGCCAATTACTCAGAGGTATTCATTGTCATGCATGAAGATGATTTTGCTCCTGAAGGCACGTTTCTGCTTTTTAGACCATGGAAGAAAGTTGTCAGTCAGAAACTCTATTTACTTTGCTGAGGTCATACCCGCTGTTTCTCCATGATTCCAGCCCAAAACATGACTCCTCCTTGCTGACGTCGCAGCCTTGTTGGGACATGGTGGCCATCCACCAACCATCCACTACTCCATCCATCTGGACCATCCAGGGTTGCTCGACACTCATCAGTAAACAAGACTGTTTGAAAATTAGTCCTCAGGTATGTCTGGGCCCACTGCAACCATTTCTGCTTGTGAACACTGTTTAGGAGTGGCCGAATAGTAGGTTTATGCGCCACAGCAAGCCTTTGAAGGAGCCTACACCTTGAGGTTCGAGGGACTCTAGACGCACCAGCAGCTTCAAATAACTGTTTGCTGCTTTGTAATGGTATTTTGGCAGCTGCTCTCTTAATCCAATGAATTTGTCTGGCAGAAAACTTCCTCATTATGCCTTTATTTGCATGAACTCTGTCTGTGCTCTGCTTCAGTCACAAATCTCATCAGAGTATGATGATCACTGTTAAGTTTTCATGAAATATCTAATTTTTTCATACCTTGTCCAAGTCATTGCACTATTTAACGCTTTTCAGCAGCAGAGAGATCCTTTTTATTTCCCATATTGCTTGAAACCTGTGACCTGCATAATAATGTGGAACATCATTTTTGAGTAGTTTTCCTTTAATTAGAATCACCTGGAAAACTAATTAATCACATGTGTTTAAGATTGATTTCAGTGATTCATTGAGCCCTGAGACACAATACCATCCACGAGTTTATTTGAAAAACAAAACAATTAAATCTTTATGACACTTAAATCCAATTTGCATAATAATTTGGAACACAGTGTAGAGTTTACAGGAGAAAAAAAGAGGCATTCAAAGAAAAGAACACGGTCCCTGCAGTCAAACATGGCGGAGGTTCCCTGATGTTTTGGGGTTGCTTTGCTGCCTCTGGCACTGGACTGCTTGACCGTGTGCATGGCATTATGAAGTCTGAAGACTACCAACAAATTTTGTAGCATAATGTAGGGCCCAGTGTGAGAAAGCTGGGTCTCCCTCAGAGGTCATGGGTCTTCCAGCAGGACAATGACCCAAAACACACTTCAAAAAACTAGAAAATGGTTTGAGAGAAAGCACTGGAGACTTCTAAGGTGGCCAGCAATGAGTCCAGACCTGAATCCCATAGAACACCTGTGGAGAGATCTAAAAATGTCAGTTTGGAGAAGGCACCCTTCAAATATCAGGGACCTGGAGCAGTTTGCCAAAGAAGAATGGTCTAAAATTCCAGCAGAGCATTGTAAGAAACTCATTGATGGTTACCGGAAGCGGTTGGTCGCAGTTATTTTGGCTAAAGGTTGTGCAACCAATAGTGTTGAGCATTCCGATACCGCAAGTATCGGGTATCAGAACAAGAAAAAGGAGCAAAAACATCCATAACATCATAATTTAAGAAATGTATATAACGTTTATTAGGAAGTTTAAATCAATACAAAATATCCACACCATAAATAGGTGCTATATGCATAGTGCACAACAAGGAGGGCAATAGAAAGAGGCTGTGACAGTAACCAGGTTAACAGCGGTACAACACAAAGTAAATCACATCAGTTACATAGGTTTGCAAGCAGGTGATCCCCATATACTATGGTCCAGCTGGTATCCAAACATTAGTTAGCATGAACAGCGTACATTATATGTGCCATGACACAGGTCACGCTTACCCATTACTGTGTATTCAAAAGGAGTGTTCCCGACTGGCCTGGTGCCCCTGGACGCGCGTTTCGCGTGATCGCTTCCTCAACCCTGTTGAGGAAGCGATCACGCGAAACGCGCGTCCAGGGGCACCAGGCCAGTCGGGAACACTCCTTTTGAATACACAGTAATGGGTAAGCGTGACCTGTGTCATGGCACATATAATGTACGCTGTTCATGCTAACTAATGTTTGGATACCAGCTGGACCATAGTATATGGGGATCACCTGCTTGCAAACCTATGTAACTGATGTGATTTACTTTGTGTTGTACCGCTGTTAACCTGATTACTGTCACAGCCTCTTTCTATTGCCCTCCTTGTTGTGCACTATGCATATAGCACCTATTTATGGTGTGGATATTTTGTATTGATTTAAACTTCCTAATAAACGTTATATACATTTCTTAAATTATGATGTTATGGATGTTTTTGCTCCTTTTTCTTGTTCTGTTTCCTATTTGGAGCTGTCCTGTTGTGCTGGCACCCGGTGAGTGCCTGGGGAGAGCTAGCTTAGTCTGCTCTCTGGTATTTTCTACCCCAGAGCTTCATGATCTTGTTAATAAGTATCGGGTATCGGCCGATACTTGCGGTATCGGAATTCTGATACCGGGATTCCGATACTTGCCGCGTATCGGATACCGGAATCGGAAGTTCCAAGATTCAAAATGCAGAAATTCAGCCAATGAGAATGATTCCAAGTGTGGGCACATCCTGTTTAGCATGGAGGGCATGAAACTACTGGCAAGGCTGTGATTGGCTGCTGAAATGATGTCATGCTGCAGTTTAAAAGTCGCTGGCGCCATTTTGCGATCACTCTGCTGTGAATTCAGTTAGTGACAGGACGCTGTTTGCTGACTGAGGGACAGTTTAGAGATAGCGATTTGCTTCTTTGTGCTTTCCAAAGGCTAATTTAGCAACCGCTGTGTTCACCTACTATTCACCTTGCTTTTGACTTGTAGCGCTGTTTTCACAGCGATCTGCAAGGTCTGTGTGTGTGTGTGTGTGTGTGTGAGTGCAGCCCACTCTCTAGTCTGAGTGCAGCCACATAGGCCATCCATAGCTGGTTGTATTCAGTTCAGGGAGGGTGGTCCATTGCCTCATACTGTTCTTTTTTTTTTTTTTTTTTTTTTTCAAGTAGTGTAGTCTGCTGCTAATTTATTCAAAAAAATCCTATTAGTGTCTTTCCACCCGTCTCCAGCTAATTTGTGGAAAAACACTACATAGGATAAAGTAGAGGAGGGTTTTTGGGCCTTGCAGCGCCGTTTACGGCTGTCTGCACGGTCTCCGTGTGACTGCAGCTCGCCCTGTAGTCTGTGAGCAGCCATAGCCTGGTTGTCTCCAGCTCAGGGTTGTTCACTGCGTCATACCGCCAAATCAATTTTAATTTTTTTTCAAGTAGTGTAGTCTGCTGCTAATTTATTTAAAAAAATCCTATTAGTGTCTTTCCACCCGTCTCCAGCTAATTTGTGGAAAAACACTACATAGGATAAAGTAGAGGAGGGTTTTTGGGCCTTGCAGCGCCGTTTACGGCTGTCTGCACGGTCTCCGTGTGATTGCAGCTCGCCCTGTAGTCTGTGAGCAGCCATAGCCTGGTTGTCTCCAGCTCAGGGTTGTTCACTGCGTCATACCGCCAAATCAATTTTCTTTTTTTTTCAAGTAGTGTAGGTTGCTGCTAATTTATTTAAAAAAATCCTATTAGTGTCTTTCCACCCGTCTCCAGCTAACTTGTGGAAAAACACTACATAGGATAACGTAGAGGAGGGTTTTTGGGCCTTGCAGCGCCGTTTACGTCTGTCTGCACGGTCTCCGTGTGACTGCAGCTCTATCTGTTGTCAGTTCAGCCCCCAAAAAAGAAATAAATAATAAAGTTCACCAAACACACCAGTTACACCACTTTACATTTGTGTAGGCCACATTAGCTCATATTAAAGTCTAGTCCACACTTTAGAAAATTAGTGTTTCTTATACCTGTTAGGAGGAGTTGCTAAGGAATAAGCACACAAATCCGTTAGTACTTTTCTGCTTATCTTTATCAGTCAACCAAGATGAAGAAGGCAGTGAGTAAGGCACGTGGGCGTGGGCGCGGAGCAGGGAGGGGACGTGGGGATTCTGTGCCTGCTGCGGGCACCGGTGACTCATCAGCACCCACTTTCACCAGGCAACAGTCGTTCATGCGCAGCTTTGTGTCAGAGCGCCGTACACCGCTGCTGCGTCAAGAACAAATTGAAGCTGTTGTCGGATGGATGGCAGCTAATGCATCAACTTCCATTAGTGCCACATCCTCTCAGACACAGAGCACTGGAGAGCAGCCATCTGTCTCTTCACCACCTGCCAAATTGCCCAGGCAGACAGAGAGCCCAGGACAGGAGCCGTCTCTACTTCTGTTCTCTGAATCTCTTGGCTTGGAAACAGGGGGCCAGCCAAGCAGCATTGGAGAAATGGAAGAAGAGGCAGGGTGCAGTGATGCCCAACAGCTTTTTCTGTCTTCCTCTGAAGAGGCGGGTGGGCCAGTGGCTCCGGTCACCACATCGCAGGCCGCATCAGCTGATGATGACACTCAGGTGCCACTTACTGGTGCGTGCTCTGCTGCTGAGACTACCCAGGAGGAGCAGTTGGGGGCAGAGGGTAGTGTAGATGATGAGGTCCTCGACCCATCTTGGCGTGAGGGACAGGAAGGTGGTGGGAGCAGCTCTGAGGAAGAGATTCCCCGTACGGCCCAAAGAGGGAGAGGGAGGGGGAAGACTGCGGATCCTGCAGCCTCCGCTTTGGCACCCGTTAGGAGCATGTCTCTTCCAAAAGCCAAAAAGGGCGCTCCCAAGACTTGCAGTGCCTGGTCCTTTTTTGACACAGTTGCAGATGACATTTGCTATGTCAGATGCAAGGTGTGTCATCAAAAAGTCAAAAGAGGGAAAAATGTCAGCAACCTCAATACCTCCAACATGTGGAAACATGTGCGCAACAGGCACCCGGCGGAGTTAGAAAAACACACTGAAGAGGTAGGCCAACCAACAGCGGCAGCTACCACCTCTTCAGCTCGTGTTGCCTCTTCCTCTAGCTCACACGCAGCTGGTTCGGCTTCCTCCCAGGATCGCCGTGGAAGAACCTCTGGCCCTGTTGTCCAGAGACCCGCTGTAATTCCACCCGCAGCACCACTTTCCCAGTCATCCACACACTCCCAGCCCAGTCTACAGCCATCGGTAGTACAGGCATGGGAGAAAAGGCGGCCTTTCTCGTCAAACCACCCACGAGCACAGGCTCTGACTGCAGGCATTGCCAAACTTCTGTCACTGGAAATGCTGTCATTCAGGCTGGTGGAGACTGACAGCTTCCGTGACTTGATGTCATTGGCAGTCCCACAGTACAATGTGCCCAGCCGCTTTTACTTCAGCAGGCAAGCCGTCCCTGCCCTGCACAAGCATGTGGAGGGACACATAAAACACGCGCTACTGAACGCCGTCAGTAGCAAGGTCCACCTCACCACCGATGCGTGGACCAGTCAACATGGACAGGGGCGATACCTTTCCCTCACTGCCCATTGGGTTAATGTCGTTGAGCCGGGTACAGACCGTGCGAGTGGCGCAGGACGTGTCCTGCCCACTCCAAGGATTGCAGGAATCCATTCTGTACGCATTGACTCCTCCTCTTACACCAGTTCCTCAGAATCATCGCTGCAGGAGCCGTCACAGTCCACCTCCACATGGACCCATGATGAACGTGTACCTGTTACGACCGACATGGGCACAGCCGTGGCCAAACGTCAACAGGCCGTGTTGAAATTAATTTTTTTGGGGAATCGTAGCCACACAGCGCAGGAGCTCTGGAATGCCATCAAGCAGGAGAGCGATGTGTGGTTTGTGCCAGCGAATCTCCAGCCAGGCATGGTAGTGTGTGATAATGGCCGAAATCTGGTGGCAGCTCTGGGCCTCGGCAACCTCACTCACATCCCATGTCTGGCACATGTGCTCAATTTGGTCGTGCAGAGCTTTTTGAGGGACTATCCGGATCTTGATGCACTGCTGCACAAGGTCCGCCTAGAGTGTGCTCACTTGCGGCGTTCCAGCACGGCAAAAGCGCGCATTGCGGCTCTGCAGCGCCGACACCGCCTGCCAGAACATCGCATCATATGTGACCTACCTACCAGGTGGAATTCCACGTTACATATGTTGGAGCGGTTGTGTGAGTAGCAGCAAGCTGTAATGGAGTACCAGCTGCTTCAGGCGCAAAAAAGTCGCAGTCAGCGCCGTACAGACTTCACAACCACAGAGTGGGCCACTATGAATGACGTCTGCCAGGTTTTGCGTCCCTTTGATTATTCCACGCGGATGGCGAGTGCAGATGATGCACTAGTCAGCATGACTGTCCCCCTTATCTGCCTGCTTGAAAAATCACTGCAAGCGCTAAGGGATGATGTTGTGGAAGAGGTGGAGGATGAGGATTCACCATTTCCATCATCTTCTGGACAGTCAGCGCCACGTGGTTCCTCACAAACGCGTAGGCAGGGGACAGTTTGTGAGGAGGATGAGGAGGAGTCAATGGAGGAGGAAGACGTCCGTCCAGAGGAGGGAGTTACCGAATTGTCCAGTACTCAGTGTGTACAGCGAGGGTGGGGTGATGACGAGCAGGCAGAGATCACGCCTCCAGCAGGGGACAGCATTTCTTGGGCAGTTGGCAGTCTGCAGCACATGGTGGATTACATGCTGCAGTGCCTGAGAAACGACCGCCGCATCGCCCACATTCTCAACATGTCTGATTATTGGGTGTTCACCCTCCTCGATCCTCGCTACCGGGACAACGTAGAAAGCCTCATCACACCGTTGAACCGGGAGCGAAAAATGCGGGAGTACCAAGACACACTGGTCAATTCCATCATCTTCTCCATTCCAACTGAGAGAAGTTCTGCTAGTGCATTCCAAAGCAGCTCAGTGCGTCCAGGCAGTGGTGGAGGCTCTGCACAAAGAGGGAGCAGAAGCAGTGCCTCTGCCCAAGGCAAGACCAGTATGGCCCAACTGTGGCACAGTTTTCTGTGCCCCCCACAAAAGTCTACACCATCACAGACGGCTCCAGTCAGCAGGAGGCAACGGTTCCGTCAGATGGTGACAGACTACATGTCTTGCCCTCTTGCTGTACTCCCAGACGGCTCTTCCCCTTTCAAGTTTTGGGTCTCAAAGCTGGATACATGGCCAGAGCTAAGCCAGTATGCATTGGAGGTGCTGTCTTGCCCTGCGGCCAGTGTATTATCGGAACGTGTCTTTAGTGCTGCAGGTGGTGTACTAACTGACCGTCGCATGCGACTATCCTCCGATAACGTTGACCGGCTTACTTTCCTGAAAATGAACAAGGCCTGGATCTCGCAGGAATTTGCCACTCCTCCTCCTGATTAAATAATTAGGTCACTGTATACGTTATCCAGGTCTCCTGTTGTGTTCATCTTTCTACCACCTGAACTTAAATTCCTGGGCTTCAACACCGCCAGTTGAGGCTCAGAAGTGCCGTCTGCACAGTCAAAACATACGACCCAGTGTTATTGGGTTTCAGTAACGTCAGCTGATCCCCAGCTGTGTAGGAAAGGAAGGAAAAGGTAGCTATTTTTGTTTAGCACCTTGCACACGCAGAACTTAACACTTATAAAATGTGTCCACTGATACCGTAACACCGTCCCGGAGGTGGGACTTTCCTTCGTAATGTGACGCAGCACAGCCGTCATTCCTACCCCCCCGGCGCCGCGCACCCGCTCCTCAGCGTTGTTTGATTCCGTCCCGGAGCCTGCGCTGTTATGTTATCCCGTGGCCAGGCACACTTAGCGCTGCCCGTCTTCTGGCATCATTTGGTGTCAGGATGGCTGCGCCTGTGCGGCCGCGCTGGCAGAGAGCCCGCCTCGCAGTGTCTTCTGATTTAATCCCACTGGGGGCCTGGGATCCATGGACATGCGCAGTGCATATCTGAACCTCCACCTCTCACTCATCTCCCTATGGCTTCTTCAGACTGTTCGGTGTCAGCTGGTCCCTAATAGCATGCCACGGCCGTGACACCGCACAGTCTTAAGAAGCCGTAGGGAGGGGAGTGAGAGGCGAGGATATGCACTGCGCATGTCCATGGATCCCAGGCCCCCAGTGGGATTAAATCAGAAGACACTGCGAGGCGGGCTCTCGGCCAGCGCGGCCGCACAGGCGCAGCCATCCTGACACCAAATGATGCCAGAAGACGGGCAGCGCTAAGTGTGCCTGGCCACGGGATAACATAACAGCGCAGGCTCCGGGACGGAATCAAACAACGCTGAGGAGCCGGTGCGCGTCGCCGGGGGGGTAGGAATGACGGCTGTGCTGCGTCACATTACGAAGGAAAGTCCCACCTCCAGGACGGTTTTACGGTTGCAGGGGACACATTTTATAAGTGTTTAGTTCTGTGTTTGCAAGGAGCATGATGAAAAGAGCCACCTTTTCCTTTTGCATCCTTTGTGCTGCACAAGCTGGCTCTTTCAGCTACAAACGCCTTGGGGGGGGGGGTAAAGGTTCCCTTTCGACTTTCTCAGGCTTCGGCCTACATTGTGTTCCTCTGCTTTTCCACCTGTCCCTGGGCTCCAACACCGCCAGTTGCCGTCCAGAAGTGCTGTACGCACAGTCAACAGTCCCTCCTCTGTTATTGGGGTTCAGTAACGTCAGCTGTTCCCCTGCTGTGTGTGTGGCAATCCCTCCTACCTCCTCCAACCTCCTCCTCCTCCACCTGTCTCTGGGCTCCAACACCGCCAGTTGCCGTCCAGAAGTGCTGTACGCACAGTCAACAGTCCCTCCTCTGTTATTGGGGTTCAGTAACGTCAGCTGTTCCCCTGCTGTGTGTGTGGCAATCCCTCCTACCTCCTCCAACCTCCTCCTCCTCCACCTGTCCCTGGGCTCCAACACCGCCAGTTGCCGTCCAGAAGTGCTGTACGCACAGTCAACAGTCCCTCCTCTGTTATTGGGGTTCAGTAATGTCAGCTGTTCCCCTGCTGTGTGTGTGGCAATCCCTCCTACCTCCTCCAACCTCCTCCAACCTCCTCCTGTCCCTGGGCTCCAACACCACCAGTTGCCGTCCAGAAGTGCTGTACGCACAGTCAACAGTCCCTCCTCTGTTATTGGGGTTCAGTAACGTCAGCTGTTCCCCTGCTGTGTGTGTGGCAATCCCTCCTACCTCCTCCAACCTCCTCCTCCTCCACCTGTCCCTGGGCTCCAACACCGCCAGTTGCCGTCCAGAAGTGCTGTACGCACAGTCAACAGTCCCTCCTCTGTTATTGGGGTTCAGTAACGTCAGCTGTTCCCCTGCTGTGTGTGTGGCAATCCCTCCTACCTCCTCCAACCTCCTCCAACCTCCTCCTGTCCCTGGGCTCCAACACCGCCAGTTGCCGTCCAGAAGTGCTGTACGCACAGTCAACAGTCCCTCCTCTGTTATTGGGGTTCAGTAACGTCAGCTGTTCCCCTGCTGTGTGTGTGGCAATCCCTCCTACCTCCTCCAACCTCCTCCTCCTCCACCTGTCCCTGGGCTCCAACACCGCCAGTTGCCGTCCAGAAGTGCTGTACGCACAGTCAACAGTCCCTCCTCTGTTATTGGGGTTCAGTAACGTCAGCTGTTCCCCTGCTGTGTGTGTGGCAATCCCTCCTACCTCCTCCAACCTCCTCCAACCTCCTCCTGTCCCTGGGCTCCAACACCGCCAGTTGCCGTCCAGAAGTGCTGTACGCACAGTCAACAGTCCCTCCTCTGTTATTGGGGTTCAGTAACGTCAGCTGTTCCCCTGCTGTGTGTGTGGCAATCCCTCCTACCTCCTCCAACCTCCTCCTCCTCCACCACCTGTCCCTGGGCTCCAACACCGCCAGTTGCCGTCCAGAAGTGCTGTACGCACAGTCAACAGTCCCTCCTCTGTTATTGGGGTTCAGTAACGTCAGCTGTTCCCCTGCTGTGTGTGTGGCAATCCCTCCTACCTCCTCCAACCTCCTCCAACCTCCTCCTGTCCCTGGGCTCCAACACCACCAGTTGCCGTCCAGAAGTGCTGTACGCACAGTCAACAGTCCCTCCTCTGTTATTGGGGTTCAGTAACGTCAGCTGTTCCCCTGCTGTGTGTGTGGCAATCCCTCCTACCTCCTCCAACCTCCTCCTCCTCCACCTGTCCCTGGGCTCCAACACCGCCAGTTGCCGTCCAGAAGTGCTGTACGCACAGTCAACAGTCCCTCCTCTGTTATTGGGGTTCAGTAACGTCAGCTGTTCCCCTGCTGTGTGTGTGGCAATCCCTCCTACCTCCTCCAACCTCCTCCTCCTCCACCTGTCCCTGGGCTCCAACACCGCCAGTTGCCGTCCAGAAGTGCTGTACGCACAGTTAACAGTCCCTCCTCTGTTATTGGGGTTCAGTAACGTCAGCTGTTCCCCTGCTGTGTGTGGCTGGCTGCGCCTGTGTGTGTGCGCTGTCCGAGATTCAGCCTCGCAGTGTCGTGTAATGTAATCCCACCGCGGGCCTGGGATCCGTGGCCATGCGCAGTGCATATCCTCGCCTCTCACTCCCCTCCCTACGGCTTCTAAAGACTGTTCGGTGTCAGCTGATCCCTAATAGCATGCCACGGCCGTGACACCGCACAGTCTGAAGAAGCCGTAGGGAGGGGAGTGAGAGGTGAGGATATGCACTGCGCATGGCCACGGATCCCAGGCCCGCGGTGGGATTACATTAGACGACACCGCGAGGCAGAATCTCGGACAGCGCACCCACACAGGCGCAGCCAGCCTGACAGCAAATGATGTCAGAAGACGGGCAGCGCAAAATGTGTGCATGGCCAAGGGGTAACCTAACAGCGCAGGCTCCGGGACAGATTCAAACAACGCTGAGGAGGCGGCGCACGGTGCCAAGGGGGTAAAATTGACTGCTGTGCTGCGTCAGATGACAAAGGAAAGTTCCACCTACTGGACGGTTGAACGCTGTGAGGGGACACATTTCATAAGTGTTAGGTTCAGCATCTGCAAGGACCATAATTAAAAGAGCTAAGTTTACCTTTTCCAGCACTAGTGGTGTACACGATGGCTCTTCCAGCTACAAACGCCTGGGGGGGGGGGTTAAAGGTTTCCTTTCAACTTGCTCCAGTGCAGGCTTCGGCCTACACTCCGCTCCCCCTGCTCCCCCTGCAGAGCCCTGGGCTCCAACACCGCCAGTTGGGGCCCGGTACCTCTAGCTGCACAGAGAAAAACACCAGCCAATGTGTCAGTGGGGTTCAGCACCGCCAGCTGTTCCCCTGCTGTGCAGCCGGCAACGTGTCCTGCAACTGCCACGCAGGCACAACAGACCCAAAAGCTGCCGCCAGTGCAGGCTTCGGCCTACACTCTGCTCCATCTCCTCCTCCTGCTGACCCCGGGCTCCAACACCGCCAGTTGGGGCCCGGTACTGCTAGCTGCACAGAGAAAAACACCAGCCAATGTGTCAGTGGGGTTCAGCACCGCCAGCTGTTCCCCTGCTGTGCAGCCGGCATCGTGTCCTGCAAAAGCCACGCAGACACAAGAACTGAAATTGAAGGGAACCTGTCCCCCCTCCCCCAGGCGTTTGTACGTTTTAAAGGCCACCTTGTACAGCGGTAATGCTGCATGTGTGCAAGGTGGCTCATAAACGTATTCTCCTCGCACATGTGGAACTGAAAACACGTCTAAAATGTGTCCTCTGTGTGACCATTTAACCGTCCCGGTGGTGTGACTTTCCTTTGTAATGACACGCTGCAACCCCCTTGGTAGCGCTGCCCGTCTTCTGGCATCATTGTTTGGCTGCCTGCGCCTCTGCGGCCGCCCTGACCCACACAACGCCCCTCGTTGTCTTATTTATTGGGACTGCGAGGGTGTGATTGACGGGCATGATCAGTGCATCAGTTCGCCTGTCCCTCATGTCCTTCCGCCTTCTGCGGACTGTGCGGCTTCATGGCCGTGGCATGCGATAAGGGATCAGATGACGCCGCACAGTCTGAAGCGGGTGTAAGGACCCGAGTGTGAGAGGCGAACATATGTGCTGCGCCAGGCCCTGAATCCCAGCCCCGCAGTGTTTTAACAATGTTAAGACACTGCGGGGCTGGGATTCATGGTCATCGCGAACCGCACCGGCCGACATTAAATGATGCCAGAACATGGGCAGCGCTAACAGCGCTAGGCCAGGGGATCACACCACAGCGCAGACTCCTGTACAGCAAATAACAACGCTCAGGAGGCTGCACCCAGCACCAAGGTGGGATTCTTGACATCTGTGCTGCGTCTCATTACAAAGGGAACTCGCGCCTCCAACACAGTTTGACTGTTTAAAGGGCTAAATGTTATACGTGTTTCATTCAGCGTGTGCAAGGAGCGAAATTAAAAGAGCAACCTTTGACTTGTGCAGCACTACTGCTGCATAAGCTGTGGCTCTTCTGCTTTGTAACCCCTGAGGGGGGGTTAAAGGTTACCTTTGAAATTGGTTCAATTAGGCTTCGGCCTACACTCTGCTCCCCCTGCAGAGCCCTGGGCTCCAACACCGCCAGTTGGGGCCCGGTACTGCTAGCTGCACAGAGAAAAACACCAGCCAATGTGTCAGTGGGGTTCAGCACCGCCAGCTGTTCGCCTGCTGTGCAGCCGGCAACGTGTCCTGCAACTGCCACGCAGGCACAACAGACCCAAAAGCTGCCGCCAGTGCAGGCTTCGGCCTACACTCTGCTCCATCTCCTCCTCCTGCTGACCCCGGGCTCCAACACCGCCAGTTGGGGCCCGGTACTGCTAGCTGCACAGAGAAAAACACCAGCCAATGTGTCAGTGGGGTTCAGCACCGCCAGCTGTTCCCCTGCTGTGCAGCCGGCATCGTGTCCTGCAAAAGCCACGCAGACACAAGAACTGAAATTGAAGGGAACCTGTCCCCCCTCCCCCAGGCGTTTGTACGTTTTAAAGGCCACCTTGTACAGCGGTAATGCTGCATGTGTGCAAGGTGGCTCATAAACGTATTCTCCTCGCACATGTGGAACTGAAAACACGTCTAAAATGTGTCCTCTGTGTGACCATTTAACCGTCCCGGTGGTGTGACTTTCCTTTGTAATGACACGCTGCAACCCCCTTGGTAGCGCTGCCCGTCTTCTGGCATCATTGTTTGGCTGCCTGCGCCTCTGCGGCCGCCCTGACCCACACAACGCCCCTCGTTGTCTTATTTATTGGGACTGCGAGGGTGTGATTGACGGGCATGATCAGTGCATCAGTTTGCCTGTCCCTCATGTCCTTCCGCCTTCTGCGGACTGTGCGGCTTCATGGCCGTGGCATGCGATAAGGGATCAGATGACGCCGCACAGTCTGAAGCGGGTGTAAGGACCCGAGTGTGAGAGGCGAACATATGTGCTGCGCCAGGCCCTGAATCCCAGCCCCGCAGTGTTTTAACAATGTTAAGACACTGCGGGGCTGGGATTCATGGTCATCGCGAACCGCACCGGCCGACATTAAATGATGCCAGAACATGGGCAGCGCTAACAGCGCTAGGCCAGGGGATCACACGACAGCGCAGACTCCTGTACAGCAAATAACAACGCTCAGGAGGCTGCACCCAGCACCAAGGTGGGATTCTTGACATCTGTGCTGCGTCTCATTACAAAGGGAACTCGCGCCTCCAACACAGTTTGACTGTTTAAAGGGCTAAATGTTATACGTGTTTCATTCAGCGTGTGCAAGGAGCGAAATTAAAAGAGCAACCTTTGACTTGTGCAGCACTACTGCTGCATAAGCTGTGGCTCTTCTACTTTGTAACCCCTGAGGGGGGGTTAAAGGTTACCTTTGAAATTGGTTCAATTAGGCTTCGGCCTACACTCTGCTCCCCCTGCAGAGCCCTGGGCTCCAACACCGCCAGTTGGGGCCCGGTACTGCTAGCTGCACAGAGAAAAACACCAGCCAATGTGTCAGTGGGGTTCAGCACCGCCAGCTGTTCCCCTGCTGTGCAGCCGGCAACGTGTCCTGCAACTGCCACGCAGGCACAACAGACCCAAAAGCTGCCGCCAGTGCAGGCTTCGGCCTACACTCTGCTCCATCTCCTCCTCCTGCTGACCCCGGGCTCCAACACCGCCAGTTGGGGCCCGGTACTGCTAGCTGCACAGAGAAAAACACCAGCCAATGTGTCAGTGGGGTTCAGCACCGCCAGCTGTTCCCCTGCTGTGCAGCCGGCATCGTGTCCTGCAAAAGCCACGCAGACACTTGCTCTTGTACCTTCTGCTCCCCATCCTGGTTCCAGTACCGTCAGCTGGTTCCGGGCAGAGCCTTTGGCTTAGGTGCCTCCCTCTGGGTATCCGAGTTCCACCAACGTCAGGTGGTCCTTGGTAGTGCTTTCAGGCACGGGTGCCTCCTGCTTAGTAACCGGGTTCCAGTAACGTCAGCTGGTCCTCGGTAGTTCCATTGGCTCTTGGACCTTCGGCTACCCATCCGGGTTCCAGCACCGTCAGCTGGTTCTCGGCAGTGTCTTTTGCTCTTGTACCTTCTGCTCCCCATCCTGGTTCCAGTACCGTCAGCTGGTTCCGGGCAGAGCCTTTGGCTTAGGTGCCTCCCTCTGGGTATCCGAGTTCCACCAACGTCAGGTGGTCCTTGGTAGTGCTTTCAGGCACGGGTACCTCCTGCTTAGTAACCGGGTTCCAGTAACGTCAGCTGGTCCTCGGTAGTTCCATTGGCTCTTGGACCTTCGGGTAGCCATCCGAGTTCCAGTTCCATCAGCTGGTTCTCGGCATTTTCTCAGCCTTCTTGTACCTTCTGCTACATTTCCAAGTTCAAGAGACTAAACACGATGACCCGGAAGACCACCCCTAAGATGACGACGACACCAGAGACGACAACCACCGTGATGACGACGACCCTGGAGACGAATACCCCGAAGACCACCCCGATGATGACGACCCCGGAGACGACGACCCTGAAGACCACCCCGATGACGACGACCCCGGAGACGACGACCCTGGAGACGACGACGACCTGGAAGACCGAGAAGCAGAAGAACAAGAGGCTGCAGAACAAAGAGCAGAAGAACATTAAGCATAACACTAAATATCAGAGCAAAAAATATTATCTAAATTATAAGCAGAAGAAGACTAAGCAGTGTATGGGGGTGAGTCCGTTCCTCCTCGTGGTGCCCCTGGATAAAGCCTGATGCTGCAGGCCAAACTGAACGCGGACAAATGTAACTCTTTTGTGACAGGCAGAACGGAAGGTGTAATCTTCAAACTTTTATAGATAACAACTACGGGAATGCCTGTCACAAATAAGAATATGATGAAGAAGTAGAATATGATGAAGATAATAGTAAAATAAAAAGAATATGAACAATGTAACCAAAAAAATAATAGGTAGAAGATGAAGAAGAAGATGAATAAGGTGAAGAAGTTGATGTCAAAGAAGCTGATGATGAGGATAATGAAGAAGAAAGTGTGGGAGAAGTAAAAAAGAAGGTGAAGGGCGTGGAAGTAGTGAAACATCAATATCTGACAAAATAAAAAAAAAAATTAACATAGTCAAAATCTTTCTACCGCCGAACGTCATAAAAAAACCCCAAAATCCTGCTATTCTATTACATTGGGCTAAACCTCTGTGCCTTTAATGTCTCCGCCACGTCCCCCAATACATCCTACATTATTCTTAGTTGTTTTCCTTCATGTAGAATGAACCTACAAGTTTATAAAGGGTTTATTTTAATTCCGATATTTTCGTCCCATTGACTTGCATTGGGATCGGGTATCGGTATCGGATTGGATCCGATATTTTGACGGTATCGGCCGATACTTTCCGATACTGATACTTTCCGATATCGGAAAGTATCGCTCAACACTAGCAACCAAGTATTAGGTTGAGGGTGCCAATACTTTTGTCTGGCCCATTTTTGGAGTTTTGTGTGAAATGATCAATGTTTTGCTTTTTGCTTCATTCTCTCTTGTGTTTTTTTCATTTAAGACAAATTAAATGAAGATAATAATATATTTGTGTTTGCAATCATTTTCAGGAAGAAACCGAGTATTATCTAACAGAATTGCAGGGGTGTCAATACTTTTGGCCACAACTGTATGTATATATAGAAATCTCAATTTATCCTACCTGATTCATATTCAGCAGTTGCAACCTCTCCAATATTATATATATAGTATATACAGTAACCTTGGTGTCTCTTATGTGATTTATATACAGCAGTCTCAGTGTATCTTATTTGATATATACAATAGAGTACCAGTGTATTTTATGTGATTTATACAGCACAATCACAGTGTATCAGATGTGATGTAGACAACAATCTCAGCATCTTCTATAAGATGTATATAACTGTTTCACTGTATCCGCTATAATGCAAACAGCAGTCTGTGTTTCATATGTGTTGAATATACAGCAGTCTTGGTGTATCCCATAGGATATAAACAGCAAAGTATCAGTGTATCCTATGTGATTTGTATACAGTAGTCTCTGTGTCTCCTATGTGATATACAGTTAAATCCAGAAATATTTGGAAAGTGGCACAAGTTTGGCCATTTTAGCTGTTTACCAAAACATATTCAAGGTACAGTTATATAATCAATATGGGCTTAAAGTGCAGACTATCAACTTTAGTTTAAGAGTATTCACATTTTAATTGAAGAAAGGATTTAGGAATTCCAGCTCTTTAATATGTAGCTGGTTCTTTTACAAGTGATGAATAGTGTTGAGCGATACCTTCCGATATGCAAAGGTATGGGTATCGGATTGGATCGGCCGATACCCAAAAAATATTGGATATCGCCGATACCGATACCCGATACCAATGCATATCAATGGGACACAAAATATCGGAATGGTTCCCAGGGTCTGAAGGAGAGGAAACTCTCCTTCAGGCCCTGGGATCCATATTCATGTATAAAATAAAGAATAAAAATAAAAAATATTGATATACTCACCCCTCGGACGGCCCCTGGCTCTCACCGGTCCAAGCGTCTGCCTCCGTTCCTAAGAATGCAGGGAGTGAAGGACCTGCGATGACGTCGCAGCTTGTGATTGGTCGCGTGACTGCTCATGTGACCGCTCATGCGACCAATCACAAGCCGCGACATCATCGCAGGTCCTACACTCACTGCATTCTTAGGAACGGAGGCTAACGGTTACATCGCTAAGGTCCAGGGTCCGCCGGAGGGGTGAGTATATCCATATTTTTTATTTTTATTCTTTATTTTTTACATGAATATGGATCCCAGGGCCTAAAGGAGAGTCTCCTCTCCTCCAGACCCTGGGAACCACACACTGGGAACTTCCGATTCCGATTTCCGATATCACAAAAATATCAGAACTCGGTATCGGAATTCCGATACAGCAAATATCGGCCGATACCCGATACTTGCGGTATCGGAATGCTCAACACTAGTGATGAAAGGTAATTGGCGAATTATCTCAAAAGCGCTTTCATGAGCTGCATGAGCTATTCCCTCATTAGTCTATTATCAATTAAGCAGGTATAAGGTCTGGAGCTGATTGCACGTGAGGAATTTGCATTTGGAACATGTGGTCAAATGAGCATCCATCACAAAGATAGCAAAAATGTTAGACTGAGGACCCATGTGTCGTAAACAGTGCCTTCCCCCCTTCCCACCGATCCCACAATGAAAACACAGACAAGCCTGGATGGGTTGAACAGGTCGGTCACAGTTTATTAATTACATATGCAGAGAAGGACAATTACATGTCATAATGGGCTCATTTCCGAAGGACCTGTCTGCGACCGACAGGCAGGCAGCCAATGAGCGGTTACGAACCTTTGCCCCTCTCTACACTTCCGCCATGACTAGTGTTGAGCATTCTGATACCGCAAGTATCGGGTATCGGCCGATATTTGCTGTATCGGAATTCCGATACCGAGATCCGATACTTTTGTGGTATCGGGTATCGGTATCGAAACAACATTAATGTGTAAAATACAACATTAATGTGTAAAATAAAGAATTAAAATAAAAAAATATTGCTATACTCACCTCTCCGACGCAGCCTGGACCTCACCGAGGGAACCAGCAGCGTTCTTTGCTTAAAATGCGCGCTTTTCCTTCCTTCCGTGACATCACGGCTTCTGATTGGTCGCGTGCCGCCCATGTGGCCGCGACGCGACCAATCACAGCAAGCCGTGACGTAATTTTCAGGTCCTTCTAGGCATTCAGTATTTTAAAATTACGTTCCGGCTTTGTGATTGGTCGCGTCGCGGTCACATGGGCGACGCGACCAATCACAAGCCGTGACGTCACGGGAGGCAGGAAACGCGCGCATTTTTAAAATTACGTCGCGGCTTGTGATTGGTTGCGTGCCGCCCATGTGACCGCGACGCGACCAATCACAGCAAGCCGTGACGTAATTTCAGGTCCTGAATGCAGAAATAGGCATCAGGACCTGAAATTACGTCACGGCTTGCTGTGATTGGTCGCGTCGCGGTCACATGGGCGGCACGCAACCAATCACAAGCCGTGACGTAATTTTAAAAATGCGCGCGTCTCCTGCCTCCCGTGACGTCACGGCTTGTGATTGGTCGCGTCGCCCATGTGACCGCGACGCGACCAATCACAAAGCCGGAACGTAATTTTAAAATACTGAATGCCTAGAAGGACCTGAAAATTACGTCACGGCTTGCTGTGATTGGTCACGTCGCGGCCACATGGGCGGCACGCGACCAATCAGAAGCCGTGACGTCACGGAAGAAAGGAAAAGCGCGCATTTTAAGCAAAGAACGCTGCCGGTTCCCTCGGTGAGGTCCAGGCTGCGTCGGAGAGGTGAGTATAGCAATATTTTTTATTTTAATTCTTTATTTTGCACATTAATATGGTTCCCAGGGCCTGAAGGAGAGTTTCCTCTCCTTCAGACCCTGGGAACCATCAGGAATACCGTCCGATACATGAGTCCCATTGACTTGTATTGGTATCGGGTATCGGTATCGGATTAGATCCGATACTTTGCCGGTATCGGCCGATACTTTCCGATACCGATACTTTCAAGTATCGGACGGTATCGCTCAACACTAGCCATGACATAATAACAGGATTATTATTTTTTTTTTTTATATATACATATATACGTATATATATATATATATATATATATATATATATATATATATATATATTTTTTTTTTTTTAAATTTACATTTATCCTATCAGCACAACACATCAATGAATATATAAGGGAAGGAGGGACAACAGCTTCCAGGGGTCAGCCTGGGAGAAAGAGAAAGTTGCTGACCCTGGGTTTCTGCATTTAACCCATGTAGGTGTGGCCGGACGCCCCTTCCCCTTTATTCCCATTGGTCAGTTGGCGTCCCAGTTAGTGCATCACTTGGGGGAGCAGTGGGAGGGGGGAATTGGGCACTGACAGTGTTTCCTTCTAGCTTTACCCCTATGTGCTCCGCAGTCAGAGGCACATCCCTTAATCAGTACTGTGCCTTCCAGGAGTGGCCAAATGAACAATTTGGTACATTTTGCAAAACAAAAGAGCACACAGGTGAGCTTTGGAAGTCAATAAGGCCTAGACGTCTAGGCCTTTTTCAGTGGAAGACAACAGTGGTGGATGATTGCAGAATCCTTTCCATAGTGAAAAAAATATTCAAAACATCCACCCTACGCTACTGTAACGGCATCGGCACACGCAGCGCACCGATACAGTTACATTCTGCGGCAGAGGAGGGAGAATCAATCTCCCTGCTCTGCCGCTATGGGGCCCCTGAGCAGGTGGGAGGGGCCCAGTGCCAGCAGTGGGCCCCCTGCCAGTCATCGCATGGTGAGATGTATCGGCATTTAGCCGATACAGCTCACCACATTGATGAGGGAAGGAGCGCTGCACTGCGCTCCTTTCCCCATCATCCCCTGTCAGCGTTTGACCTGACGTCACTTGCAGATGCTGACACTGACAGCGGGCGCGGTGACGTCACCACCTGGCGCCCCCTGTCAGGACAAGAGCGGGAGCAGGGAGCACTGCTGGAACAAGGGGGAAGAAAGGTGAGTATTTTTTTTAATGGGGCTGCCTTATACACTACAGGATCTGCCTATGGGAGGTGCTGCCTTATACACTACAGGACCTGCCTATGGGGGGTGCTGCCTTATACACTATAGGATCTGCCTATGGAGGGTGCTGCCTTATACTACAGGATCTGCCTATGGGGGGTGCTGCCTTATACACTGTAGGATCTGCCTATGGGGGGTGCTGCCTTATACACTATAGGATTTGCCTATGGGATGCTGCCTTATACACTATAGGATCTGTCTATGGGGGGTGCTACCTTATACACTATAGCATCTGCCTATGGGGGTGCTGCTTTATACTATAGGATCTGCCTATGGGGGTCCTGCCTTATACACTATAGGATCTGCCTATGGTGGGGTGCTGCCTAAAACACTATAGGATCTGCCTATGGGGGTGCTGCCTTATACACTATAGGATCTGCCTATGGGGGTGCTGTCTTATACACTATATGATCTGCCTATGGGGGTGCTGCCTTATACTACAGGATCTGCCTATGGGGGTGCTGCCTTATACACTATAGGATCTGCCTATGGGGGGGTGCTGCCTTATACACTATAGGATCTGCCTATGGTGGGGTGCTGTCTTATACACTATATGATCTGCCTATGGGGGTGCTGCCTAAAACACTATAGGATCTGCCTATGGGGGTGCTGCCTTATACACTATGGGATCTGCTTATGGGGGGGTGCTGCCTTATACACTATAGGATCTGCCTATGGGGGTGCTGCCTTATACTATAGGATCTGCCTATGGGAGGTGCTGCCTTATACACTATAGGATCTACCTATGGGGTGCTGCCTTATACACTACAGGTTCTGCCTATGGGGGTGCTGCCTTGTACACTGCAGGATCTGCCTATATGGGGTGCTGCCTTATAAAATACAGGATCTGCCTATGGGGGTGCTGCCTTATACACTACAGGATCTGCCTATGGAGGGGGTGCTGCCTTATACTTACAGGATCTGCCTATGGGGGTGCTGCCTTATTTTACAGGATCTGCCTATGGGGGTTGCTGCCTTATACTACAGGATCTGCCTATGGGGGGTGCTGTCTTATACCACAGGGTCTGACTATAGGGGTACTGTCTTATACTACAGGGTCTGCCTATAGGGGTACTGTCTTATACTACAGGGTCTGCCTATAGGGGTACTGTCTTGTACTATATTGAGGACTATCTGGCACATTATATTATATGGAGGTTATCTATGGGGCCATCATACAGTGTGGGGATTACAGTGAAGGTGCCATCATACAGTGTTGGAGCCATCAAACAGTTTGGAGTCTACTAACGGGTCAGTATACTGTGCGGGTGGTACTATACAGTGAGGGACATCATACTGTGTATAGAGGAACTGTACAGGGGGAGACTCAAGACATTATTAAATGTAAAGTGGGCACTTATTGTTATAGGTTACTGTGACTATTGGAGGGGCACACAGTGCAACATTACTTTCTAGAGGGCAAAATATGGGCACTGTTTTCTAGGGCACTTGCACCCGGCATTACTATATAGGGCTTCGGGATATCAGCACAGGTACTCCGACTCTGAGGCACGGTCAGTGTTTGATCCATACTCACACTCCAGGTAATTTACCTCCATTTTGACATATGTAGCTTCTACTTTCCAGTATATTAGCAACCTGGTGTTGCACTTTCTGGACATATGATCGTCTTGGTGCTTTCTCCTTTAGAGATTGTTACCTTTTAGGGATTCATTCACATACACATGGTATAATGTTGGTATAGGTTCATCTATATCTGGCTGTGCCCTTATAATTTACCATTATAACCACCTGTTTTGCCTTGCATATTTGGCTTTCAGTTAATTAATATGAACTTTTGGCTACCTCATATATTATATTATATTCTATTTTGTAATATATAACCGCCATTTCTCTGCACTGCATACAAGGGTACTGTTTAATTTATTGATACTTCTATGTTGGTTCTTGTACCTTGCTAAATTCCCCCATTGTTTGTCCTGGTGGTATTCTCTCCCCCCTTTTTTTATCTTAATTTGTTTGTTGTATAACTTGTTTTAATATTCATCAATAAATTTACTATTTTACATGCATGTTCCTACTTCACTTATTTTTTTTCTATGGCATTCCATATTAGAATATGTTGTTTGTATTGCTGAAGTGACTTTAGCCACCTGTGATCTAGGACTATGGGAATAATTACTATATTATAGAGGGACGCTTTAGAATTTACACAGCAGGTGCAGTAATAGGGACACATATGGCAGCAGCGGCTCAGTATTGGGGTATCAGAGGCAGTAATAGGGACACATACGGCAGCAGCAGCTCAGTATTGGGGTATCAGGTGTAGTAATAGGGACACATACGGCAGCAGCAGCTCAGTATTGGGGTATCAGGTGTAGTCATAGGGACACATACAGCAGCAGCGGCTCAGTATTGGGGTATCAGGTGTAGTCATAGGGACACATACAGCAGCAGCGGCTCAGTATTGGGGTATCAGGTGGAGTCATAGGGACACATACAGCAACAGCGGCTCAGTATTGGGGTTTCAGGTGCAGTAATAAGGACACATAGGCCATGTGCACACGTTCAGTATTTTTCGCGTTTTTTTCGCGTTTTTTCGCTATAAAAACGTGATAAAAACGCGAAAAAAACGCTAACATATGCCTCCCATTATTTTTAGTGTATTCCGCAGTTTTTGTGCAAATGTAACCTTTTTTTCCGCAAAAAAATCGCATCGCGGAAAAAAAAGCAACATGTTCATTAAAATGCGGAATTGCAGGGGATTCCGCACACCTAGGAGTCCATTGATCTGCTTACTTCCCGCACGGGGCTGTGCACACCATGCGGGAAGTAAGCAGATTGTGTGCGGTTGGTACCCAGGGTGGAGGAGAGGAGACTCTCCTCCACGCACTGGGCACCATATAATTGGTCAAAAAATAAGAATTAAAATAAAAAATAGTCCTATACTCACCCTCGATGTCTTCCCGCCTCTCCGCTACATGCTGCTGCTTCGGTTTCTGTAGCTGGTGTGCGGTGAAGGACCTGCGATGACGTCACTGTCTTGTGATTGGTCGTGAGCTGTCATGTGACCGCTCACGTGACCGCGACGTCATGGAAGGTCCTGCGCGCACACACCAGCTATAGGAAGAGGAACGGACGTCGCTGAGATCGTCTGGGTGAGTATAAGCATTTTTTTATTTTTTTTATTATTTTTAAACATTCTTTTACTATAGATGCTGCATAAGCTGCATCTATAGTAAAAAGATGGTCACACTTGTCAAACACTATGTTTGACAAGTGTGACCAACCTGTCAGTCAGTTTTCCAAGCGATGCTACAGATCGCTTGGAAAACTTTAGCATTCTGCAAGCTAATTACGCTTGCAGAATGCTAAAAAAACCGCGAAAAAAAACGGAAAAAAACCGCAAAAAAAAAATGCGGATTTCTTGCAGAAAATTTCCGGTTTTCTTCAGGAAATTTCTGCAAGAAATCCGGACGTGTGCACATACCCACATACAGCAGCAGAGGCTCAGTATTGAGGTATCAGGTGCAGTAATAGGGACACATACGGCAGCAGCAGCTCAGTATTGGGGTATCAGGGGCAGTAATAGGGACAAATACGGCAGCAGAGGCTCAGTATTGGAGTATCAAGTGCAGTAATAGGGACACATACAGAAACAGCGGCTCAGTATTGGGGTATCAGGTGCAGTAATAGGGACACATACGGCAGCAGCGGCTCAGTATTGGGGTATCAGGTGCAGTAATAGGGTCACATACGGCAGCGGCGGCTCAGTATTGGGTTATCAGGTGCAGTAATAGGGTCACATACGGCAGCGGCAGCTCAGTATTGGGTTATCAGGTGCAGTAATAGGGTCACATACGGCAGCGGCAGCTCAGTATTGGAGTATCAAGTGCAGTAATAGGGACACATACGGCAGCAGCGGCTCAGTATTGGGTTATCAGGTGCAGTAATAGGGTCACATACGGCAGCGGCAGCTCAGTATTGGAGTATCAAGTGCAGTAATAGGGACACATACAGAAACAGCGGCTCAGTATTGGGGTATCAGGGGCAGTAATAGGGACACATACGGCAGCAGTGGCTCAGTATTTGGGGTATCAGCAGGATGAGGAGTTTGTGCAGGACGGGAATAGATGGTGATGGGGCTGGAATATGAGAAGTGAAATGTGTCTTTGTTTGTTGTATTCTCTGCGGACGAGTCTTGGCTGGAAGAAGTTGTCATGTCGGTCTGGGCCAGATGGAAAAGATGGGAAAAGTGACGATTCCATCAGAGAACATAAGCGGTAAGACATTATCTGTAACTGTGCTGTGATCTCTTACATGTTCTGTAGGGCTGGTATCTACCACTGACCATATGGCGGTAATATTTATGTTGGTCTTTATATAGAGATTATCTTCAGTAGCAGCGCGGTTATCTGCTGAGGTTCTCCTCCACTGATAGGGCGGGTCACCAAATTGTAATCAAGGTTACCTGGTTAGGGGCCTACTCGGAAGCTTCGCCCCCCCCTGAACCAAAACCCTAGCTACGCCTCTGGTGATGTCCATGGCTTCCACACTTCAGGCAGTTATTGCCTTCAAAGAATTATCTACAAAGTATTAAAAATGAACATTTTAGTTATAATAAAGTTAATTTGTCCAATTACTTTTGAGCCCCTGAAATGAGGAGGTTTATTAGAAAAATGGTTGCAATTCCTAAAAGTTTCACAAGATATCTTTGTTCAACCCCTTTAATTATACCTGAAAGTCTACACTTTAATTTCATCTCAGTTGTTTCGTTTTAAAATCAAAATAGTGACATGTAATTCCTAAATATGTTTTGCAGGATATTTTTGTTCCACTCCTTTAATTAAACCTGAAAGTCTACACCTCAATTTCATCTTTTATAAAACCCAATAGTGACATGCAGAGCCGAAATCATGAAGATTTGTTCCCTGTACAAATATTTCTGGACCAAGCTGTTTACAGTAGTCTTGATGTATTATATGTGCTGTATATAGAGCAGCCTCTATATATCCTATGTGATGTATACAGAATAGTCACAGTGTATCCTGTCTGATGTCTATACAGCAGTCTCAGTCTCTCCTATGTGATGTGAACAGAAGACCCCCCACTGCTTGAGTTCAATAAATGTTGTGAGCAAAATTCCCACTTTGAGGAGACATGCAGTGTAATATGCATCTGTGTTCTACACAACTTATTGCAGTGATTAGTTCTTTATAAAATTCACCACTGAAAAAAGTCAACTGCGCTCCTGACCAAGCAACGTAAATCTGGAAAAACAGTTAAGAGTAATGTGAGGAAAATGTATGTTCGATAATGTAAAAACCATAGCTTAGGGATTTTTGCACTTCTGACCATGGTCCCAAAAGCTGCGAACTAAGATAAGCCCCCCAGCACATGTGATAGCCGTCTGTTGGTCTAAAGTCACCCCGAACCATGACGTAGGGGTGACGGTCACGGTGTGAATCGTGACATATTGGTGGCAGCGGTGTGGATTTGTGACAAATTGGTGGCAGCGGTGGGATTCATGACAAATTGGTGGCAGTGCAGTGGGAGATCTTAGAGCATTAGTGATTTGGTTTGAGCAATCATTCCTCTCACTAAAAACTTGCAAAGTTCTTGCGAGGACTCTGCGCAAATAAGTTTGGAGAACGAACTCAGTGTTTATTAGTCCTGAAACAATTGTGTGTACTGGTAATTATCCCTTCCCTTTCTCTTCGTTTTCTATCCTATCTTTTATTTGGCAACCATGGCTGCAAAAAGAGAAGCCTGGTACGCCCAGCAGAAGAAGGACACTCTTGCTGGAATATGCACGTACCATGGCCTGAACTCCCAGGGCAAGACCAAGGCTCAAATGGTCGCTGAACTGGTGCAATTTGAAGCAGACCAAGCCTGGCCACAGAGCCCAGAGGCTGCAGAAGCCAGCACAAGTGAACATGGTGCTGCAGCAGAGGTCCAACCACTGAATGCCGGCCCGATAAGCAACCAGGGCGGATTGGACCCCCACCTGCTGGCAGCCTTGGAAGAATTCCCCACTGACGACCATGAGGGATGTCGGCAGCTGATTCAGCAATACCAGCAGGAGGCCCAGGCCCGAGCCAAGCGGCAAGCGGAGCGAGAGTACCAGCTGCAGTTAGCCCGACTGCAAATGCAGGGGTCATCCCAGTCCAGCCGTGAGCCCAACAGTGCTCAGATACCAAAGCCCCGGCCCGATCACTTTCCTGTTATGGAAAAGGACGGGGACTTGTACACTTTTCTGCGGGCCTTTGAGAAAGCCTGCAGGCAGTACCAGCTGCATATACAAGAATGGGCACGATACCTGACACCAGGGCTGAGAGGCAAAGCTCTGGAGGCATTTGCTGCCCTCCCTCAAGAACAAGATGGTGACTATGAGGCCATCAAGCAGGCCCTCATAGCCAAGTACCAGCTTACACCCGAGGTGTACCGTAGATAGTTCCGAAACCTCCAACGTGGCCCATGCGACAGCTACGGCGATGTGGTGCATGGACTCAGGACCCACTTTCACCAATGGATCCAAGGACTGTCAGTGACCACCTTTGAGCAGCTGGAAGACCTGATGATCAAAGACCAGTTCTTACATCTTTGTCCAGCTGAGGTGCGACAGTTCGTGATGGACAGAGAACCCAAAGATGTGACGAAAGCAGCGCAGATTGCCGATGACTATGAGGCCAACCGTAGATCAGAAGTGCGGAAGCCAGTCACCACCAGCTGGAGAGAGGGTAAGCCTGCAACCAACCCCAGTACCCCTGCCAGCCAACACACCAGAGGTCCTGTCCCCGTAGCCAACAGCACCAGACATACCACCGAACCTCGCCAGTGTTTCGTCTGCAACCGGACTGGTCATATCAGTCCCTACTGTCCAGACAGGCTGAAGAACTCCCAATCCAAGGCCCCAGGGCCTAATGCAGCAGTTCTTTTGGTGGGTGGTGTGACTGGGAGGGTGTGTGACAACGTACAGCATGTCACCGTGGGAGGCCATGTTGCTACAGGCCTCAAGGACATCGGGGCTGAACGAACCCTCATTCGACCCGAACTGGTGGCCCCTGAAGAAATCATTCTGGGGAAAACCCTAACTGTCACTGGGATTGGGGGCTTCAGCTGTCCCTTGCCTATGGCCCGGGTTTATATTGATTGGGGTGCCGGGAGCGGGGTGAAGGAAGTGGGGCTGTCTGATAATTTGCCCACTGATGTTTTGTTGGGGACTGATTTGGGGAGGATGGTTGCATACTACGTCCCTGACACCCCTCCCCAATCTGCTAATAAGGGTAACGTTAACCCTGATGATGATGATGATGATGATGGGAAATCGCATGTGTTACCTGACCATGCTTTATCTTATAATGATGCATCTGATAACCATTTTTTCCCTAGGAGTGATGGTGAAAATGTTGTACCTGTGCCAACTGAACCTGATAATGATTTTTCTGTGAAAGTTGATGTGTCCATAGGTACAGGAGTGCTCAGCCACGTCGCTCTGCGGAGTGAGATGGCTGAGGAACCCCTAGCAGGGGCAAGTGTTGGTGCTACAGGAAATGGGGAGATACATGGGAACCGTGAGGAAGGTGATGCCATGCAATTGACCAGTGCCACCGAGGAAGGTAACTGGCCCATAAGTAGCACTGCTCCTGAGTTAATGGGGGTGGATGGGGAGGTAGAGCCCATAGCAGCGTCAGCTGATGGGTCGGTAGAAATCCCCGGGGAGACAGCCTACGTAGCTGCTGTCACCCGCAGTTAGAGTGCCCGGAACGCAGATAACTGTCTGCCTTCCGGACCCTCCTCAGTCATCATTGTGACTGAACCAGAGGTGGACCCAGAGCAGGTCCCAGAGGGCTCCCGTGGGGAAGGGACCCTGACGTCGCTTCTGGCTTCCCCTAGCCAGGAGTTTCAGGCCGCTCTGCACACAGATGCGAGCCTAGAGAGTTTGAGACAACTCACCGAGACGCCCATCTCCGAGACTGATAAGGAGAGGGTGTTCTGGGAAAGAGGAAGGTTGTACCGGGAGACAGTACCCGGAAAATCGCAAAAGGAGTGGTTGAGGGAAAGACAGCTGTTCGTCCCGCAGCAATTCCGGGGTGAGTTGCTATTGATTGCCCATGAGATCCCACTAGCTGGACACTTTGGGATCAGCAAAACAAAGGCCCGGCTGTCTCAACATTTCTATTGGCCTAAGATGGGGACAGATGTGTCAAACTACTGCCTCTCCTGTGTCAACTGTCAAAGAGTGGGGAAGGCTACAGGGATAGAGGAGCCTTTCCAGAGGATCGTGGTGGACATTGTGGGCCCGCTGGCCGTCCCCAGCAGCCCTGGAAAGCAATACATCCTTACTGTGGTAGACTACGCTACCCGGTACCCAGAGGCAGTAGCTCTGTCGTCAGCTAGGGCAGATAAGGTGGCAGATGCCCTGTTGGCTATCTTTTCACTTGTAGGATTTCCCAGGGAGATGCTCACTGATCAAGGGACCCAATTCATGTCTCGCCTAATGGAGGCTCTCTGTAAGAGAATGCAGGTGAAGCACCTGGTATCGAGTGCGTATCATCCACAGACCAATGGGTTGTGTGAATGCTTCAATGGTACCCTCAAACAGATGCTACGCATGCTGGTTGAGACACAAGGGCGCGACTGGGAGCGGTACCTCCCACACCTGCTGTTCGCTTACCGAGAGGTTCCGCAGGCCTCGACGGGGTTCTCCCCCTTCGAGCTCCTGTATGGCAGGCGAGTCCGGGGACCCCTTGGGTTGATAAGAGAATCCTGGGAAGAGGAGCTGAACCCTTCTGAAGTGTCCATAGTGGAGTATGTCATGCGCTTCCGGGACAAGATGCAGACCTTGACGCAGTTGGTGCATGACAACATGACGCAGGCTCAGGCTGATCAGAAGCACTGGTACGACCAGAACGCCCGGGAGCAGACCTACCACATGGGTCAAAAGGTGTGGGTGCTGGTCCCCGTGCCAACGGATAAACTTCAGGCAGCCCGGGAGGGCCCGTACGTCGTCCACCAACAGCTCAACCCGGTCACCTACGTGGTCACGCTTGACCACGCTCGGGGTAGGCGAAAGGCCTTTCACGTCAACATGATGAAGGCTCATCACGAACGTGAACCTTTCATCCTACCAGTTTGCAGCTTACCCGAAGACGGGGAGGAAGACACCTTCCTGGACATGTTGGCCCAAGCCAAGGCCGGTGGGTCCATCGAGGACGTGGAGGTAAGTGCCTCGTTAACTGAACCACAGCGGTTGCAGTTACAAACCACACTGGAACCCTTCCGGGTCGTGTTCTCCAACCGACCTGGAAGGACTGAGTTAGCAGTCCACGAGGTGGACACTGGGAATCATGCCCCACTACGGCGAACACCCTATCGAATCTCCGACCAGGTGCAGCAGGTTATGCGCCAGGAGATCGATGAGATGTTACAGCTGGGGGTGATTCGACGGTCAAAGAGTGCGTGGGCCTCACCCGTAGTTCTCGTGCCAAAGAAGGACCAGACCACCCGGTTCTGTGTGGACTACAGGGGGCTCAACGCCATTACAGCCTCTGATGCGCACCCAATGCCGCACATCGAGGAGCTGCTTGAGAAGTTAGCTGGCGCAAAATACCTGACAATAATGGATCTGAGTTGAGGATACTGGCAGATTCCCTTGAGCCCCGAGGTGCAGGAGAAGTCCGCCTTTATCACACCCTTTGGACTGTACGAGTCCACGGTCATGCCCTTCGGCATGAAGAATGCCCCTGCCACTTTCCAGCGGATGGTCAACCTCCTACTTCAGGGACTGGAGGAGTACGCAGTGGCGTACTTGGATGACATTGCCATCTTCAGTTCCTCCTGGGAGGAACACCTGCAGCATCTCGAGGAGGTGCTCAGGCGAATTCACCGAGCTGGACTGACTATCAAGCCGGGAGAGTGCCAGATGGGCATGAGTGAGGTCCACTACCTGGGGCACTGGTTAGGTGGAGGCACCCTGAAGCCAGAGCCTGAGAAAGTGGTGAGCAATTGTGCACTGGCCCACCCCCAGGACCAAGAAACAGGTGATGTCCGTCCTGGGCACTGCAGGGAACTATAGGCGCTTCGTACAGCACTATAGTAGCCTGGCAAAACCTTTGATGGACCTCGCCAGGAAGAAGGTACCCCACATCGTCAACTGGACAGATGGCTGTGAGGGGGCCTTCCAGGTGTTGAAAACCACACTGTGCAACGCCCCTGTGTTGAAAACAGTCGACAGCAGTCGACCGTTCTTGGTACAGACTGATGCCAGCGAGTCTGGCCTCGGTGCTGTGCTCAGCCAGGTTGACTCGGAGGACCAAGAACAACCCGTGTTGTACCTGAGCCGGAAACTTTTGCCGAAGGAAGTGGCCTACTCCACCATTGAGAAGGAGTACCTGGCCATAGTCTGGGCCCTGCAGGGCTTGCAGCCCTACTTGTACGGTCACACCTTCACCGTGGTGACCGACCACAACCCTCTGCGCTGGTTAAATGCCATGTGTGGAACCAACGGCAGGTTGCCACCCTGGAACCTTGCCCTTCAGCAGTTTGACTTCACCATTGAACACAAAACGGGCAGGGAGCATGGGAATGCAGATAGACTGTCCCGCCAGGGTGAACCTACTGAGGTGCGCATGGAGGCATACCGTGGGGTTCTGCCTCCCTAGCACAGACCAAAAGGGGGAGGTGTGAGGAAAATGTATGTTCGCCAATGTAAAAACCATAGCTGAGGGATTTTTGCACTTCTGACCATGGTCCCAAAAGCTGCGAACTAAGATAAGCCCCCCTGCACATGTGATAGCCGTCTGTTGGTCTAAAGTCACCCCGATCCGTGACGTAGGGGTGACGGTCACGGTGTGAATCGTGACATATTGATGGCAGCGGTGTGGATTTGTGACAAGTAACAACAGTAAAATCACCTAACATCACGCGTTTTACCAAAGAGGAGCATCTGCCATCACGTTAGGGGTGAGTTTATGAAATTTTTGACCAAATATTGCAGGATAATGCTTAAGTTGATAATTATATATTGCCTACGAATGAGGTTATAAATATTGAAATTGCCATTGACATAATAAAAGCTTTCCTGTGCTTTATGGCTTTTATTAAGGTGCTAGTGCCCATTCAATATCAATTCACAGTTTAGGATCTCATGTGCAACATTTTCCATTTGCTTACAGGTAATAATAATTTTCAGGTTGTCAATATACAATATGCAGTTCTACAATTTTCTACTACCCACTGACTAATATAAAGCCACGGCGACAAATTTTGACTTGAAACTGGAAACTAGGTATTTTTATGCAGCCACCATAATATCAAATAGCCCAAAAATAAATCTTTCTTAAGTTAGAAGAAGGACATTGCATTTATTAGTATTACACTGAAAATTGCAATTGTAGTTAGCACAGGGAATTTCATAAAAATGCTGCATTAATCTTGCTGGAGACCAACAGACTGACAGCAGCAATGGTAAAGATACAAATCTCCTGTGATAAAATGCTACTAAAGCAATCAAAAAATATGCTGCAGCGAATGAGATGCTTTATTTAGTAATAAACTGGTACTCGCCAGCCTTCATCCGCTAGTGCCATGGTTATAAATATAACAGTTCCGCTTGATTAAATAAGCGATTGCAAAGCAAGAGTGAAATGCTTAAAAGATGAAAAGTAGTGATGTATGATTTATACTGTTAATAGAGCTTTTCGGGCCACATTTTAACAGTGATTAGATTTTCACCCATGGGCATCATACAGTGTAGAGTCGCTAATTATGCTTATTTGCTTAAGCATTGCCTAGTGAGGACATCATCTGTATAATCTAAGAATATTAAAGGTGAGGATATGCACATGACATAGCTTGAAATATTGGTGTCTAGCGGAATTTTCCAGTGCTTTTTTGAAGGAAAATGTGCCTTGCCCCTGAGTGATGATTGTCAGTGAAGTGGCAACAAACAGTACCACTTAACCCAGGTACCATAAATATATGCCAAAATGATCAATATATTTGTGTAACAATTTTGTGCAAAATTTTAACTTTTATATGGGTATGATGCTCAGGAGTAGGCATGATTTTCATGTTTAAAGGGGATGTCTTGGACTAAAAAAAAAAAAGAAAAAATGTGACTAAGCACTAACAAGCAGGTGGCTGCACTGTTCTTTGGTGGCACACAGTGGTCGATGACCACTCTTATTACTGATTCAACGGCTTACACTGATGTCACGTCGGCAGAGCAACAGTTTCTTTTCCCAAACTGTCAAAGTCATGCAGATTGACAGTCGGTTCACTGCTGCCTAACTAGAAGAGGCAGCTGTCAATAAATATGACGCCAGCAGTCCCGCTCTGGCAGCAGAGCAGCTCAGAAGAGGAAATGCTGCTCTGTTTACAGAGAACAGCTGAGTCACCTGCAGCAGTGCTCAGAGATCATTCTGTGCCGGATGAGAACGGTGCTGGCCAACAGGGAGGTTGGCATAGTAAAAATTGAAAATTATTTTACTCAATTTCAGGCAAATTTAAGGGTTACATAGATTGGCACAGATCTGTAAACATAAGAAAATATATAGCATAAAATAGCAAAAAAAAAAATCCCTTGATGTAGCCAGATATTCCACTGACGTTAAAAGGAAGCTGTCTTGTCTACAAAGGCTATTTCCCTGCAGACACAAGAGTAACCTGCAAGTAAACAGTGCTAACCTCTTCATTAGAGTTGAGCGACTTTTACTTTTTTCGGATCGAGTCGGGTTTCGCGAAACCCGACTTTGTCAAAAGTCGGGTCCGGTGAAATCGGCCGATTATTGCGTAAAGTCGGGGGCCGACTGAAACACGAAACCCAATGCAAGTCAATGGGGAATCAAAGTCGGCAGTGAGTGGAGGACAGTAAAACACCTACAGTGCCAATTTTAATCCCAAAAGCATCACTTCTTATTACTGAAACTTGTCAATCGTAATTCACTTTATAATAATAGTTAGGCATTGAAAACTGGGGGTCATTTGGCTAAAGTTGTGGGGGGGTAGGGCTGGCTCAAGATTTTTGTGGGCCCAGGAAATGCGGAATACGTCTTGGCGGTGGAGCAGGGAGAGGTAAGTATTTCAACTTTGCAAGTGCTGTGATCCTGAGCAAGCAGGGGGGCCCACTCGTTGACATTGGCACTGGCACAGGGCCCCTCAAAGTACGGCGGTGTGTTTGACGGCGGGTGGCGCCTCCCACCGGCAGAGACACTTTTGCGTACTATGAGAGGCCCTGTGCCAGTGACGTCGCCAATGAGTATGCCCCCCTACCTGATGAAGGAACCTGCACTTTCATCTGCACCTTCCTCTTTGTCCCCGTGTAAGGTGGTATAGTATGTGGGAAGGGGAACCCGACTTTCAGCAGGGTCAGATTCTGGCTGTGTAGAGTGCAAGGGGAATGTAGTGGTCTAGGTCAATGTACCAGCAGACTCATCTAGCAGTGGCTGGGCAATGGGCAGGATGAGGAGGAAACACAGATATAATAAAGTAGGCTAAATGCAGTTCAAAACTGGTAACAGGACTAAACAGGCGGCTGTTATGATCCTAGTGGCAAGGATTGCAGGTCGGACTAGCTAAGTAACTGAACAGACTACTAGCTCTGGGGAAGTGGTAACTAGATTGACCGCAACCTGATCCTATCCGCAAACAACTATAGGCAGCCGTGGAACGTTACCTAAAAATCCTAGACGTCTCGTCACGGCCTGAGAAACTGACTATTCCTGGAGGGAAAGTAAGTCCTCACTTGCCTCAGTGGAAGACCCCAAAGATATAGAATAGCCCCCCACAAATATTAACGCTGAGTTAAGGGGAAAGCACAAACGCAGAGATGAAATCAGATTTAGCAAATGAGGCCCGCTAATACTAGATAACAGAAAATAGGAAGGGAACTGTGCGGTCAATAAAAAAACCCTATTCAAAATATCCACACAGAGATTGCTCGAGCCCCCGCACCAACTAACGGTGCGGGGGAAGCAACTCTAGAGCTTACCAGCAAAAAGAAATCACATGTTAGCAAGATGGACTAGACTCATCATACACAGAAATCATATTGCAGACAGATGAGCAAAAAATATTCAAACAGAACTTAGCTTATCCTGAAGAGGCAGAAAACGAGATAATCAGGAGTAATCAGAATAGCACTGAATACATTGACAGCCGGCAACAAGTGGAAGTGAAGCAGGGCTAAATAGGAGCCTCCCTGGTGAATAACGAGGCAGCTGATCCAGCAGACCCGCAGGATAATAAACCAAACCACCAGGGGGAGCCAAAAAACCAAAGTCACACAATACCATCTGTGACCACAAGAGGGAGCCTGAAAACGGTGTTCACAACAGTATTCGTCTGAGGATGGAAGGCCGACGAAAAAGACAAATTAATGTCCATCTTAGCACAAAAGGTCCGCCAAAATCTAAACACAAACTGGGATCCTCTGTCGGAAACAATATTTTCAGGGATCCCGTGCAAACGAACCACATTTTGAAAAAACAGAGGAACCAACTCGGAGGAGGAAGGCAACTTAGGCAAGGGCACCAAATGGACCATTTTAGAAAAACGATCACACACCACCCAAATGACCGACATTCTCTGAGAGACAGGGAGATCTGAAATAAAATCCATGGAAATGTGCGTCCAAGGCCCCTTCGGGACAGGCAAAGGCAACAACATGCCACTGGCACGACAACAGCAAGGCTTAGCCCGAGCACAAATTCCACAAGACTGCACAAAGGAACGCACATCCCGCGACAAGGAAGGCCACCAGAAGGACCTAGCCACCAAATCTCTGGTACCAAAAATCCCAGGATGGCCTGCCAACACCGAAGAATGAACCTCGGAAATAACTCTGCTGGTCCATCTATCCGGGACAAACAGTCTCTCCGGTGGACAACGGTCAGGTCTATCCACCTGAAACTCCTGCAGCACTCGTCGCAAATCTGGGGACATGGCAGACAAAATCACCCCTTCTCTGAGGATACCAGCTGGCTCTGAATCACCAGGGGAGTCAGGCACAAAACTCCTAGAAAGAGCATCAGCCTTCACATTCTTCAAACCAGGCAGGTATGAGACCACGAAATCAAAACGAGAGAAAAACAACGACCAATGAGCCTGTCTAGGATTCAGCCGCTTGGCCGACTCGAGATAAATCAAATTCTTGTGATCAGTCAAGACCACCACACGATGCTTAGCTCCCTCGAGCCAATGTCGCCACTCCTCAAATGCCCACTTCATAGCCAACAACTCCCGATTACCAACATCATAATTCCACTCGGCAGGTGAAAACTTTCTTGAAAAGAAAGCACATGGCTTCATCACAGAGCCATCAGAGCTTCTATGCGACAAAACAGCCCCCGCTCCAATCTCAGAAGCATCAACCTCGACCTGGAAAGGAAGGGAGATGTCTGGCTGACATAAGACCGGAGCCGAAGAAAACCGGCGCTTCAGCTCCCGAAAGGCCTCCATAGCCGCAGGAGACCAATTAGTAACATCAGAACCCTTCTTGGTCAAATCCGTCAATGGCTTAACAACACCAGAAAAATTAGCGATGAAGCGACGGTAAAAATTAGCAAAACCCAAGAACTTCTGAAGACTCTTAACAGATGTAGGCTGAGTCCAGTCATGAATAGCCTGAACCTTGACTGGGTCCATCTCAATAGCAGAAGGAGAAAAAAATGAAACCCAAAAAGACCTTCTGGACTCCAAAAAGACATTTTGAGCCCTTCACAAATAAAGCATTGGCACGCAGGACCTGAAACTAGGGTTGAGCGAAACGGGTCGATCATTTTCAAAAGTCGCCGACTTTTGGCTAAGTCGGCGTCTCATGAAACCCGATCCGACCCCTGTGCTTGTCGGCCATGCGGTACGCGACTTTCGCGCCAAAGTCGCGTTTCAATGACGCGAAAAGCGCCATTTCTCAGCCAATGAAGGTGAACGCAGAGTGTGGGCAGCGTGATGACATAGATCCTGGTCCCCACCATCTTAGAGAAGGGCATTGCAGTGATTGGCTTGCTGTCTGCGGCGTCACAGGGGCTATAAAGGGGCGTTCCCGCCGACCGCCATCTTACTGCTGCTGATCTGAGCTTAGGGACAGGTTGCTGCCGCTTCATCAGAAGCAGGGAGAGCGTTAGGCAGGGTCCACTAACCACCAAACCGCTTGTGCTGCAGCGATTTCCACTGTCCAACACCACCTTCGGTGTGCAGGAACAGTGGAAGCTATTTTTTTTTTTTTTTCCCCTCAGCGCTGTAGCTCATTGGGCTGCCCTAGAAGGCTCCGTGATAGCTGTATTGCTGTGTGTACGCCACTGTGGAAACCAACTGCTTTTTTCAAAGCACATATCCTCTTGTTCCTTCCTTTCTGCACAGCTATCTTTTTTGTTTGTCCACACTTTTTATTTAATTTGTGCATCAGTCCACTCCTATTGCTGCCTGCCATACCTGGCTTACATTACTGCAGGGAGATAGTAATTGTAGGACAGTTTTTTTTTTTTTTTTGTTTTTTTTTTGTGGGAGATTAAGATTGGCATTTCTGCTACAGTGCCATCCCTGTGTGTGCCATCTCTCACTGAGTGGGCCATAGAAAGCCTATTTATTTTTTCCGTGATTTGTGTTCTAAAATCTACCTCAACACAGAAACACTACATCAATCAGTGGGAGAAAAATATTGGCCTCAGTCAGGGCTTGTGTGCCACTGCTGTGTGTGCGCTATCTCTCATTCAGTGGGCTATAGCAAGCCTATATTTTTTTTTTTTTTTTTTTTTTTAATATTATTTGGTTTCAAAAGTCTCCCTGAAAAAAAAAAAAAACCTAAAAAAACAGTGGGAGAGTAATATTGCCCTTTCAGCTTGTGTGCCAGTCTTGACTCCTGGGTGTGCCACCTCTCTCCCTCTCATTCAGTGGGCCATAGAAAGCCTATTTATTTTTTTTTTTAAATATTATTGGGTTTCTAAAGTCTCCCTGAAAAAAACAAAAAATACATAAAAAAACAGTGGGAGAGTAATATTGCCCTTTCAGCTTGTGTGCCAGTCTTGACTCCTGGGTGTGCCACCTCTCTCCCTTTCATTCAGTGGGCCATAGAAAGCCTATTTATTTTTTTTTTTAAATATTATTGGGTTTCTAAAGTCTCCCTGAAAAAACAAAAAAAACCTAAAAAAACAGTGGGAGAGTAATATTGCCCTTTCAGCTTGTGTGCCAGTCTTGACTCCTGGGTGTGCCACCTCTCTCCCTCTCATTCAGTGGGCCATAGAAAGCCTATTTATTTTTTTTTTTAAATATTATTGGGTTTCTAAAGTCTCCCTGAAAAAAACAAAAAATACATAAAAAAACAGTGGGAGAGTAATATTGCCCTTTCAGCTTGTGTGCCAGTCTTGACTCCTGGGTGTGCCACCTCTCTCCCTTTCATTCAGTGGGCCATAGAAAGCCTATTTTTTTTTTTTTTTTAATATTATTTGGTTTCTAATTCTCCCTGAAAAAAAAAAAAAAACCTAAAAAAACAGTGGGAGAGTAATATTGCCCTTTCAGCTTGTGTGCCAGTCTTGACTCCTGGGTGTGCCACCTCTCTCCCTCTCATTCAGTGGGCCATAGAAAGCCTATTTATTTTTTTTTTTAAATATTATTGGGTTTCTAAAGTCTCCCTGAAAAAAACAAAAAATACATAAAAAAACAGTGGGAGAGTAATATTGCCCTTTCAGCTTGTGTGCCAGTCTTGACTCCTGGGTGTGCCACCTCTCTCCCTTTCATTCAGTGGGCCATAGAAAGCCTATTTATTTTTTTTTTTAAATATTATTGGGTTTCTAAAGTCTCCCTGAAAAAACAAAAAAAACCTAAAAAAACAGTGGGAGAGTAATATTGCCCTTTCAGCTTGTGTGCCAGTCTTGACTCCTGGGTGTGCCACCTCTCTCCCTCTCATTCAGTGGGCCATAGAAAGCCTATTTATTTTTTTTTTTAAATATTATTGGGTTTCTAAAGTCTCCCTGAAAAAAACAAAAAATACATAAAAAAACAGTGGGAGAGTAATATTGCCCTTTCAGCTTGTGTGCCAGTCTTGACTCCTGGGTGTGCCACCTCTCTCCCTTTCATTCAGTGGGCCATAGAAAGCCTATTTTTTTTTTTTTTTTAATATTATTTGGTTTCTAATTCTCCCTGAAAAAAAAAAAAAAACCTAAAAAAACAGTGGGAGAGTAATATTGCCCTTTCAGCTTGTGTGCCAGTCTTGACTCCTGGGTGTGCCACCTCTCTCCCTCTCATTCAGTGGGCCATAGAAAGCCTATTTATTTTTTTTTTTAAATATTATTGGGTTTCTAAAGTCTCCCTGAAAAAACAAAAAATACATAAAAAAACAGTGGGAGAGTAATATTGCCCTTTCAGCTTGTGTGCCAGTCTTGACTCCTGGGTGTGCCACCTCTCTCCCTTTCATTCAGTGGGCCATAGAAAGCCTATTTATTTTTTTCCGTGATTTGTGTTCTAAATTCTACCTCAACACAAAAACACTACATCAATCAGTGGGAGAAAAATATTGGCCTCAGTCAGGGCTTGTGTGCCACTGCTGTGTGTGCTATCTCTCATTCAGTGGGCTATAGCAAGCCTATTTTTTTTTTTTTTTTTTTTTTTTAATATTATTTGGTTTCTAAAGTCTCCCTGAAAAAAAAAAAAAACCTAAAAAAACAGTGGGAGAGTAATATTGCCCTTTCAGCTTGTGTGCCAGTCTTGACTCCTGGGTGTGTCACCTCTCTCCCTCTCATTCAGTGGGCCATAGAAAGCCTATTTATTTTTTTTTTTAAATATTATTGGGTTTCTAAAGTCTCCCTGAAAAAACAAAAAATACATAAAAAAACAGTGGGAGAGTAATATTGCCCTTTCAGCTTGTGTGCCAGTCTTGACTCCTGGGTGTGCCACCTCTCTCCCTCTCATTCAGTGGGCCATAGAAAGCCTTTTTTTTTTTTGGTTTTTTTAATATTATTTGGTTTCTAAAGTCTCCCTGAAAAAAACAAAAAAAACATAAAAAACAGTGGGAGAGTAATATTGCCCTTTCAGCTTGTGCGCCAGTCTTGACTCCTGGTTGTGCCACCTCTCTCTCTCTAATTGTGGGCCATAGAAAGCCTTTTTTTTTTTTTTTTTTAATATTATTTGGTTTCTAAAGTCTCCCTGAGAAAAAAAAATAAATAAATTAGGTGGGAGATTAATATTGACATTAGTGCTTGAGTGACAGTCCTGCGTGTGTGTCATCTCTGTGATTTTGTGCCACAGAAAACAGAGTGTGTAACATTGTGCCTGATTTTCCTTGTGGTCTCACCAACCTGTTAAGGGATATTGAAATCATACTGAAGTTATAGCTCACCGTGTAAGTTGTTTGATAGCAACAAATAAAGTTACTTTGGTTAAGATTTTAAAACAATGAGGAAGTCTGGTGCAAGAGGTCGTCGTGGGCGTTCATTGTCAGCTGGTAATGATGGTAGTGGTAGTGGAGCATCAGGTGGTCGTGGGGATAAAAATATTCCACCTAAGTCTGGAGCTGTGGAGCCAGTTTCGTCGTCAGGCTACACAAGGCCTCGAACGCTCTCTTTTCTGGGAGTAGGAAAACCGCTTTTAAAGGCGGAGCAGCAACAGCAAGTTTTGGCTTACATTGCAGACTCAGCCTCTAGCTCTTTTGCCTCCTCTTCCGAAACTGGTAAATGTAAAAGCAGCGCGTCGCTTGTGGATGTTCACGGTCAGGGACAAGTCGCTTCCTTGTCCTCCTCAGCAAAAACTACAACAAGAGAGAAGGATGCAGCAGGCGACACAACGGGTCACTCCATGGAGCTCTTTACACATACCGTCCCTGGCTTAGAAAGTGAAACATTTAACAGGCCATGCCCATTACAAGTATATTCTGACATGGAGTGCACTGATGCACAGCCACAGCCAGAGTACTATGCTGCTCCTTTGACTCAGACCACCACATTGCCCTCTCAGGGTACAGATCCACAATCAGACCCTGATGAGACTATGTTGCCCCGCCACGAACGCTATACCACCGACCGACACAGTGACACAGACGAAGTTGCACACGAGCTCGAAGAGGAGGTAATAGATGACCCAGTTATTGACCCCGATTGGCAGCCATTGGGGGAACAGGGTGCAGGCGGCAGTAGTTCAGAAGCGGAGGTGGAGGAGGGGCCGCAGCAGGCATCAACATCGCAACAGGTTCCATCTGCCGGGCCCGTATCTGGACCAAAACGCGTGTCAAAGCCAAAACCTGTTGGAGCACAGCGTTGCCATCCGGTTAAAGCTCAGTCTGCAATCCCTGAAAAGGGATCAGAGTCTAGGAAGAGTGCAGTCTGGCATTTTTTTAAACAACATCCAACTGATCAGCGCAAAGTCATCTGTCAAAAATGTTCAACTAGCTTAAGCAGAGGTCAGAATCTGAAAAGTCTAAATACTAGTTGCATGCATAGACACTTAACCACCATGCATTCTCAAGCCTGGACTAACTACCAAACGTCCCTCAAGGTTGTAGCACCCTCGGCCAATGAAGCTAGTCAGCAACGCAACATCCCTTCCGTCACTGTAAGGCCACCATTTTCCGCACCACCGGCAGTATCTGTGCAGGTTTCTTTGCCAGCCAAAAGCAGTCAGGGTCAGGGAATCACCAGTTTTGTAGGAGGAAATATTGCATGTAGGGCACCGGCGGAAACAATACCGTCTCCAACCGTCTCTCAGTCTGCCATGTCCACCGGCACACCCGAAAGTTCCACGATCTACAGCTCTCCAGTCCAGCTCACCCTACATGAGACTCTGGTTAGAAAAAGGAAGTACTTATCCTCGCATCCGCGTACACAGGGTTTTAACGCCCACATAGCTAGACTAATCTCGTTAGAGATGATGCCCTACCGGTTAGTTGAAAGCGAAGCTTTCAAAGCCCTGATGGAGTACGCTGAACCACGATACGAGCTACCCAGTCGACACTTTTTTTCCAGAAAAGCCATCCCAGCCCTGCACCAGCATGTTAAACAGCGCATCGTCCATGCACTCAGGCAATCTGTGAGTACAAAGGTGCACCTGACTACAGATGCATGGACCAGTAGGCATGGCCAGGGACGTTATGTGTCCATCACGGCACACTGGGTGAATGTGGTGGATGCAGGGTCCACAGGCGACATCAATTTAGGGACAGTTGTGCCTAGCCCACGGTCTAGGAAACAGTTGGCTGTAGGCGTTCGCACCCCCTCCTCCTCCTCCTCGTCCTCCTGCAGAAGCTACAGCTCTTCCACAGAACGCAGTCGGCCAACCACTCCATCGGCAGATGACACTGTTGCACACCAGTTGTCCCATTATGGGCCAGCTACTGCCAAGCGTCAGCAGGCTGTATTGGCTATGAAGTGTTTGGGCGACAACAGACACACCGCGGAAGTTCTGTCCGAGTTCTTGCAACAAGAAACGCAGTCGTGGCTGGGCACAGTAGATCTTGAGGCAGGCAAGGTAGTGAGTGATAACGGAAGGAATTTCATGGCTGCCATCTCCCTTTCCCAACTGAAACACATTCCTTGCCTGGCTCACACCTTAAACCTGGTGGTGCAGTGCTTATTGAAAACTTATCCTGGGTTCTCCGACCTGCTCCTCAAAGTGCGTGCACTTTGCTCACATATCCGACGTTCGCCTGTACACGCCAGCCGTATGCAGACCTATCAGCGGTCTTTGAACCTTCCCCAGCATCGCCTAATCATAGACGTTGCAACAAGGTGGAACTCAACACTGCACATGCTTCAGAGACTGTGCGAACAGAGGCGTGCTGTTATTTATTTGTGGGAGGATACACGGGCAGGCAGTAGGATGGCAGACATGGAGTTGTCAGGTGTGCAGTGGTCGAAGATACAAGACATGTGTCAAGTCCTTCAGTGTTTTGAGGAATGCACACGGCTGGTTAGTGCAGACAACGCCGTAATAAGCATGAGCATCCCCCTAATGCGTCTGCTGATGCAAAGTTTGACGCACATAAAGGAGCAGGCGTCTGCACCAGAGGAAGAGGGAAGCCTTGATGACAGTCAGCCATTGTCTGGTCAGGGCAGTGTACAGGACGAGGTAGCGGGCGAAGAGGAGGTGGAGGACGAGGAGGATGATGGGGATGAGTATATTTTTAATGCGGAAACTTTCACGGGGGCACAGGAAATTGGTTGCGTGTCACGGCCGGGTTCTGGTTTTTTGAGGGACACAAGTGACGTAGATTTGCCTGCAACTGCCCCTCAACCAATCACAACCGGAGATTTGACAAGTGGAACTTTGGCCCACATGGCGGATTATGCCTTACGTATCCTACAAAGGGACACACGCATTACAAAAATGATGAACGATGACGATTACTGGTTGGCCTGCCTCCTTGATCCACGCTATAAAGGCAAATTGCAAAATATTATGCCACATGAGAACTTGGAACTAATATTAGCAACCAAACAATCAACTCTTGTTGACCGTTTGCTTCAGGCATTCCCAGCACACAGCGCACGTGATCGTTCTCACACGAGCTCCAGGGGGCAGCAGACTAGGAGTGTTAGGGGTGCACACATCAGAAGTGGCGTTGGACAGAGGGGTTTTCTGACCAGGTTGTGGAGTGATTTTGCTATGACCGCAGACAGGACAGGTACTGCTGCATCAATTGAAAGTGACAGGAGACAACATTTGTCCAGTATGGTTACTAACTATTTTTCATCCCTTATCGATGTTCTCCCTCAACCGTCATTCCCATTTGATTACTGGGCCTCCAAATTAGACACCTGGCCAGAATTGGCAGAATATGCATTGCAGGAGCTTGCTTGCCCGGCAGCAAGTGTCCTATCAGAAAGAGTATTCAGTGCTGCAGGGTCAATATTAACCGAAAAAAGGACTCGTCTGGCTACCCAAAATGTTGACGATCTAACATTCATTAAAATGAACCACAACTGGATTTCAAAATCTTTTGCCCCACCTTGCCCGGCCGACACCTAGCTTTCCTATGAAAAGCTCTTGCCTGTGAATTACTTTTCTAATGTCTAATTTGCTGCTGCAGATTGTACAGCATACGACATGTTTACACCTCCCTAAATGGCCAAACTCCCCACACGGGGCCGTGGTATCGCGACTTGGCGCAAGCACCCGTGAGACTGCTGTTTGTCTGAAGAGGTGGGTGTGCTCGCTTTTGGTTGACGGCATTGCTACTGGGTCCCTCATAGTACAATGTAGTGTCTCTGGCGGTGGTGGTGCGCACCCAACGTCAGACACACCGTTGTAACATGAGTGGCCCTGGGGCGGTCCCGCCGGCCTCAAGAGAGTTCCCCCCTACCCCAGCTCAAACTGGGCTCTACTACGTGCAAAATTATGTCGCACAGCTCCACCAATCTTTAGTCTATTCGCTGACATCATTCAATGTCTGGCACTGACAATACAAATTTGTAGACATCTATGATGCAACTTAAAGTAGTCTGTGTCTGTGTCCTATATTGGCACCATTAAATAGTTACTGCCAAATTACTATGTCAGAAACACAGCAGATGAGCCCACCCCTGTACCTAAGTATGCCATCTTTTTTTTTGTTTTGGTTGTTTTGCGAGACATTAACATCTATTTATATTTTGGGAGTACTGGGACAGACACTCCTTGCACTACTCCTCCACTCAGCACCAAGCTGCCTGCCCGTGTATCCATGTAACCGCTGTAAAACTGCCATGAGCCTATTGTTTGTTATTTTAGGCCTTTGATAGCCTGTCTGCGGTCCCTACTCCTCCACTGACCACCAAGCTGCCTGCCCGTGTATCCATGTAACCGCTGTAAAACTGCCATGAGCCTATTGTTTGTTATTTTAGGCCTTTGAAGCCTTTCTGCGCTCCCTCCTTCCACTAGTCCTCCACTGACCAGACCACTGCTGCCCGTGTACCCCTGGAACCAATTTTAAAGTGCCTACAGCCAGCCCATTTTATTGTGTTAGGCCTTCGAAGCCTGTCTGCGGTCCCTCCTTCCACTAGGCCTCCACTGACCAGACCACTGCTGCCCGTGTACCCCTGGAACCAATTTTAAAGTGCCTACAGCCAGCCCATTTTATTGTGTTAGGCCTTCGAAGCCTGTCTGCGGTCCATACTTTAAATACTCCTCCACTCACCACCAAGCTGCCTGCCCGTGTATCCATGTAACCGCTGTGAAACTGCCATGAGCCTATTGTTTTTTTATGTTAGGCCTTTGATAGCCTGTCTGCGGTCCCTACTTTAAATACTCCTCCACTCACCACCACCAAGCTGCCTGCCCGTGTATCCATGTAACCGCTGTAAAACTGCCATGAGCCTATTGTTTGTTATGTTAGGCCTTTGAAGCCTTTCTGCGCTCCCTCCTTCCACTAGTCCTCCACTGACCAGACCACTGCTGCCCGTGTACCCCTGGAACCAATTTTAAAGTGCCTACAGCCAGCCCATTTTATTGTGTTAGGCCTTCGAAGCCTGTCTGCGGTCCATACTTCCACTAGTCCTCCACTGACCAGACCACTGCTGCCCGTGTACCCCTGGAACCAATTTTAAAGTGCCTACAGCCAGCCCATTTTATTGTGTTAGGCCTTCGAAGCCTGTCTGCGGTCCATACTTCCACTAGGCCTCCACTGACCAGACCACTGCTGCCCGTGTACCCCTGGAACCAATTTTAAAGTGCCTACAGCCAGCCCATTTTATTGTGTTAGGCCTTCGAAGCCTGTCTGCGGTCCATACTTCCACTAGTCCTCCACTGACCAGACCACTGCTGCCCGTGTACCCCTGGAACCAATTTTAAAGTGCCTACAGCCAGCCCATTTTATTGTGTTAGGCCTTCGAAGCCTGTCTGCGGTCCATACTTCCACTAGGCCTCCACTGACCAGACCACTGCTGCCCGTGTACCCCTGGAACCAATTTTAAAGTGCCTACAGCCAGCCCATTTTATTGTGTTAGGCCTTCGAAGCCTGTCTGCGGTCCATACTTCCACTAGGCCTCCACTGACCAGACCACTGCTGCCCGTGTACCCCTGGAACCAATTTTAAAGTGCCTACAGCCAGCCCATTTTATTGTGTTAGGCCTTCGAAGCCTGTCTGCGGTCCATACTTTAAATACTCCTCCACTCACCACCAAGCTGCCTGCCCGTGTATCCATGTAACCGCTGTAAAACTGCCATGAGCCTATTGTTTGTTATGTTAGGCCTTTGATAGCCTGTCTGCGGTCCTTACTTTAAATACTCCTCCACTCACCACCTAGCTGCCTGTGTATCCATGTAACCGATGTAAAACTGCCATGACTGCCTACTGTTTGTTATTTTAGGCCTTTGATAGCCTGTCTGCGGCCCCTACTTGCAATACTCCTCCACTGACCACAATGCTGCCTGGAGTGCCTGCCTGTGTATCCATGTAACCGATGTAAAACTGCCATGACTGCCTACTGTTTGTTATTTTAGGCCTTTGATAGCCTGTCTGCGGCCCCTACTTGCAATACTCCTCCACTGACCACAATGCTGCCTGGAGTGCCTGCCTGTGTATCCATGTAACCGATGTAAAACTGCCATGACTGCCTACTGTTTGTTATTTTAGGCCTTTGATAGCCTGTCTGCGGCCCCTACTTGCAATACTCCTCCACTGAGCACAATGCTGCCTGGAGTGCCTGCCTGTGTATCCATGTAACCGATGTAAAACTGCCATGACTGCCTACTGTTTGTTATTTTAGGCCTTTGATAGCCTGTCTGCAGCCCCTACTTGCAATACTCCTCCACTGACCACACCAATGCTGCCCGTGTACCCCTGGAACCTATTTAAAAGTTCATAGAGCCTAGTTATATATTTTATTTACTATTAATAAGGCCATGATGGACTACGCTGTACCACGCTACAAGCTAACCAGTCGACACTTCTTTTGCGAGAAAAGCCATCCCAACCCTCCACCAGCATGTAGAAGACCGCATTGTCCATGCACTCTGGCAATCTGTGAGTACAAAGGTGCACCTGACAACAGACGCATGGACCTGTAGGCATGGCCACGGAAGATTACGTGTCCATTACGGCGCAATGGGTTAATGTGGTGGATGCATGGTCCACAGGGGACAGCCTACTAAGTCTGTCTGCAGTCCCTAATTCAAATTGTCCTCCACTGTCTAAATCGGAACTTCCACCTTCTGGCTTTCGGCCTATAGTATCAGAAATTAAACTGCATTTGGCCTTCAACTTTGGTTAGGGCCTACTAACGGCTTCTGCCCCTCCCTGGTGTTGCCCTCAACTAAATAAAGCTGAGCTTCAACCTTCCGGCTCTCATTATGTGGTTTTAAAAAAAAAAATGGTGGTTAGGGCCTACTAACGGCTTCTGCCCCTCCCTGGTGTTGTCCTCAACTAAATAAAGCTGAGCTTCAACCTTCCGGCTCTCATTATGTGGTTTAAAAAAAAAATGGTGGTTAGGGCCTACTAACGGCTTCTGCCCCTCCCTGGTGTTGCCCTCAACTAAATAAAGCTGAGCTTCAACCTTCCGGCTCTCATTATGTGGTTTTAAAAAAAAAATGGTGGTTAGGGCCTACTAACGGCTTCTGCCCCTCCCTGGTGTTGCCCTCAACTAAATAAAGCTGAGCTTCAACCTTCCGGCTCTCATTATGTGGTTTTAAAAAAAAAAATGGTGGTTAGGGCCTACTAACGGCTTCTGCCCCTCCCTGGTGTTGTCCTCAACTAAATAAAGCTGAGCTTCAACCTTCCGGCTCTCATTAAGTGGTTTTAAAAAAAAAAACAATGGTGGTTAGGGCCTACTAACGGCTTCTGCCCCTCCCTGGTGTTGTCCTCAACTAAATAAAGCTGAGCTTCAACCTTCCGGCTCTCATTAAGTGGTTTTAAAAAAAAAAAAAATGGTGGTTAGGGCCTACTAACGGCTTCTGCCCCTCCCTGGTGTTGCCCTCAACTAAATAAAGCTGAGCTTCAACCTTCCGGCTCTCATTATGTGGTTTTAAAAAAAAAAATGGTGGTTAGGGCCTACTAACGGCTTCTGCCCCTCCCTGGTGTTGTCCTCAACTAAATAAAGCTGAGCTTCAACCTTCCGGCTCTCATTAAGTGGTTTTAAAAAAAAAAACAATGGTGGTTAGGGCCTACTAACGGCTTCTGCCCCTCCCTGGTGTTGTCCTCAACTAAATAAAGCTGAGCTTCAACCTTCCGGCTCTCATTAAGTGGTTTTAAAAAAAAAAAAAATGGTGGTTAGGGCCTACTAACGGCTTCTGCCCCTCCCTGGTGTTGTCCTCAACTAAATAAAGCTGAGCTTCAACCTTCCGGCTCTCATTAAGTGGTTTTATAAAAAAAATGGTGGTTAGGGCCTACTAACGGCTTCTGCCCCTCCCTGGTGTTGTCCTCAACTAAATAAAGCTGAGCTTCAACCTTCCGGCTCTCATTATGTGGTTTTAAAAAAAAAATGGTGGTTAGGGCCTACTAACGGCTTCTGCCCCTCCCTGGTGTTGTCCTCAACTAAATAAAGCTGAGCTTCAACCTTCCGGCTCTCATTAAGTGGTTTTAAAAAAAAAAAAAATGGTGGTTAGGGCCTACTAACGGCTTCTGCCCCTCCCTGGTGTTGCCCTCAACTAAATAAAGCTGAGCTTCAACCTTCTGCTCCAAATTACCATTTTAAAAAATGCAATAGGCTTTTCCGGCCTACTAAAGGTGTCTGCCCCTCCCTGGTGTTGTCCTCAACTGAACAAAGCTGAGCTTCCACATTCTGGCTTTCGCCCTATACTATCAGATATTAAACTGCATTTGGCCTACTAGTGTGGTTAGGCCCTTGAAACAGTGTCTGCTGCTCTTGGGTTTGCTACTCCACTGAACAAAGCAATGCCGCCTGTTTAGTCCTGTTACCAATTTTGAACTGCATGTAGCCTACTTTATTCTTTGGCCCTATATCTGTTTCCTCCTCATCCTGCCCATTGCCCAGCCACTGCTAAATGAGTCTGCTGGTACATTGACCTAGACCACTACATTCCCCTTGTACTCTACACAGCCAGAATCTGTCCCTGCTGAAAGTAAGGTTCCCCTTCCCGCATGTTATACCACCTTACACAGGGACAAAGAGGAAGGTGCAGATGAAAGTGCAGGTTCCTTCATCAGGTGGGGGGGCATACTCGTTGGCGACGTCACTGGCACAGGGCCCCTCAGAGTACGCAAAAGTGTCGCTGCTGGTGGGAGGCGCCCCCGCCATGCAAACACACCGCCGTACTTTGAGGGGCCCTGTGCCAGTGGCAATGCGAACGAGTGGGCCCCCCCTGCTTGCTCAGGATCACAGCACTTGCAACTTTTAAATACTTACCTTTCCCTGCAACACCGCCGTGACGTAGTCCGCATTTCCTGGGCCCACGAAAAACTTGAGCCAGCCCTACTCCCCCCACAACTTTCCCCCAATTCCCTATGCCCAACTATTATTATACAGTTAATTAAGATTGGCAAGCTTCAGAAACAAGAATGGATGTTTTTGGCATTAAAATGGGCACTGTAGGTGTTTTCCTGGCCTCCACTCACTGCCGACTATGCTTCCCCATTGACTTGCATTGGGTTTCGTGTTTCGGTCGATCCCCGACTTTTAGCGATAATCGGCCGACTGCACTCGACTCGACTCTGGACAAAATCGGGTTTCCCAAAACCCTACTCGATCTTAAAAAAATGAAAGTCGCTCAACCCTACCTGAAACACCATCCTGACCTGCTTAACATGGGACTCCCAATCATCCGAAAAAACCAGAATATCATCCAGATACACAATCATAAATTTATCCAGATATCCGCGGAAGATGTCGTGCATAAAGGACTGAAAGATAGAAGGAGCGTTAGAAAATCCAAAAGGCATCACCAAGTACTCAAAATGGCCTTCGGGCGTATTAAATGCAGTTTTCCATTCATCACCCTGCTTAATACGCACAAGGTTATAAGCACCACGAAGATCTATCTTGGTGAACCAACTAGACCCCCTAATGCGAGCAAACAGATCAGATAACAATGGCAAAGGATACTAAAATTTGACCGTGATCTTATTTAGAAGGCGATAATCAATACAAGGTCTCAGGGAACCATCCTTCTTAGCCACAAAAAAGAACCCCGCACCAAGAGGGGAGGAGGAGGGGCGAATAAGTCCTTTCTCCAAAGACTCCTTTATATAACTCCGCATAGCAGCATGCTCCGGCACTGACAAATTGAAAAGTCGTCCCTTAGGAAACTTACTACCAGGAATCAAATTTATACCACAATCACAATCCCTATGAGGAGGTAGAGAACTGAGTTTGGGCTCATCAAATACATCCTGGTAATCTGACAAAAACGCAGGGACCTCAGAAGGAGTGGATGAAGCAATTGACACCACAGGAGCGTCGCCATGAATTCCCTGACAACCCCAACTTGACACAGACATTGCTTTCCAATCCAGGACTGGATTATGAGTCTGCAACCATGGCAGGCCCAACATGACAACATCATGCAAATTATGCAATACAAAAAAGCGAATCACCTCCTGATGAACAGGAGTCATGTAAAAATAGATCAACTGACCGAACAATATATATATATAATTTATACTAGTGCATAGCCAAAAAAAGTCAAATACAAAATAGATCAATGGCCGCACTCATCTGTGCTAAAAATAAGGAAATGTGAAATATGTGGAATGTGAAGAGCATAATGGCTTATGAATAGTGTTGAGCATTCCGATACCGCAAGCATCGGGTATCGGCCGATACTTGCGGGTATCGGAATTCCAATACCGAGATCCGATACTTTTGTGGTATCGGGTATCGGTATCGAAACAACATTAATGTAAAAATGTGTAAAAGAGAGAATTAAAATAAAAAATATTGCTATACTCACCTCTCCGACGCAGCCTGCACCTTACCGAGGGAAGCGGCAGCGTTCTTTGTTTAAAATTCGCGCTTTTCTTTCCTTACGTGAAGTCCCGGCTTGTGATTGGTCGCATGCCGCCCATGTGGCGGCGACGCAACCAATCACAGCAAGCCGTGACGTAATTTCAGGTCATTCAGTATTTTAAAATTACGCTCCGGCTTTGTGATTGGTTGCGTCGCAGTCACATGGGCGACGCAACCAATCACAGCAAGCCGTGACGTAATTTCAGGTCCGTAAGGATTTTAAAATTACGTCCCGGCTTGTGATTGGTTGCGGCGCGGTCAACCAATCACAAGCCGGGAGGCTGGACACGCGCGCATTTTAAAATGGGCGCGTGTCCAGCCTCCCGTGACGTTCCGGCTTGTGATTGGTTGTGGCGCGGTCAACCAATCACAAGCCGGGAGGCTGGACACGCGCGCATTTTAAAATGGGCGCGTGTCCAGCCTCCCATGACGTCCCGGCTTGTGATTGGTTGCGGCGCGGTCAACCAATCACAAGCTGGGAGGCTGGACACGCGCGCATTTTAAAATGGTAAATTGGTATCATGATTAAGGGTGCTCAGTCACCGGAAACGCGTTGATCTTGGTTTTAATGTGCTGATGTTTTGTCCTCACACGCTATTTTGAAGTGAAATAAAGCTACGGATCTTTCACTGCATCGTTGAGCTGGATTCTTTTCCTTTTATGTTTGCCTACGCCCTGACACAGCGGTTCCGTGCTCCGAGCCTCCGGGAATGTCGATATGGTGAGCTGGACTTTGTTTTTTCTTAAGTCAGTGTAGTTACCCATTCAATCTGAGATTACCTTGACGTTTTGGTGAATGGGCTCACAATATTTGGCCAAATCTTGTGCTAAAAATCTCATGTGTTTTTTCATAAAGTTCATAAGCCATTATGCTATTCACATTCCACATATTTCACATTTCCTTATTTTTAGCACAGATGAGTGCGGTCATTGATCTATTTTGTATTTGACTTTTTTTGGCTATGCACTAGTATAAATTATATATATATATATTGTTCGGTCAGTTGATCTATTTTTACTATATACTATTTTCTGACTTGAACGTCCCGCCCTTCTCCATGCTGTGATTTTAATTACATCTCAACACAGTTGGTTCTGAGCCTCCTATATAAGTAGGCTTTATCCTGTTATTAGCCATAGGTAAGTGTTCACATTAGGCAGTCAGCTCAGATACCATAGGTAAGTGTTCACATCAGGCAGTCAGTGTAGTTACCCATTCGATCTGAGATTACCTTGACGTTTTGGTGAATGGGCTCACAATATTTGGCCAAATCTTGTGCTAAAAATCTCATGTGTTTTTTCATAAAGTTCATAAGCCATTATGCTATTCACATTCCACATATTTCACATTTTCTTATTTTTAGCACAGATGAGTGCGGCCATTGATCTATTTTGTGAACAGGAGTCATGCACATGGTCACTTGTGTCCAGTACTGAGGTTTATTCGTCGCCAATGGTGTAGCATCAATTCCCCTTAGTGGAATAGGGAATTTTAAAGGCTCCAAAACAAAACCACAACGCCTGGCAAATGACAAATCCATCAGACTCAGGGCAGCACCTGAATCCACAAAAGCCATAACCGGGTAAGATGACAGGGAACAAATCAGGGTAACAGACAAAATAAACTTAGGCTGTAAAGTACCGATGGTGACAGATTTATCAATCTTTTTTGTGCGCTTAAAGCATGCTGAGATAACATGAGCTGAGTCACCACAGTAAAAGCACAACCCATTTTGCCGTCTATAATTTTGCCGTTCACTTCTGGTCAGAATTCTATCACATTGCATAGACTCAGGTGTCTGTTCAGAAGACACCGCCAAATGGTGCGCAGGTTTGCGCTCCCGCAAACGCCGATCAATCTGAATGGCCAGAGTCATTGACTCATTCAGACCTGCAGGCGTAGGGAACCCCACCATGACATTCTTAATGGCTTCAGAAAGATCTTTTCTGAAATTTGCAGCCAGGGCACACTCATTCCATTGAGTAAGCACCGACCATTTCCGAAATTTCTGGCAGTACACCTCTGCATCATCTTGCCCCTGAGAGAGGGCCAACAACGCTTTTTCAGCCTGGTTCTCAAGATTAGGTTCCTCATAGAGCAATCCAAGGGCCAGAAAAAACGCATCCACACTGAGCAATGCAGGATCCCCTGGAGCCAATGCGAAAGCCCAATCTTGAGGATCGCCACGCAAGAAAGAAATAATAATTTTAACTTGCTGAACAGAATCCCCAGAGGAACGAGGTTTCAAAGAAAGAAACAACTTGCTGAACAGAATCCCCAGAGGAACGAGGTTTCAAAGAAAGAAACAACTTGCAATTGTTCTTAAAATTCAGGAACCTAGATCTATCTCCAGAAAACAACTCCGGAATAGGTATTCTAGGCTCTGACATAGGACTGTGCACAACAAAATCCTGAATACTTTGTACCCAGCAAGATGATCTATACTGGAGGCCAAACTCTGGATATCCATGTCAGCAGCTGAACTCAGAGCCACACCAAGATTAAGGGGAGGAGAGAAGCCAGACACACAGCAGCTAGACACACGGCAGCAAAAAAAAAAAAAAATCTCCAAGCTTCTTTTCTCCTGCTTCTGCCATGCAATTAACACTTTATAGGCCGGCTGTACTGTTATGATCCTAGTGGCAAGGATCACAGGTCGGACTAGCTAAGTAACTGAACAGACTACTAGCTCTGGGGAAGTGGTACCTAGATTGACCGCAACCTGATCCTATCCGCAAACAACTATAGGCAGCCGTGGAACGTTACCTAAAAATCCTAGACGTCTCGTCACGGCCTGAGAAACTTACTATTCCTGGAGGGAAAGTAAGTCCTCACTTGCCTCAGTGGAAGACCCCAAAGATATAGAATAGCCCCCCACAAATATTAACGCTGAGTTAAGGGGAAAGCACAAACGCAGAGATGAAATCAGATTTAGCAAATGAGGCCCGCTAATACTAGATAGCAGTAAATAGGAAGGGAACTGTGCGGTCAATAAAAAAACCCTATTCAAAATATCCACGCAGAGATTGCTCGAGCCCCCGCACCAACTAACGGTGCGGGGGAAGCAACTCCGTACCCCAGAGCTTACCAGCAAAAAGAAATCACATGTTAGCAAGCTGGACTAGACTCATCATACACAGGAATCATATTGCAAGCAGATGAGCAAAAAATATTCAAACAGAACTTAGCTTATCCTGAAGAGGCAGAAAACGAGATAATCAGGAGTAATCAGAATAGCACTGAATACATTGACAGCCGGCAACAAGTGGAAGTGAAGCAGGGCTAAATAGGAGCCTCCTTGGTGAATAACGAGGCAGCTGATCCAGCAGACCCGCAGGATAATAAACCAAACCACCAGGGGGAGCCAAAAAACCAAAGTCACACAATACCATCTGTGACCACAAGAGGGAGCCTGAAAACGGAGTTCACAACAGGCGGCATTGCTTTGTTCAGCGGAGGACAACTGTAAGGAGTGGCAGACACAGTAGGTAGGCCCAAATAATAAAGTGGGCTAAATGCAGTTCAAAATTGGTAACAGGACTAAACTGGCGACATTGCTTTGTTCAGCGGAGGACAACTGTAATGAGAGGCTGACACAGTTAGTAGGCCCAAAAAAGTAAGTAGGCTAAATGCAGTTCAAAATTGGTAACAGGACTAAACAGGCGGCATTGCTTTGTTCAGCGGAGGACAACTGTAATGAGAGGCTGACACAGTTAGTAGGCCCAAATAATTAAGTAGGCTAAATGTCTGCCAAAAAATTGTTCATAAATAAACAGGTGGCATAGCTAGGTACAGGGGTGGGCTCGTCTGCTGAGTAGCAGACAGTGGTAGTAGGCGCAAAGTATTAACTGGTCTAAATGGAGGCCAGGGCCCCTGTATATTTTAACTATCATCTATCATTTCAACAAATTTGTATTGGCAGTGCCATTGAAGGATTTAACAGCACAGACTACACAGTGGTGGAGCAGAGAGAGGTAAGTATTGCAGGTGGTAGAGCACTGTTCGAGCTGGGGGAGAACACTCTCTCGTGGGCGGCGGTACTGGCACAGTGCCCCTCATATTACGACGGTGTGTCTGACATTGGTTTTGCACCACCACCATCAGAGACACTTTATTGTACTATGAGGGACCCTGTGCCAGTGCCGTCACCCAAGAGTGGGCACACCCACCTGTCTAGTCAAACGGCACTCGCACGGGTGCTTGCGCCAGGTGGTGATCACGGCCCTGTGGGGGGGAGTTAGGCCATTTTTATACCTCCCTAAATGGGCTATGGTGGACATTCAGCAGCTGCAAATGGAGGAATTGAAGCAGCCAGTTAGAGGAGGCCAAAAGCAAGACATTTTAAAGGCAAGCTACGTGTCAGCAGGGGAAGGTGGGGCCAAATAATTTGAAATCCATGATTGGTTCATTTTAATGAAGGTTAGATCATCGACATATCGGGTAGCCAGACGAGTCCTTTTTTTCGGTCAGTATTGAACCAGCAGCACTGAAGACTCTTTCGGATAGCACACTAGCAGCAGGACAAGCGAGCTCCTGTAATGCATATTCTGCCAATTCAATGACCTGTGAGGGAGAACATCGATGAGGGAGGAAAAGTAGTTCGTAACCACACTGGAAAAATGCTGTCTCCTGTCACTTTGAATCGATGCAGCAGTACCTGTCATGTCAGCGGACATTGCGAAATCACTCCACAACCTGGTCATAAAACCCCTCTGTCCAACGCCACTTTGGATTTGTGCACCTCTAACACCTCTGCCATGTTGCCCCCTACGGCTCGTGTGAGAACCATCACCGCCGCTGTGTGCTGGGAATGCCTGAACCAAATGGTCTACAGGAGTTGCTTGTTTGGTAGCCAATATTTGCTCAAGGTTCTCATGTGGCATGATATTTTGTAATTTTCCTTTATATCGCGGATCCAGGAGGCAGGCCAACCAGTAATCGTCATCAGTCATCATTTTGATAATGCGGGGGTCCCTTTTTAGGATACGCAAGGCATACTCAGCCATGTGGGCCAATGTTCCAGGTGTCAATTCACTGCTTGTGCTGGGTTGAGGAGCACTTTCTTGCAAATCAACATCACTTGTGTCCTGCAAAAACCTTGTACCTGACCTTGCAATGCCACCAGTTTCTATTGCCCCCTGAGAAGCATCCTCCTCCCATAAATATTCATCCCCATCATCCTCCTCCTCCTCCTCTTCGTCCGCCACCTCGTCCATGAGAGTTCCCTGAGCAGACAATGGCTGACTGTCATCAAGGCTTCCCTCCTCCTCGGCTGCAGACGCCTGCTCCTTAATGTGCATCAAACTTTGCATCAGCAGACGCATTAGTGGGATGCTCATGCTTAAGATGGCGTCGTCTGCACTTACCAGCCATGTGCATTCCTCAAAACACTGAAGGACTTGACAGAGATCTTGTAGCTTCGACCACTGCACACCAGACAACTCTATATCTGCCATCCAAGTGCCTGCCCGTGTATGTGTATCCTCCCACACATAAATTATAGCACGCCTCTGTTCGCGCAGCCTCTGAACCAAGTGCAGTGTGGATTTCCACCTTCCAACGTCGATTATTAGGCGGTGCTGGGGAACATTCAGCGATCGCTGATGGTTCAGCATACGGCTGGAGTGTAAGGGCGACAGATGTACGGATGTGCGAGCAAAGTCTTTGCACCTTCAGGAGCAGGGCTGGTAAACCCGGATAATTTTTCAGGAAGCACTGCACCACCATGTTCAAGGTGTGAGCCAGGCAAGGTTTGTGTTTCAGTTCTGAAAGGGCTATGGCAGCCATAAAATTCCTTCCGTTATCACTGACTACCTTGCCTGCCTCAAGATGTACACTGCCCAGCAATGACTGAGTTTCTTGCTGCAAGTACTCGGCCAGTACTTCCGCGGTGTGTCTGTTGTCACCAAAACACTTCATTTGTAACACAGCCTGCTGACGCTTACCACTAGCTGTTCGATAATGGGTCACCTCGTGTGCAACACTGGCAGCTGCAGATGGAGTGGTCGTGCGACTGCGCTCTGTGGACGAGCTTTCGCTTCTGGAGGAGGAGGAGGAGCGGTGGCGAACGCCTACAGCCAATTGTTTCCTAGACCGTGGGCTAGGCAGAACTGTCCCACTATGGCTGTCCCCAGTGGACCCTGCATCCACCACATTAACCCAGTGCGCCGTGATGGACACGTAACGTCCATGGCCATGCCTACTGGTCCATGCATCTGTTGTGAGGTGCACCATTGCACTGACTGATTGCCTCAGTGCATGGACAATGAGGTGTTTGACATGCTGGTGGAGGGCCGGGATGGCTTTTCTCACAAAGAAGTGCCGACTGGGTAGGTCATAGTGTTGTACTGCGTAGGCCATCAGGTCTTTGAAAGCTTCACTTTCAACCAACCGGTAGTGCATCATCTCTAACGAGAATAGTCTAGCAATGTGGGCATTCAAACCCTGTGTACACGGATGAGAGGATGAATACTTTCTTTTCCTAACGAGAGTCTCTTGTAGGGTGAGCTGGACTGGAGAGCTGCATATGGTGGAACTAGCGGTGATGGTGGTGGTGGACATGGCAGATTGAGAGAGGGTTGGTGATGGTATCTTGATGTTGGCCTACATACAGTGTTTCCTACCAATAACCTTGTGATTCCCTGACTGCTTTGGCCTTGCGATGATACCTCCACATTTGCTGCTGGTGTTGTCCTAACTGGTGGGCTTACAGTGAGGGAAGCAATGTAGCGTTGCTGACTACCTTCATTCTGAGCAGGTGCACCAACGGTACGGGACGTTTGGTAGTAAGTCCAGGCTTGCAAGTGCATGCTGGTCAAATGTCTACGCATGCACGTTGTATTTAAATTTAGGGGATTCTTCCCTCTGCTAAAGGTCTTTGAGCATTTCTTACAGATAACTTTGCACTGATCATTCGGATCTTGGTTAAAAAATTGCCACACTGCACTCTTCCTACTATCAAATACCTTTTCAGGCATTGCACGCTGTGCTACTTTCACCGGATGGCCACGCTGTCCTAAAACTGGTTTTGTTTTTGACACACATACGGGCCTGCCAGATGACAGCTGTTGAGATGTAGATGGCTGCTGCGGATCATCCTCCTCCGCTTCTGAGCTACTGACAGCTGCACCCTCTTCCCCCAATGGCTGCCAATCTGGGTCAACAACTGGGTCATCTATCACCTCCTCTTCAATGTCATGTGCACCTTCCTCTGTGTCACCGTGTAAGGTGCTATAGCGTTCGGGACGGGGCACCATAGTCTCATCAGGGTCAGATTCTGGCTGAGTACACTGCGAGGGCAATTTAGTGATCTGAGTCAATGGAACAGCATAATAATCTAGCTGTGGCTGTGGATCAGTGCACTCCATGTCCGATTCATCTTGTAATGGGCAGTTAACAATTTCCAATTCTAACCCAGGCACGGTATGTGTGAAGAGCTCCATGGAGTAACCTGTAGTGTCGCCTGAAGCATCCTTCAATTTTGGTTTTGGTGAAGGACACAAGGAAACGTCTTGTTCCTGACCGGCAGCATCCACTGACAACTCGCTGCTTTTATATTTTGAACTTTCTGAAGAGGAGGCGAAAGAGCTAGAGGCTGAGTCAGCAAGGAAAGCCAAAGCTTTCTCCTGCTGCTCTGGCTTTAAAAGCGGTTTTCCTACTCCAAGATAAGGGAGCCTTCGAGGCCTTGTATAGCCAGACGATGACGCTGGCTCAACACCTCCAGCCTTAGGTGCTATTTTGCTTTTCCCACTACCACCAGATGCTCCACCACCACCATCAGTACCAGCTGTCAACGACCGCCCATGGCCTCTTCCACCAGACTTCCTCATTTTGGGGAAAATGTAACCAAAATAACAACCGTTATATGGTACTGTAAAACAAGGTAGAAGGTGTATATAAACTTGTTGAGAATTTAAATCTCCCTTTTTATTTTGGGGAGACTGCACCACAACTCAGGCCCAGTGTATAACACAACACAATGTAAGTGGCAGAACGTGGCTGGCTGATATACGACAAACTAACAGAACTGACGTATATCCACTTTGTGACAATTTGAATCTCCCTTTTTTTGGGGGAGACTGCACCAAAACTCAGGCCCAGTTTATAACACAATACAATGTAAGTGGCAGAAAGTGGCTGGAAGATATATGAAAAAATCCAAGGACTGTAGTACAATTTCAATCTCCCTACATTGATCTCAGGACAAGTATGGCAGCAACAAAAATGACTGCTGCACACAAAAGTGTGGACAAATAAACAAGATAACTGTGCAGAAAGGAGCAACAGGATTTTTGCTTTTAAAAAAGCAGTTGGTTTGCACAGCAGCGTGCAAACAGCAATGCAGCTATCAGGGAGCCTTATGAGGCAGCCTAATAAGCTACAGAGCTGATGAACAAAAATATAGCCTCCACTGTCCCTGCAAAAAAGGTGGTGTTGGACAGTGGAAATCGCTACATGGCTGCAACACTATATCAGGCCTAAAGATTTTTAGGTGGAAATTTGGCCTTCTGATTTGCCACTGAAACATCGTTTTAGCACAAACGATTTGGAGTAGCAAATCAGGCTCCCGGAGACAGCCATACAGTTTTTGCATGTTCTACTTCAATGCTGGAAGATTGATTTCACACAGGACAGGATTCTATCTATTTCACTGACAAGTTCAAATTCAGCACCAGCAAAACAAGATGTCCACTTTTTATATGGCCAGAGACATTTGACTTCGACAAGCAATCACAGAAGATCTTGTGGATGGTTTCTGCATCCTGATTTGTTGCCAGAATCAACACATATAAAATTAAAAGAAAAAAGAAAATAAAAAAGTGCGTGTTGCTCCTGTAATCTCTTCAGACGCTCCTTTAACCTCTCCACACCCCCTCCACTCATCAAACACGTCTCCCCTATCCATTCCATCCCCACCACTCTTCATATAGCAGCACCATCCTAGCCAAAGTCATACAAAAACATTAGCGGAAACGCAATAATTTACCAGAATGTGAGCGACTTTTGCCAACTTTGAGCGAACATTTTCCGAACACGTTTGCTGATCTTCAATTGTAATCTACCATGAACGCCAGCCACAGACCGCCATTCATAGAAGATTTACAATGACAGGCATGGGGCGTGACAGGGGTGCTGATCTTGTCTTGTGATACACTTCCTGTTAGCACAATTTAAATGCCACTGTCAGACATTGAAATCAGCCTTTAACTTGTCAACAGCCGCGAGTCGATCATGAATGACAACTAATCAAATCAGCTGTCATGTGCAGGGAAAGCTGCAGGGACACGACTGATGACTTATCTATATGTCATCAGTTGTGAAGAGTAGAGTTGAGCGAAACGGATCGGACAAATTCAAAAATCGCCGACTTTCGGCAAAGTCGGGTTTCATGAAACCCGAACCGATCCTAGTGTGGGATCGGCCATGAGGTCGGCGATCTTCGCGACAAAGTCGCGTTTCCTATGACGCGTTCAGCGCCATTTTTCAGCCAATGAAGGAGGACGCAGAGTGTGGGCAGAGTGATGACATAGGTCTCGGTCCCCATCATCTTAGAGAAGGGCATGACAGTGATTGACTTGCTTTCTGTGGCGTCACAGGGGTTATAAAGGGGCGTGCACGCCAACCGCCATTTTACTTCTGCCGCAAGAAACCAAAAGAAAAAGAATGCCACTGTACTATACTATTACAGCCGATGTCGGAAAGGGGTTAAAAGTTAAAATCATAAAACAACCATATAAGTCTTAGTCACATTTCTATAGACATCGAATATTCTATATATATATAGACCCTATATGGCCTGAGCAGTCGTGTAGTTAGCTTAAGGGTATGTGCACACGTTCAGGATTTTTCACATTTTTTTCGTGTTTTTTCGCAATAAAAACGCGATACAAATGCATAAAAAATGCATACATATGCATCCTATCATTTAGAATGCATTCCGCAATTTTTGTGCACATGATATGTTTTTTTCCCCTGACGAAGCCCTATTTGGAGGGCGATACGCGTTGGGTCGTGTCGCTTGGTCCGTGTTAGCCTGCACACGGGGACTGTGTCCCTGGCCTCTCCCCTGGGTAATATTATATATCTTTCACTTTAGTCATGGGTGACTTTATCTGTTTATACACTGCGCATTTCTTGCGGTGATTCATCTTTGCGGTGCACTTTCCACCGTTTATGCCCAGGTGGCTTATTATCGAGGGCTGCAGTCAGGGCTATTCTCTGCCTCGGTTGGATATCTCGCCATTGTATTTATGGCTCGGGGTGATCTATAGGTGCTAAGGCCATGAATACACATTTTGTCCTTTAGTCCCATGAGCCAGGGGGTAGGTATATATCAGTGTTGTTGTGCAGGCTTGCTTTTGTTTATTTAAATACTCCAAATATTATATGTTACCATCTGTATATGGACCAAGTTTTCTTGTGTATTGTTTTTAATTATGTTTTAATATTTTTTGTGTGGTGTACCAATAAATTCTTGTTTCTACAATTGCTTCATTATTGTTTGTATGTCCATGGTGTGCATAATATTGTGGCTTTCTTTTTCTTTTGGTTTCTTGCTACTTGATTATTGCCACTTTTTGCACCCCGGTTGATATTCATTTATTTATTTATTATAGTAGTGCGCTCGGTTTTTTGTTTCTCTTAATCTTACTTCTGCCGATCTCAACATAGGGAGAGGTTGCTGCAGCTTCGTCAGAAGAAGGGATATAGTTAGGGAGGGAAGATTAACCCCCAAACTGCTTGTGCTGTAGCTCCCTTACTACAGCGAGTATAATAAAGAAAACTTGGCCCTCAACTTCTAGAATATTTTTGGATTTTTTTAATGCAGCCAGAAAATAATATAGACGTTTCGGCCTCAATGGCCTTCATCAGTAATTATAAGTGCAAAAAATATATACAAAATATGATTGACTTGGTGTATGGTCCTTAGGAGACTCAGGGAGAATCATTTATATGCTAAACTGGAAAAATGTTCATTTTTGTGCAAGAACTGCAAGAATTGTGTCAGGGGAGGGATTCCGCATGGATCCTAATAAGGTCCAGGCCATTACGGATTGGGTGCAGCCTCATAACTTGAAGGGGTTCCAGCGATTTTTGGGCTTTGCTAACATTCTATAGGAAGTTCATTAAAGGAAGTTCATTAAAGGGAACCCGTCAACCCCAAAATTGAAGATGAGCTAAGCCCACGGGCATCAGGGGCTTATCTACAGCATTCTGGAATGCTGTAGATAAACCCCAAAGTATCATGAAAGATGAGAAAAAGAGGTTAGATTATACTCACCTGGGTGGGCGGTCTTATCCGATGGGCGTCGCGGTCCGGGGCCTCCTATCTTCATAGGATGACGTCCTCTTCTTGTCTTCACGCTGCGGCTCCGGCGCAGGCGTACTTTGTCTGCCCTGTTGAGGGCAAAGCAAAGTACTGCAGTGTGCAGGTGCCGGGCCTCTATAACCTTTCTCGGTGCCTTTTCAAAAAATGGCTTTTGGAGAATGGAGGCATTTCCTGGAGGAGGCCGTCCACCCCATTACAGTTATCACTGATCATAAAAATTTGGCCTATATCGAGTCTACCAAGAGATTGACCCCCAGACAGGCTCGGTGGGCTCTTTTTTTTTTCTCGATTTCAATTTACTATAACATTCCGCCCAGGATCTAAAAATATTAAGGCTAATGCATCATCCCAAAGCTTTGATTCTGTGTCCCCTCCAGAACCTCCCTCTTCCATTCTTCAGCCAGGAGTAGTGGTGGCTGAAATCTCATCCAATTTGCATAGGGAGATTTTGGAGGCCCAAACCCGGGCTCCAGGTAGTTAACCTCCAGGTAAATTGTTTGTACCTGAACGGTTCCGTCTCATACTCCTGCAGGAGTTTCACAATTCTGTGTTAAATGCTCATCCTGGGATGGCAGCTAAGCGGGGGGGGGCTGTTGCTAGTGGTTTCTGGTGGCCTTCTATGGTATCAGATGTTAAAAAGTTTGTGACTGCATGTGTGGTGTGCGCCCATTCCAAGAGCTCTCATACCCAGCCGACCGGGGAATTGGTGCCGTTGCCAATTCCGGATAGGCCATAGACACATTTGTCCATGGACTTTATCACAAATCTCCCTCCTTCCAGGGGCAACACAGTGGTATGGGTGGTGGTGGATAGGTTCTCCAAACAAGCCCACTTTGTACCTCTACCCGCATTACCATCTGCTGAAACCTTGACCCGCTTATTTATGCAGCATGTTGTTCGGTTGCATGGAGTGCCTGTGAATGTGGTGTCGGACAGAGGTGTGCAGTTTGTTGCCAGGTTTTGGAGGGCTTTTTGTTAGAAGCTGGGGATTACGCTGTCGTTTTCCTCTGCCTATCACCGGAGTCTAATGGACAGACAGAACGCACAAACCAATCCTTGGAGCAAATTTTGAGATGCCTGACCTCTTCCAGACAGGAGGACTGGTGTGAGGTATTGCCCATGGCAGAATTTGCATTCAACTCTCTTGTGAGTCAGTCCACTGGAAAGTCTATCTTTCAGGTCAATTATGGGTTTGACTGGGGGCATGCTTGAGGGAGCCGACGTATGGCGCTAAGCTCTCCCCGACATTTTAACAAATATCGGGCTTCTGCCTAGGAAAAGGCAGTTTTGAGCTACAGTGTGGCTGGGTGAGACACCCCAGCATCGGCCAGACAAGTTTGAGCCTTCATTTGCCCCCAGGGCTCAGAGTTGTGAGGCTCACAAGTGAGCCTGAAACAGCAGTGTGCTGGAAATTCTTCGGGCCGACAGGACATCTGAACCGACTAGCCGGTATCCCACCCACCTATGCTCAGGACTCAGTCCGGAAGAGTGGCTGTCTGCTTGGCTTGGTGGCTGCTGAGGTATGGGACTTGCAGTGCTGCTCAGACCACTTTCTGATTCTGATAAGATAAGAGAACTCAGACTGTGCAGTAGTATTCTATGCACTCTACCTACAGCAGTACGCTGCTGCTGCCACCTACTGTCCTTTCTGAAAACATGACCTGTTGCATATATTATACAGCAAGACTGTAGAGAAATGACTCTGTGACCTTCTAAATATTATCTGAGCCATTGGCATTATCCTGGAATTACATACGGCATATCCAACTATAAGTCCTTCCCTTATATTGCACATATTTCTCAGAGACAGGGCTATTAGTCCTAATAAGTCACAATCTGCAGCTGAGAAATTAAAGTCCTATGCCAGAGGGAATAACTCAGCGACATCTCAGAGACCCTCAAATAAATTGTCTCAAGGGGAGGCATCAATAGTCACAAGAATCAGACAATATGGATTCAGAGCCCATTCTGAAGCAGGTATCTATGCAGCTGCTGACTGCCATCCAAAGCTGCACTGCCTCTCTGACTGGGAAGATTGAAGAGGTTAAAACTGATTTAGGACTTCTCCGCAATGACATGTCAAATCTGATAGAGAAAGTCAGACAAGTGGAGGATAGAATTTAGACTCTGGGGGATGAAACAGCACCCTTGCCAGAACCTATCAGAGTAATAGAACAAAAAATGGAACTGTGCTTACAAAAAAATGATGATTTAGAGAATAGACTGAGGCAAAATAATATCCGTATCATTGGATTGCTGGAAAGGGCAGAAGGGAACAACCTCAGTGACTTTGTGGAGAAATGGATATGCGAGTTGTTCCTGGACGCCACCTTTTCTGCTGCATATGCAGTGGAGAGGGCACACCGTGTACCTGGAAAGTCCATTCCTCCGGGAACTCCTCCAAGACCCCTACTGGCCAGATTTCTTAATTGGAAAGATAGAGATTATATCCTGAAACTGGCACGGAAAGCCCAAGTGATTACACATGAAAATGTCACTGTAATGTTGTTTCCTGATTTTTCATCTGACTTGCAGAAAGGAAAAGCCTCATTTATATCGATCAAGAGACGTTTGAAGAGTTCCAATGTGATTTATTCAATGGCGTGTCCAGCCAGGCTAAGGGTAGTAGAAGGCGAGAGGGTAATTTTTTTTCAGAATCCAGCACAAGCGGAGCCATGGATTTCAAGGAGAGAGAGGCGTCAGAGGCAGAACTGACAGTGCATGTCAATATGAAAATTTATTGTATTGATACTGCGTTATCTGTTTCAGATAGAGGTCATCAACCTGAACCCTGCAGGTTACTGTTTAAAATGCTTGGCAATAGATATGTTTATTTCTGTGCGGGATTATCAGCAAAACTACTTGAAATACCTCTTTGAATTTAATGTCTAACTATTGAAATAGCGTTTATATTTGTATGGGCTTGTTGAACTGTTCATGCAATGATTAACTGAAAGAAGTTTTACTTCCCCTGAGTTGGATAGCTAGGAGGAAAGGAGGCAGTGTATATTCATGGGGTAAGATTCATGTTTTGACTGTATACCCCGATGTTAGTGCTATCGGAAATGACTGATGGAGATTATAAAGATCCGAAATGGGGTGATGGTGAGTTACACATTTTTGTGGGTGCCTGCGCCCCTGTCCCTGGCCTGAGGACTTTGTTACCCTACGGGTTCAGCAAAAACCGGGTTTTCGGATCAATATTTCTGTAGTTGCGGGGAACTATTTATGATATATACACTGAATCTATTATAGTTGTTATTAGTGGCTCAGATAGACAAGAATATAAGAATCTATTTATGCCTATACTTAAGGTTTGGGAAGTTTATAGGCATCCCCAGTTCTATTTCTATGGCCATTATTGGTCTTTGGTTCTAGATCCAATTCTAATTTCAGTTGAATGTGAGCATTGCATTTATACTACATCTTCCAAGGGCGGTCTGCAAACAATAAATTTAAACACTCTCAGGGGGAATGGTATCCTATATCAAAATTTTATATGGAGACTATATGGCATCACTTAAGCTTCTTTCATGGAACATTAGGGGGTTGGGAAATGCCAGGAAGTGGAATATGGTATTTTCCCAGATACGTAAGTCGCAGGCACAGATAATATGCCTTCAGGAGACCCACTTAACACCAAACACTGTATCCAGACTGAATAAAACTTGGATACAATGGCAGAAGCATGCCACACATACTTCCTATTCTAGAGGGGTAGTCACCATTGTACATAAGTCACTGATGTGAGTGGTCAGTTCAAGCCGTCAAAAGAGACATGGAAGGTATATTTATTTTTATATATGCGTTTATAGATATTGTGCCTTATGTGCTATTTGATATTTACAACCCACCACTAGCCAAAATGGATGTACTCCAGCAGGCAGTAATTTTTGTATCACAGTATCCTGATGCTAAAATATTATATATGGGAGACTTTAATATGGTTCTCAATGTACATTTAGATAGACTGAGCGCTGCAAATTCTAGGCCTGGTAATCAGGACAACACTGCCTTATATACTTTTATAACGGAGATGGGCTGAATTGATCTGTGGAGGCAGCAACATCCACTCAAGAAAGAGTTTTCCTGTTATACACCAGCTGCTCGATGTTTGTCTCGAATAGATCATGTATTTGGGAATAATGCTGTATTTTCAGACTCAGATTGAGTAAAATTGAATATGTCCCTAGAGCTGTATCACACCATGCTTCATTGGTGGTATGCCGTCATCTAAGGGGCCCTAACAGACCTAAGAGGTTCCGCATACATCCGTTTTGGCTATCCCTCATAAGGGAGCATGGTAGAATAACAGCTCAATTAGAGGTTTTTATAGCGGATCATGGTGACTTCCCTGATAAATTGGTAGTGTGGGATACACTTAAAGCACATCTGAGGGGATGTGTCAGGTCCACAATTTCATATATTAAAATGGAGTCCTCTATGGGGGAACAGAAACTTGCTGAGGAATGTAAGTCGCTGGAGGCTGAGTATGTTAATAATCCCTCTGATAATTCTTTACACAATTGGCTTGGGAAGATGAGGGAGTACCTGAGGCACGTACAGGAAAAGGCACAGAGAAAACTGTTTTTTACTAAGCAGACTTATTTTGAGCTAGGTAACCAATCGAGTAATTTCTGGCATACATAGTCCAACAAAATCAAATGTCCCCATCAATTTTGGCAATTAATACAAAGGAGGGAAGCACGTTGCTTAAATCAGATCAATTTGCAGGTAGATTTGAACAATACTTTAGAGAGCTGTATGGCTCCCCATTAAACCACATTAAACCAGATTAAATTTGTCAAGCTCTCTTGTGCGAATCAAGCATTCCTGGATAGAGATATCTCCTTGGAAGAAATTCGGGAAGCAGTTATGTCTCTCTCTGATGGAAAAACTCCCGGGCCTGATAGCATGCCCATAGAATTATGCAAAAGATATATAGATCAGACAGGTCCAGTTCTCTTGCAAACCAATCTGAAGCACTTGCTTCCTCAATCCTCTATGATACCACTATAGTGGTAATCCCTAAGCCAGATAAACCAGCTGAAGAGTGCAGTTCTTATCGCCTCATATGTGGCACCCCAGGAGATCGGGTACCACAGTAGTGCTGTCTTCCTCACGGGGAGGATAGTGCTAGTGTAATAGAGTGCAGGGTTGAGTATGTCACCACGGAACAGACAGACCAACTGTTGAGGGGATTTTATTAAAAGGAGTAAGATTGTCCTCGCAGGGAGTAAACAGGGGGTTAATTGAGATAAAGCAAACAGTAAACAGTTAAGCGGAATCGCAACGGTTAATGAATGTTCTTGTAACTCACGGAGTTCCTGACTGGAAGGTCCTTATTCCAGTGCGGGTACAGTCACCAGCAGCGCTCAGGTCACTGTAAGGGGATACGTCTTCTCTGATTATGGAGGCTTCCAAGTCCACACTCTCACATCCAGCCTTCACTACGGCTGGTATCTTAGCCTCAGTGCCCTCACGGGGAGCACTCTCTCATGGGGAGCGCGGTGCTGCAGCCTGCTTTCTCTCTGGCGCGCTGTCCCCTCGGTCTCGCGCGCTCTGCTCTTTTCTGACCACACCCCCCTCACTTCCTCTCTGCCCCCAGCAGTCACATGGTCCCTTCTGTCCAGGGCAGAAAGTCTTCCCCCGACAACCCAGCTGTCTGACTAAGTGGTTCCAGGTAAGGAGCAGGGAAAGCAACCTCCTTACATTGCCCCTCTCTTGAAGCTCGCCATTCTATGGGCGAGGACTCTTCGTGCTTCTCTTTGTTCTTTTGAGGGGAGTCAGATACCTGCAATTCTCGCATCTCCTTCTGCCTTTGTTCTTTCACATACTGCCAAACTAAATGGTCTAGGAGTTGTTCATCAGTCAGGTTGAGATATTTTTCCTCTACCTCGTCGGCAGCCATAGAAGAAAATTCCTCAGACGTATTTTGTGTTGTCTCATTAGATTTACCAACGGCATCCACTGTCCTCTTCTTCTTCTTCTTCTTCTTTTTGACTTTGCAGCTAGCAGATGCTTGCATAGACGATTCATCCTTTTCCTTGTCATTATCGGAAACTTTAGGGACTTCTTGCCCAGGTTCCTCAGTCTGGGGGCTTAGTACAAGTAATTCTTCTCCATAGCTCCCCCTCTCTTTGACAGGAGCATTCTCGTAGAAACTGGAATCAGATGAATTATGCAAGCCGGATTCTTCTTCATCTGCGCCGGGCTCTGAGGGCATCACTTCCCAGGGCTTCTCAGCCACACGCCCCATCTCACACAGCTGTTCCACGTCCTCCGTCCAATCAGGATCTTGTGAGCTGACAGCCAGCACACTCTTCACCTCAGGGGATATTATTGGTTCCTCCTTCTCATCAACGAGGACCTCGAAAACGAGCGTCGCAGGTACACTTGGCACTTTCTCTCCTTCTTCGGGAACTCGTGCTGGGCAAGGTAGTAAAGCACTTCGGTGGTCTTCTGGAGTGAATGTCCCTTTATTTCCTCTGGGCTGAGTCTCACAAACAAAACCTTCAGACCCAGGCTGGTGATCCACCAGGCTCGCCTTTATGCATCGGGACAGCGCAGTCATTCCACCAGGGATGCTTGACATCTTCTCCTCCTTGGCGTCCGACATTGTGGTACTGTCTTGCCTTAGGTGGAACTCTTCTCTTCCTGCTGTACCATTCTCTCCAGGGGCGACGTTCCCTCCAGTTAGCAGGATCCTCAGAGAGGTGAGCGGATCTCTGCCACCGCTCTTCTCGGGTAGGGCAATTTCTGGACATGTGTCCCACCCTTCTGCATGACCAGCACTCACGTCTGCGTCTGTCTGGAGGGTGCTTCAGTCTGGATTGTCGACCTCGGTGGGGGACATCTCATCTGCATTTGCTCTTCACCCCAGGATACGGAGTTACACTCTGGCGCCACCACTGCAGCCTTCTTCATGCTGCGCACCTCTCCTCTATCTCTTTCTGGCTGCTTCCCCACGATACCTAGGGGTATGCCGCTGGTTCCCAGAACAGCAGTAAGGGCTTTCCCCAGACTCTCAATCTCCTCCCAGATTCTTCTTAATTTCAGCTGGGAATCTCAGGTCCACATCGCCTCATCTTCATTTTGACTGGGTGCTCCGCAGTTGTAGCATGTAGGCAGTCTTCTTCGCCGAGCGGCACTAGTCTCACTTTGGGGGCCGGTCTCTCTTTCTCGCACCGGAGGGCAGTACTCTGCAGCAGGGGTCTTCTTATATTCAGCTACTTCCTCACGGACTCACTTAACCTTCTTCTTCAAGTCTTCTACCCATTGAGGGGCAGTTACCTCCCCGCTCCAGACCTTCCTTACCGACACTATCACCCCTGGCTCTTGCTCGCATGTGCGTGCCTCACTCCCGACCTCAGAGAAAGTCATATCTGGCTTTACATGCATGCGCTCTCGCAGGGCCTGTTTCATCAACACATCTCGCAAGCCTGTCACCAATTGGTCTCGCAGCACAACGTCAATTGACCCCACACCTACGCCGTCCTTCCGTATAATGGCAGTATGAAGCTCCTGCAGGGCATTCATATATTGCGTCACGGTCTCCCCCTCTCTTTGTACCCGGCGGAACAGTCGCATGCGCAGCTCCCCTACGTCAGTGGGGTCCCCATGCGTCTCCTCAAGTATACGTAATACTTTGTCCAGCGTATCTCTCACCTGGGGGGTCTGAGCATAACCGAGTCCCATGCATCCCCCTCTAGGGCCATCACAGCTATTTCCGCCTGTAGAGCCGGCATCATAGGATGTACCTGCATCATCCCTCGGAAGCGCTTTGTCCAACTCCACAACATGACATTGCTCCCTGAAAATTTTGGCAGGTTAGCTAACATGGCTCCCAGGGAGATGCTAGACCTGGGGCCTCCCCCAACTGCTTGGTCTGCCCCTTCCACGCTACCATGTGACATCCTGCCGACTACGCCAAGTGTAATAGAGTGCAGGGTTGAGTATGTCACCACGGAACAGACAGACCAACTGTTGAGGGGAATTTATTAAACGGAGTAAAATTCTCTTCGCAGGGAGTAAACAGGGGGTTAATAGAGATAAAGCAAACAGTAAACAGTCAAGTGGAATCGCAACGGTTAACGAATGTTCTTGTAACTTATCAATCCAGGGAGGTCCTGACTGGAGGGTCCTTATTCCAATGCGGGTACAGTCACCAGCAGCGCTTGAAGTTTCTCCTCTGTCTCCTGGGAACTGGAGACTCCGGGGTTAAGTCTCTGCAGCCTTTTCTCCCAGTGAAGCTGCAAGCAGGAAGTCACACAGCCACTCTGCTGCGAGTCTCTGTATATTAGGCTGAGAGTCTCTCTCTCTGCAGCAAGAATACACACACAGAGCAGTTTACTTTGTCACACTCAGGGATCCTGGCTTGTCAGTGCGGTCACCGGGGCTGCGCGCTCAGGTCACTGTAAGGGGATATGTCTTCTCTGATTATGGAGGCTTCCAAGTCCACACTCTCACATCCAGCCTTCACTATGGCTGGTATCTTAGCCTCAGTGCCCTCACGGGGAGCACTCTCCCATGGGGAGCGCAGCGCTGCAGCCTGCTTTCTCTCTGGCGCGCTGTCCCCTCTGTCTTGCGTGCTCTGCTCTCCCGCTCTTTTCTGACCACCCCCCATCTCTTCCTCTCTGCCCCCAGCAGTCACATGGTCCCTTCTGTCAAGGGCAGAAATTCTTTCCCCCGACAACCCAGATGTCTAAGTGGTTCCAGGTAAGGAGCAGGGAAAGCAACCTCCTTACATTATGTCTAGAGACAAGTGAGATTTCCTTTGGTAGGTTTACACACACACAACACCATCCAATTTCAGGCCAGGAGGGGGAGCTCCAAGCCCTGTTTTAGGGCAGCTTCCCTGAATAAAGATCTTAGTTGGGAGGCGGAGTGAGTTCAGTCTGTAGTGAAGGTCTGTGTGCGAGGACAGACAGGAGTGGAGCACAGAGGAAAGAGAGAGCTCCAGGAGGCCACGAGCAGGCCTCTGAAGAGCGATAGCTCAAGTATCCAGGTACCGGGAGCCCGAGGCTTCTGTGGATTACAACACATGGAGCAAAACCGGAGGGAATTGCGCTACAGTGATGTTGCCCATAATTACCTGTGGCACAGCAGCACTCAGGAGCCTGCAGTCGCAGCTAGAGGACACCAACAAGCACCGCTTGAGCTGCCTGCCATACAGGTACCTGTCCCAGGACAGGTGAACGAACAACTACCTTGTAGACACACTTAGTGGCAGCAGGGATTTAGAGATAGAGAGCGCAGAGTGGTAGGTTCCCATCTGACCTACCCAGGGGAACTTGCTTGCTTCTGGACTGCCCGGACTTCTAAGTGCTCTGGACTGTGGCTGCTGAAATCAACAGTAATCAAGGTAAAGAGGCTGCAACCCTGTGTCCTCGTTCCTTACTGCACCTCTCACCGTTCTACCATCTACACACTGGGAAGCCCTGGGGACATATTTCACCTGTGGGAAGTCATACCATCTAGCTGCCATAACATCACCCCAGAGGACCCCTTAAAGCAGCGTCAGTCGCCTCCACCGAATACTACAGGTGGCGTCACGAATAGTGTTGAGCATTCCGATACCGCAAGTATCGGGTATCGGCCGATACTTGCGGTATCGGAATTCCGATACCGGGATTCCGATACTTGCCGCGTATCGGATACCGGAATCGGAAGTTCTAAGATTCAAAAAGCAGAAATTCAGCCAATGAGATTGATTCCAAGTGTGGGCACATCCTGTTTAGCATGGAGGGCATGAAACTACTGGCAAGGCTGTGATTGGCTGGTGTAATGATGTCATGATGCAGTTTAAAAGTCGCTGGCGCCATTTTGCGATCACTCTGCTGTGAATTCAGTTAGTGACAGGACGCTGTTTGCTGACTGAGGGACAGTTTAGAGATAGCGATTTGCTTCTTTGTGCTTTCCAAAGGCTAATTTAGCAACCGCTGTGTTCACCTACTATTCACCTTGCTTTTGCCTTGTAGCGCTGTTTTCACAGCGATCTGCAGGGTCTGTGTGTGTGTGTGTGTGAGTGCAGCCCAGTCTCCAGTCTGAGTGCAGCCACATAGGCCATCCATAGTTGGTTGTATTCAGTTCAGGGAGGGTGGTTCATTGCCTCATACTGTTCCTTTTTTTTTTTTTTTTTCCCAAGTAGTGTAGTCTGCTGCTAATTTATTCAAAAAAATCCTATTAGTGTCTTTCCACCCGTCTCCAGCTAATTTGTGGAAAAACACTACATAGGATAAAGTAGAGGAGGGTTTTTGGGCCTTGCAGCGCCGTTTACGGCTGTCTGCACGGTCTCCGTGTGACTGCAGCTCGCCCTGTAATCTGTGAGCAGCTATAGCCTGGTTGTCTCCAGCTCAGGGTTTTTCACTGCGTCATACCGCCAAATCAATTTTCTTTTTTTTCAAAGTAGTGTAGTCTGCTGCTAATTTATTTTAAAAAATCCTATTAGTGTCTTTCCACCCGTCTCCAGCTAATTTGTGGAAAAACACTACATAGGATAAAGTAGAGGAGGGTTTTTGGGCCTTGCAGCGCCGTTTACGGCTGTCTGCACGGTCTCCGTGTGACTGCAGCTCGCCCTGTAATCTGTGAGCAGCTATAGCCTGGTTGTCTCCAGCTCAGGGTTTTTCACTGCGTCATACCGCCAAATCAATTTTCTTTTTTTTCAAAGTAGTGTAGTCTGCTGCTAATTTATTTAAAAAAATCCTATTAGTGTCTTTCCACCCGTCTCCAGCTAATTTGTGGAAAAACACTACATAGGATAAAGTAGAGGAGGGTTTTTGGGCCTTGCAGCGCCGTTTACGGCTGTCTGCACGGTCTCCGTGTGACTGCAGCTCGCCCTGTAATCTGTGAGCAGCTGTAGCCTGGTTGTCTCCAGCTCAGGGTTTTTCACTGCGTCATACCGCCAAATCAATTTTCTTTTTTTTCAAAGTAGTGTAGTCTGCTGCTAATTAATTTAAAAAAATCCTATTAGTGTCTTTCCACCCGTCTCCAGCTAATTTGTGGAAAAACACTACATAGGATAAAGTAGAGGAGGGTTTTTGGGCCTTGCAGCGCCGTTTACGTCTGTCTGCACGGTCTCCGTGTGACTGCAGCTCTATCTGTTGTCAGTTCAGCCCCCAAAAAATAAATAAATAATACAGTTCACCAAACACACCAGTTACACCACTTTACATTTCTGTAGGCCACATTAGCTCATATTAAAGTCTAGTCCACACTTTAGATAATTAGTGCTTCTTATACCTGTTAGGAGGAGTTGCTCAGGAATAAGCACACAAATCCGTTAGTACTTTTCTGCTTATCTTTATCAGTCAACCAAGATGAAGAAGGCAGTGAGTAAGGCACGTGGGCGTGGGCGTGGGCGCGGAGCAGGGAGGGGACGTGGGGATTCTGTGCCTGCTGCGGGCACCGGTGACTCATCAGCACCCACATTCACCAGGCAACAGTCGTTCATGCGAAGCTTTGTGTCAGAGCGCCGTACACCGCTGCTGCGTGAAGAACAAATTGAAGCTGTTGTCGGATGGATGGCAGCTAATGCATCAACTTCCATTAGTGCCACATCCTCTCAGACACAGAGCACTGGAGAGCAGCCATCTGTCTCTTCACCACCTGCCAAATTGCCCAGGCAGACAGAGAGCCCAGGACAGGAGCCGTCTCTACTTCTGTTCTCTGAATCTCTTGGCTTGGAAACAGGGGGCCAGCCAAGCAGCATTGGAGAAATGGAAGAAGAGGCAGGGTGCAGTGATGCCCAACAGCTTTTTCTGTCTTCCTCTGAAGAGGCGGGTGGGCCAGTGGCTCCGGTCACCACATCGCAGGCCGCATCAGCTGATGATGACACTCAGGTGCCACTTACTGGTGCGTGCTCTGCTGCTGAGACTACCCAGGAGGAGCAGTTGGGGGCAGAGGGTAGTGTAGATGATGAGGTCCTCGACCCATCTTGGCGTGAGGGACAGGAAGGTGGTGGGAGCAGCTCTGAGGAAGAGATTCCCCGTACGGCCCAAAGAGGGAGAGGGAGGGGGAAGACTGCGGATCCTGCAGCCTCCGCTTTGGCACCCGTTAGGAGCATGTCTCTTCCAAAAGCCAAAAAGGGCGCTCCCAAGACTTGCAGTGCCTGGTCCTTTTTTGACACAGTTGCAGATGACATTTGCTATGTCAGATGCAACGTGTGTCATCAAAAAGTCAAAAGAGGGAAAAATGTCAGCAACCTCAATACCTCCAACATGTGGAAACATGTGCGCAACAGGCACCCGGCGGAGTTAGAAAAACACACTGAAGAGGTAGGCCAACCAACAGCGGCAGCTACCACCTCTTCAGCTCGTGTTGCCTCTTCCTCTACCTCACACGCAGCTGGTTCGGCGTCCTCCCAGGATCGCCGTGGAAGAACCTCTGCCCCTGTTGTCCAGAGACCCGCTGTAATTCCACCCGCAGCGCCACTTTCCCAGTCATCCACACACTCCCAGCCCAGTCTACAGCCATCGGTAGTACAGGCATGGGAGAAAAGGCGGCCTTTCTCGTCAAACCACCCACGAGCACAGGCTCTGACTGCAGGCATTGCCAAACTTCTGTCACTGGAAATGCTGTCATTCAGGCTGGTGGAGACTGACAGCTTCCGTGACTTCATGTCATTGGCAGTCCCACAGTACAATGTGCCCAGCCGCTTTTACTTCAGCAGGCAAGCCGTCCCTGCCCTGCAGAAGCATGTGGAGGGACACATAAAACACGCGCTACTGAACGCCGTCAGTAGCAAGGTCCACCTCACCACCGATGCGTGGACCAGTCAACATGGACAGGGGCGATACCTTTCCCTCACTGCCCATTGGGTTAATGTCGTTGAGCCGGGTACAGACCGTGCGAGTGGCGCAGGACGTGTCCTGCCCACTCCAAGGATTGCAGGAATCCATTCTGTACGCATTGACTCCTCCTCCTACACCAGTTCCTCAGAATCATCGCTGCAGGAGCCGTCACAGTCCACCTCCACATGGACCCGTGATGAACGTGTACCTGTTACGACCGACATGAGCACAGCCGTGGCCAAACGTCAACAGGCCGTCTTGAAATTAATTTTCTTGGGGAATCGTAGCCACACAGCGCAGGAGCTCTGGAATGCCATCAAGCAGGAGAGCGATGTGTGGTTTGTGCCAGCGAATCTCCAGCCAGGCATGGTAGTGTGTGATAATGGCCGAAATCTGGTGGCAGCTCTGGGCCTCGGCAACCTCACTCACATCCCATGTCTGGCACATGTGCTCAATTTGGTCGTGCAGAGCTTTTTGAGGGACTATCCGGATCTTGATGCACTGCTGCACAAGGTCCGCCTAGAGTGTGCTCACTTGCGGCGTTCCAGCACGGCAAAAGCGCGCATTGCGGCTCTGCAGCGCCGACACCGCCTGCCGGAACATCGCATCATATGTGACCTACCTACCAGGTGGAATTCCACGTTACATATGTTGGAGCGGTTGTGTGAGCAGCAGCAAGCTGTAATGGAGTACCAGCTGCTTCAGGCGCAAAAAAGTCGCAGTCAGCGCCGTACAGACTTCACAACCACAGAGTGGGCCACTATGAATGACGTCTGCCAGGTTTTGCGTCCCTTTGATTATTCCACGCGGATGGCGAGTGCAGATGATGCACTAGTCAGCATGACTGTCCCCCTTATCTGCCTGCTTGAAAAATCACTGCAAGCGCTAAGGGATGATGTTGTGGAAGAGGTGGAGGATGAGGATTCACCATTTCCATCATCTTCTGGACAGTCAGCGCCACGTGGTTCCTCACAAACGCGTAGGCAGGGGACCGTTTGTGAGGAGGATGAGGAGGAGTCAATGGAGGAGGAAGACATCCGTCCAGAGGAGGGAGTTACACAATTGTCCAGTAGTCAGTGTGTACAGCGAGGGTGGGGTGATGACGAGCGGGCAGAGATCACGCCTCCAGCAGGGGACAGCGTTTCTTGGGCAGTTGGCAGTCTGCAGCACATGGTGGATTACATGCTGCAGTGCCTGAGAAACGACCGCCGCATCGCCCACATTCTCAACATGTCTGATTATTGGGTGTTCACCCTCCTCGATCCTCGCTACCGGGACAACGTAGAAAGCCTCATCACACCGTTGAACCGGGAGCGAAAAATGCGGGAGTACCAAGACACACTGGTCAATTCCATCATCTTCTCCATTCCAACTGAGAGAAGTGCTGCTAGTGCATTCCAAAGCAGCTCAGTGCGTCCAGGCCGTGGTGGAGGCTCTGCACAAAGAGGGAGCAGAAGCAGTGCCTCTGCCCAAGGCAAGACCAGTATGGCCGAACTGTGGCACAGTTTTCTGTGCCCGCCACAAAAGTCTACACCATCACAGACGGCTCCAGTCAGCAGGAGGCAACGGTTCCGTCAGATGGTGACAGACTACATGTCTTGCCCTCTTGCTGTACTCCCAGACGGCTCTTCCCCTTTCAAGTTTTGGGTCTCAAAGCTGGATACATGGCCAGAGCTAAGCCAGTATGCATTGGAGGTGCTGTCTTGCCCTGCGGCCAGTGTATTATCGGAACGTGTCTTTAGTGCTGCAGGTGGTGTACTAACTGACCGTCGCATGCGACTATCCTCCGATAACGTTGACCGGCTTACTTTCCTGAAAATGAACAAGGCCTGGATCTCGCCGGAATTTGCCACTCCTCCTCCTGATTGAATAATTAGGTCACTGTATACGTTATCCAGGTCTCCTGTTGTGTTCATCTTTCTACCACCTGAACTTAAATTCCTGGGCTCCAACACCGCCAGTTGAGGCTCAGACGTGCCGTCTGCACAGTCAAAACATACGACCCAGTGTTATTGGGTTTCAGTAACGTCAGCTGATCCCCAGCTGTGTAGCCGGCAATGTGTCATGCGACCGCCACGCTGACACAACAACTGAAATGTAAGGGAATCTGTCCCCCCCCCCCCAAGGCGTTTGTTACTGAAAGAGCCACCTTGTGCAGCAGTAATGCTGCCCAAGGAAAAGGTAGCTATTTTTGTTTAGCTCCTTGCACACGCAGAACTTAACACTTATAAAATGTGTCCACTGATACCGTAAAACCGTCCCGGAGGTGGGACTTTCCTTCGTAATGTGACGCAGCCCAGCCGTCATTCCTACCCCCCCGGCGCCGCGCACCGGCTCCTCAGCGTTGTTTTATTCCGTCCTGGAGCCTGCGCTGTTATGTTATCCCGTGGCCAGGCACACTTAGCGCTGCCCGTCTTCTGGCATCATTTGGTGTCTGGATGGCTGCGCCTGTGCGGCCGCGCTGGCATAGAGCCCGCCTCGCAGTGTCTTCTGATTTAATCCCACTGGGGGCCTGGGATCCATGGACATGCGCAGTGCATATCTGAACCTCCACCTCTCACTCATTTCCCTATGGCTTCTTCAGACTGTTCGGTGTCAGCTGGTCCCTAACAGCATGCCACGGCCGTGACACCGCACAGTCTGAAGAAGCCATAGGGAGATGAGTGAGAGGTGGAGGTTCAGATATGCACTGCGCATGTCCATGGATCCCAGGCCCCCAGTGGGATTAAATCAGAAGACACTGTGAGGCGGGCTCTCTGCCAGCGCGGCCGCACAGGCGCAGCCATCCAGACACCAAATGATGCCAGAAGACGGGCAGCGCTAAGTGTGCCTGGCCACGGGATAACATAACAGCGCAGGCTCCTTGACGGAATAAAACAACGCTGAGGAGCCGGTGCGCGGCGCCGGGGGGGTAGGAATGACGGGTGGGCTGTGTCACATTACGAAGGAAAGTCCCACCTCCGGGACGGTTTTACGGTATCAGTGGACACATTTTATAAGTGTTTAGTTCTGTGTTTGCAAGGAGCATGATGAAAAGAGCCACCTTTTCCTTTTGCATCTTTTGTGCTGCACAAGCTGGCTCTTTCAGCTACAAACGCCTTGGGGGGGGGTTAAAGGTTCCCTTTCGACTTTCTCAGGCTTCGGCCTACATTGTGTTCCTCTGCTTTTCCACCTGTCCCTGGGCTCCAACACCGCCAGTTGCCGTCCAGAAGTGCTGTACGCACAGTCAACAGTCCCTCCTCTGTTATTGGGGTTCAGTAACGTCAGCTGTTCCCCTGCTGTGTGTGTGGCAATCCCTCCTACCTCCTCCAACCTCCTCCTCCTCCACCCGTCCCTGGGCTCCAACACCGCCAGTTGCCGTCCAGAAGTGCTGTACGCACAGTCAACAGTCCCTCCTCTGTTATTGGGGTTCAGTAACGTCAGCTGTTCCCCTGCTGTGTGTGTGGCAATCCCTCCTACCTCCTCCTACCTCCTCCAACCTCCTCCTCCTCCACCTGCCCCTGGGCTCCAACACCGCCAGTTGCCGTCCAGAAGTGCTGTACGCACAGTCAACAGTCCCTCCTCTGTTATTGGGGTTCAGTAACGTCAGCTGTTCCCCTGCTGTGTGTGTGGCAATCCCTCCTACCTCCTCCTACCTCCTCCAACCTCCTCCTCCTCCACCTGTCCCTGGGCTCCAACACCGCCAGTTGCCGTCCAGAAGTGCTGTACGCACAGTCAACAGTCCCTCCTCTGTTATTGGGGTTCAGTAACGTCAGCTGTTCCCCTGCTGTGTGTGTGGCAATCCCTCCTACCTCCTCCAACCTCCTCCTCCTCCACCCGTCCCTGGGCTCCAACACCGCCAGTTGCCGTCCAGAAGTGCTGTACGCACAGTCAACAGTCCCTCCTCTGTTATTGGGGTTCAGTAACGTCAGCTGTTCCCCTGCTGTGTGTGTGGCAATCCCTCCTACCTCCTCCAACCTCCTCCTCCTCCACCCGTCCCTGGGCTCCAACACCGCCAGTTGCCGTCCAGAAGTGCTGTACGCACAGTCAACAGTCCCTCCTCTGTTATTGGGGTTCAGTAACGTCAGCTGTTCCCCTGCTGTGTGTGTGGCAATCCCTCCTACCTCCTCCTACCTCCTCCAACCTCCTCCTCCTCCACCTGCCCCTGGGCTCCAACACCGCCAGTTGCCGTCCAGAAGTGCTGTACGCACAGTCAACAGTCCCTCCTCTGTTATTGGGGTTCAGTAACGTCAGCTGTTCCCCTGCTGTGTGTGTGGCAATCCCTCCTACCTCCTCCTACCTCCTCCAACCTCCTCCTCCTCCACCTGTCCCTGGGCTCCAACACCGCCAGTTGCCGTCCAGAAGTGCTGTACGCACAGTCAACAGTCCCTCCTCTGTTATTGGGGTTCAGTAACGTCAGCTGTTCCCCTGCTGTGTGTGTGGCAATCCCTCCTACCTCCTCCAACCTCCTCCTCCTCCACCCGTCCCTGGGCTCCAACACCGCCAGTTGCCGTCCAGAAGTGCTGTACGCACAGTCAACAGTCCCTCCTCTGTTATTGGGGTTCAGTAACGTCAGCTGTTCCCCTGCTGTGTGTGTGGCAATCCCTCCTACCTCCTCCAACCTCCTCCTCCTCCACCCGTCCCTGGGCTCCAACACCGCCAGTTGCCGTCCAGAAGTGCTGTACGCACAGTCAACAGTCCCTCCTCTGTTATTGGGGTTCAGTAACGTCAGCTGTTCCCCTGCTGTGTGTGTGGCAATCCCTCCTACCTCCTCCTACCTCCTCCAACCTCCTCCTCCTCCACCTGCCCCTGGGCTCCAACACCGCCAGTTGCCGTCCAGAAGTGCTGTACGCACAGTCAACAGTCCCTCCTCTGTTATTGGGGTTCAGTAACGTCAGCTGTTCCCCTGCTGTGTGTGTGGCAATCCCTCCTACCTCCTCCTACCTCCTCCAACCTCCTCCTCCTCCACCTGTCCCTGGGCTCCAACACCGCCAGTTGCCGTCCAGAAGTGCTGTACGCACAGTCAACAGTCCCTCCTCTGTTATTGGGGTTCAGTAACGTCAGCTGTTCCCCTGCTGTGTGTGTGGCAATCCCTCCTACCTCCTCCAACCTCCTCCTCCTCCACCCGTCCCTGGGCTCCAACACCGCCAGTTGCCGTCCAGAAGTGCTGTACGCACAGTCAACAGTCCCTCCTCTGTTATTGGGGTTCAGTAACGTCAGCTGTTCCCCTGCTGTGTGTGTGGCAATCCCTCCTACCTCCTCCAACCTCCTCCTCCTCCACCCGTCCCTGGGCTCCAACACCGCCAGTTGCCGTCCAGAAGTGCTGTACGCACAGTCAACAGTCCCTCCTCTGTTATTGGGGTTCAGTAACGTCAGCTGTTCCCCTGCTGTGTGTGTGGCAATCCCTCCTACCTCCTCCTACCTCCTCCAACCTCCTCCTCCTCCACCTGTCCCTGGGCTCCAACACCGCCAGTTGCCGTCCAGAAGTGCTGGACGCACAGTCAACAGTCCCTCCTCTGTTATTGGGGTTCAGTAACGTCAGCTGTTCCCCTGCTGTGTGTGTGGCAATCCCTCCTACCTCCTCCAACCTCCTCCTCCTCCACCCGTCCCTGGGCTCCAACACCGCCAGTTGCCGTCCAGAAGTGCTGTACGCACAGTCAACAGTCCCTCCTCTGTTATTGGGGTTCAGTAACGTCAGCTGTTCCCCTGCTGTGTGTGTGGCAATCCCTCCTACCTCCTCCTACCTCCTCCAACCTCCTCCTCCTCCACCTGTCCCTGGGCTCCAACACCGCCAGTTGCCGTCCAGAAGTGCTGTACGCACAGTCAACAGTCCCTCCTCTGTTATTGGGGTTCAGTAACGTCAGCTGTTCCCCTGCTGTGTGTGTGGCAATCCCTCCTACCTCCTCCTACCTCCTCCAACCTCCTCCTCCTCCACCTGTCCCTGGGCTCCAACACCGCCAGTTGCCGTCCAGAAGTGCTGTACGCACAGTCAACAGTCCCTCCTCTGTTATTGGGGTTCAGTAACGTCAGCTGGTCCCCTGCTGTGTGTGTGGCAATCCCTCCTATCTCCTCCACCTCCTCCTCCTCCTCCTGTCCCTGGGCTCCAACACCGCTAGTTGCTGTCCAGAAGTGCTGTACGCACAGAGCCAAACACCTCGCCAATGTGTTAGTGGGGTTCAGCACCGCCAGCTGTTCCCCTGCTGTGTATACGGCAACGTGTACTGCGACCGCCACGCAGGCACAACAAGTTAAATGTAAGGGAACCTGACCCCCCCCCCCCCCCCCAGGCGTTTGTTACTGAAGGAGCCACCTTGTGCAGCAGTAATGATGCAAAGGGAAAAAGTGCCTCTTTTCGTGATGCTCCTTGCACATGCTGAACCAAACACTTATGAAATGTGTCCCCACACAGCGTTAAACCGTCCGGTAGGTGGAACTTTCCTTTGTCGTGTGACGCAGCACAGCCATCATTTTTACCCCCTTGTCGCCGTTTGCCCCCTCCTCAGCGTTGTTTGAATCTGTCCCGGAGCCTGCGCTGTTAGGTTAGCCCATGGCCATGCACACATGTTGCGCTGCCCGTCTTCTGACCTCATTTGGTGTCAGGCTGGCTGCGCCTGTGCGGGTGCGCTGGCCGAGATCCCGCCTCGCAGTGTCGTCTAATGTAATCCCACCGCGGGCCTGTGATCCGTGCCCGTGCGCAGTGCATATCCTCTCCTCTCACTCCCCTCCCTACGGCTTCTTCAGACTGTGCGATGTCAGCTGGTCCCTAATAGCATGCCACGGCCGTGACACCGCACAGTCTGAAGAAGCCGTAGGGAGGGGAGTGAGAGGAGAGGATATGCACTGCGCACGGGCACGGATCACAGGCCCGCGGTGGGATTACATTAGACGACACTGCGAGGCGGGATCTCGGCCAGCGCACCCGCACAGGCGCAGCCAGCCTGACACCAAATGAGGTCAGAAGACGGGCAGCGCAACATGTGTGCATGGCCATGGGCTAACCTAACAGCGCAGGCTCCGGGACAGATTCAAACAACGCTGAGGAGGGGGCGAACGGCGACAAGGGGGTAAAAATGATGGCTGTGCTGCGTCACACGACAAAGGAAAGTTCCACCTACCGGACGGTTTAACGCTGTGTGGGGACACATTTCATAAATGTTAGGTTCCGCATGTACAAGGACCATAATTAAAAGAGCTAAGTTGACCTTTTCCAGCATTAGTGCTGTACACAATGGCTCTTTCAGCTACAAACGCCTGGGGGGGGGGGGGTTAAAGGTTTCCTTTCAACTTGCTCGAGTGCAGGCTTCGGCCTACACTCCGCTCCCCCTGCTCCTCCTGCTGACCCTGGGCTCTAACACCGCCAGTTTTTGCCCAGATGTGCTAGCTGCACAGAGAAAAACACCAGCCAATGTGTCAGTGGGGTCCAGCACCGCCAGCTGTTCCCCTGCTGTGTAGCCGGCAACGTGTCCTGCGACCGCCACGCAGACACAAGAACTGAAATTGAAGGGAACCTGTCCCCCCTCCCCCAGGCGTTTTTACGTTATCCAGCCACCTTGTACAGCGGTAATGCTGCATGTGTGCAAGGTGGCTCAGAAACGTATTCTCCTCGCACATGTGGAACTGAAAACACGTCTGCAATGTGTCCTCTGTGTGACCATTTAACCGTCCCGGTGGTGTGACTTTCCTTTGTAATGACACGCTGCAACCCCCTTGGTAGCGCTGCCCGTCTTCTGGCATCATTGTTTGGCTGCCTGCGCCTCTGCGGCCGCCCTGACCCACACAACGCCCCTCGGTGTCTTATTTATTGGGACTGCGAGGGTGTGATTGATGGGCAGGATCAGTGCATCAGTTCGCCTGTCCCTCCTCTCCTTCCGCCTTCTTCGGACTGTGCGGCTTCATGGCCGTGGCATGCGATAAGGGATCAGATGACGCCGCACAGTCTGAAGCGGGTGTAAGGACCCGAGTGTGAGAGGCGAACATATGTGCTGCGCCAGGCCCTGAATCCCAGCCCCGCAGTGTTTTAACAATGTTAAGACACTGCGGGGCTGGGATTCATGGGCATCGCGAACCGCACCGGCCGACATTACATGATGCCAGAAGATGGGCAGCGCTAACGGCGCTAGGCCAGGGGATAACACGACAGCGCAGACTCCTGTACAGCAAATAACAACGCTCGGGAGGCTGCACCCAGCACCAAGGTGGGATTCTTGACACCTGTGCTGCGTCTCATTACAAAGGGAACTCTCGCCTCCATTACACAGTTTGACTGTCTAAAGGGCTAAATGTTATACGTGTTCCATTCAGCGTGTGCAAGGAGAAAAATTACAAGAGCAACCTTTGACTTGCGCAGCACTGCTGCTGCATAAGCTGTGGCTCTTCTACTTTGTAACCCCTGAGGGGGGGTTAAAGGTGACTTTTGAAATCGGTTCAATTAGGCTTCGGCCTACACTCTGCTCCACCTGCAGAGCCCGGGCTCCAACAACGCTAGTTGCTGTCCGGAAGTGCTGGCTGCACAGAGCCAAACACCTCGCCAATGTGTCAGTGGGGTCCAGCACCGCCAGCTGTTCCCCTGCTGTGTAGCCGGCAACGTGTCCTGCAAAAGCCACGCAGACACAACACACCCAAAGCTGCCGCCTGTGCAGGCTTCGGCCTACACTCCCCTCCCCCTGCTCCTCCTCCTCCTGCTCCTCCTCCTGCTGTCCCTGGGCTCTAACACACCGCCAGTTTTTGCCCAGATGTGCTAGCTGCACAGAGAAAAACACCAGCCAATGTGTCAGTGGGGTCCAGCACCGCCAGCTGTTCCCCTGCTGTGCAGCCGGCAACGTGTCCTGCAAAAGCCACGCAGACACAAGAACTGAAATTGAAGGGAACCTGTCCCCCCTCCCCCAGGCGTTTTTACGTTATCCAGCCACCTTGTACAGCGGTAATGCTGCATGTGTGCAAGGTGGCTCAGAAACGTATTCTCCTCCCACATGTGGAACTGAAAACACGTCTGCAATGTGTCCTCTGTGTGACCATTTAACCGTCCCGGTGGTGTGACTTTCCTTTGTAATGACACGCTGCAACCCCCTTGGTAGCGCTGCCCGTCTTCTGGCATCATTGTTTGGCTGCCTGCGCCTCTGCGGCCGCCCTGACCCACACAACGCCCCTCGGTGTCTTATTTATTGGGACTGCGAGGGTGTGATTGATGGGCAGGATCAGTGCATCAGTTCGCCTGTCCCTCCTCTCCTTCCGCCTTCTTCGGACTGTGCGGCTTCATGGCCGTGGCATGCGATAAGGGATCAGATGACGCCGCACAGTCTGAAGCGGGTGTAAGGACCCGAGTGTGAGAGGCGAACATATGTGCTGCGCCAGGCCCTGAATCCCAGCCCCGCAGTGTTTTAACAATGTTAAGACACTGCGGGGCTGGGATTCATGGGCATCGCGAACCGCACCGGCCGACATTACATGATGCCAGAAGATGGGCAGCGCTAACGGCGCTAGGCCAGGGGATAACACGACAGCGCAGACTCCTGTACAGCAAATAACAACGCTCGGGAGGCTGCACCCAGCACCAAGGTGGGATTCTTGACACCTGTGCTGCGTCTCATTACAAAGGGAACTCTCGCCTCCATTACACAGTTTGACTGTCTAAAGGGCTAAATGTTATACGTGTTCCATTCAGCGTGTGCAAGGAGAAAAATTACAAGAGCAACCTTTGACTTGCGCAGCACTGCTGCTGCATAAGCTGTGGCTCTTCTACTTTGTAACCCCTGAGGGGGGGTTAAAGGTGACTTTTGAAATCGGTTCAATTAGGCTTCGGCCTACACTCTGCTCCACCTGCAGAGCCCGGGCTCCAACAACGCTAGTTGCTGTCCGGAAGTGCTGGCTGCACAGAGCCAAACACCTCGCCAATGTGTCAGTGGGGTCCAGCACCGCCAGCTGTTCCCCTGCTGTGTAGCCGGCAACGTGTCCTGCAAAAGCCACGCAGACACAACACACCCAAAGCTGCCGCCTGTGCAGGCTTCGGCCTACACTCCCCTCCCCCTGCTCCTCCTCCTCCTGCTCCTCCTCCTGCTGTCCCTGGGCTCTAACACACCGCCAGTTTTTGCCCAGATGTGCTAGCTGCACAGAGAAAAACACCAGCCAATGTGTCAGTGGGGTCCAGCACCGCCAGCTGTTCCCCTGCTGTGCAGCCGGCAACGTGTCCTGCAAAAGCCACGCAGACACAAGAACTGAAATTGAAGGGAACCTGTCCCCCCTCCCCCAGGCGTTTTTACGTTATCCAGCCACCTTGTACAGCGGTAATGCTGCATGTGTGCAAGGTGGCTCAGAAACGTATTCTCCTCGCACATGTGGAACTGAAAACACGTCTGCAATGTGTCCTCTGTGTGACCATTTAACCGTCCCGGTGGTGTGACTTTCCTTTGTAATGACACGCTGCAACCCCCTTGGTAGCGCTGCCCGTCTTCTGGCATCATTGTTTGGCTGCCTGCGCCTCTGCGGCCGCCCTGACCCACACAACGCCCCTCGGTGTCTTATTTATTGGGACTGCGAGGGTGTGATTGATGGGCAGGATCAGTGCATCAGTTCGCCTGTCCCTCCTCTCCTTCCGCCTTCTTCGGACTGTGCGGCTTCATGGCCGTGGCATGCGATAAGGGATCAGATGACGCCGCACAGTCTGAAGCGGGTGTAAGGACCCGAGTGTGAGAGGCGAACATATGTGCTGCGCCAGGCCCTGAATCCCAGCCCCGCAGTGTTTTAACAATGTTAAGACACTGCGGGGCTGGGATTCATGGGCATCGCGAACCGCACCGGCCGACATTACATGATGCCAGAAGATGGGCAGCGCTAACGGCGCTAGGCCAGGGGATAACACGACAGCGCAGACTCCTGTACAGCAAATAACAACGCTCGGGAGGCTGCACCCAGCACCAAGGTGGGATTCTTGACACCTGTGCTGCGTCTCATTACAAAGGGAACTCTCGCCTCCATTACACAGTTTGACTGTCTAAAGGGCTAAATGTTATACGTGTTCCATTCAGCGTGTGCAAGGAGAAAAATTACAAGAGCAACCTTTGACTTGCGCAGCACTGCTGCTGCATAAGCTGTGGCTCTTCTACTTTGTAACCCCTGAGGGGGGGTTAAAGGTGACTTTTGAAATCGGTTCAATTAGGCTTCGGCCTACACTCTGCTCCACCTGCAGAGCCCGGGCTCCAACAACGCTAGTTGCTGTCCGGAAGTGCTGGCTGCACAGAGCCAAACACCTCGCCAATGTGTCAGTGGGGTCCAGCACCGCCAGCTGTTCCCCTGCTGTGTAGCCGGCAACGTGTCCTGCAAAAGCCACGCAGACACAACACACCCAAAGCTGCCGCCTGTGCAGGCTTCGGCCTACACTCCCCTCCCCCTGCTCCTCCTCCTCCTGCTCCTCCTCCTGCTGTCCCTGGGCTCTAACACACCGCCAGTTTTTGCCCAGATGTGCTAGCTGCACAGAGAAAAACACCAGCCAATGTGTCAGTGGGGTCCAGCACCGCCAGCTGTTCCCCTGCTGTGCAGCCGGCAACGTGTCCTGCAAAAGCCACGCAGACACAAGAACTGAAATTGAAGGGAACCTGTCCCCCCTCCCCCAGGCGTTTTTACGTTATCCAGCCACCTTGTACAGCGGTAATGCTGCATGTGTGCAAGGTGGCTCAGAAACGTATTCTCCTCGCACATGTGGAACTGAAAACACGTCTGCAATGTGTCCTCTGTGTGACCATTTAACCGTCCCGGTGGTGTGACTTTCCTTTGTAATGACACGCTGCAACCCCCTTGGTAGCGCTGCCCGTCTTCTGGCATCATTGTTTGGCTGCCTGCGCCTCTGCGGCCGCCCTGACCCACACAACGCCCCTCGGTGTCTTATTTATTGGGACTGCGAGGGTGTGATTGATGGGCAGGATCAGTGCATCAGTTCGCCTGTCCCTCCTCTCCTTCCGCCTTCTTCGGACTGTGCGGCTTCATGGCCGTGGCATGCGATAAGGGATCAGATGACGCCGCACAGTCTGAAGCGGGTGTAAGGACCCGAGTGTGAGAGGCGAACATATGTGCTGCGCCAGGCCCTGAATCCCAGCCCCGCAGTGTTTTAACAATGTTAAGACACTGCGGGGCTGGGATTCATGGGCATCGCGAACCGCACCGGCCGACATTACATGATGCCAGAAGATGGGCAGCGCTAACGGCGCTAGGCCAGGGGATAACACGACAGCGCAGACTCCTGTACAGCAAATAACAACGCTCGGGAGGCTGCACCCAGCACCAAGGTGGGATTCTTGACACCTGTGCTGCGTCTCATTACAAAGGGAACTCGCGCCTCCAACACAGTTTGACTGTATAAAGGGCTAAATGTTATACGTGTTTCATTCAGCGTGTGCAAGGAGCGAAATTAAAAGAGCAACCTTTGACTTGTGCAGCACTACTGCTGCATAAGCTGTGGCTCTTCTACTTTCTAACCCCTGAGGGGGGGTTAAAGGTTACCTTTGAAATTGGTTCAAGTAGGCTTCGGCCTACACTCTGCTCCCCCTGCAGAGCCCGGGCTACAACACCGCTCGTTGCTGTCCGGAAGTGCTGGCTGCACAGAGCCAAACACCTCGCCAATGTGTCAGTGGGGTCCAGCACCGCCAGCTGTTCCCCTGCTGTGCAGCCGGCAACGTGTCCTGCAAAAGCCACGCAGACACTTGCTCTTGTACCTTCTGCTCCACATCCTGGTTCCAGTACCGTCAGCTGGTTCCGGGCAGAGCCTTTGGCTTAGGTGCCTCCCTCTGGGTATCCGAGTTCCACCAACGTCAGGTGGTCCTTGGTAGTGCTTTCAGGCACGGGTACCTCCTGCTTAGTAACCGGGTTCCAGTAACGTCAGCTGGTCCTCGGTAGTTCCATTGGCTCTTGGACCTTCGGCTACCCATCCGGGTTCCAGCACCGTCAGCTGGTTCTCGGCAGTGTCTTTTGCTCTTGTACCTTCTGCTCCCCATCCTGGTTCCAGTACCGTCAGCTGGTTCCGGGCAGAGCCTTTGGCTTAGGTGCCTCCCTCTGGGTATCCGAGTTCCACCAACGTCAGGTGGTCCTTGGTAGTGCTTTCAGGCACGGGTACCTCCTGCTTAGTAACCGGGTTCCAGTAACGTCAGCTGGTCCTCGGTAGTTCCATTGGCTCTTGGACCTTCGGGTAGCCATCCGAGTTCCAGTTCCATCAGCTGGTTCTCGGCATTTTCTCAGCCTTCTTGTACCTTCTGCTACATTTCCAAGTTCAAGAGACTAAACACGATGACCCGGAAGAACACCCCTAAGATGACGACGACACCAGAGACGACAACCACCGTGATGACGACGACCCTGGAGACGATGACCCTGAAGACCACCCCGATGACGACGACCCCGGAGACCACCCCGATGACGACGACCCCGGAGACGACGACCCTGGAGACGACGACGACCTGGAAGACCGAGAAGCAGAAGAACAAGAGGCTGCAGAACAAAGAGCAGAAGGACATTAAGCATAACACAAAATATCAGAGCAAAAAAATATTATGTAAATTATAAGCAGAAGAAGACTAAGCAGTGTATGGGGGTGAGTCCGTTCCTCCTCGTGGTGCCCCTGGATAAAGCCTGATGCTGCAGGCCAAACTGAACGCGGACAAATGTAACTGGTTTGTGACAGGCAGAACGGAAGGTGTAATCTTCAAACTTTTATAGATAACAACTACGGGAATGCCTGTCACAAATAAGAATATGATGAAGAAGTTGAATATGATGAAGATAATAGTAAAATAAAAAGAATATGAACAATGTAACCCAAAAAATAATAGGTAGAAGATGAAGAAGAAGATGAATAAGGTGAAGAAGTTGATGTCAAAGAAGCTGATGATGAGGATAATGAAGAAGAAAGCGTGGGAGAAGTAAAAAAGAAGGTGAAGGGCGTGGAAGTAGTGAAACATCAATATCTGACATAAAAAAAAAAAAAAATAACATAGTCAAATTCTTTCTAACGCCGAACTTCATAAAAAAAAATTAAAAATCCTGCTATTCTATTACATTGGGCTAAACCTCTGTCCCTTTAATATCTCCGCCACGTCCCCCAATACATCCTACATTATTCTTAGTTGTTTTCCTTCATGTAGAATGAACCTACAAGTTTATAAAGGGTTTATTTTAATTCCGATATTTTCGTCCCATTGACTTGCATTGGGATCGGGTATCGGTATCGGATTGGATCCGATATTTTGACGGTATCGGCCGATACTTTCCGATACCGATACTTTCCGATATCGGAAAGTATCGCTCAACACTAGTCACGAACAATCCCTTTAAAGACCTTTCTCTTTTACATGGGCACCCAGGGCCACGGACCGGGTCGCCACCGTGACATCCCCCTGTGAACTCAGGATCCGGTACCGAGTACCCCTAGCCCGTGGGGCGACTCATTTATCCTTACTTAATACGGATAACAAAATACTTACGAAACATATAGCTAATAGGTTGAAAACAGTAATATTGAGCATTGCACATGAAGATCAATCCGGCTTTATGCCAGGAAGGTTCACCTCATCTAATAATAGAAAAGTTCAAGTTTTAAATCAGATAGGCCATAAGTATTGGGAGCCTTGGGCAATAGCTTCTTTAGATATGGCTAAAGCCTTTGATTCTTTGGAGTGGAAATTTCTACAGTGTGTACTTCTGAAATTTGGATTCTCTGATAAATTTTGTTGTTGGATTAAATTACTTTACTGTATGCCAAGAGCTAATATCCTTGTAAATAGAATACTGTCAGAATACTTTGACCTGAGTAGAAGAACCAGAAAAGGCTGCACTTTGTCCCGGATGCTTTTAAATCTAGCAATAGAGCCTATTGCCCTTATAATTAGACAGGACCCTTTGGTAGAAGGTATTAATATAAATTCCAGAACTGATAAAGTGGGATTATATGCCAATGACCTGGTGCTTTTCCTAAAAGAAGTAGAACAATCCCTTCCGAGAGCAATGGCCCTTATTAACTGTTTTGTGGAACTATCAGGTCTCAAAATTAATTAGGGCAAATCTGCGGTTATGCCACTTACAGATAATATAGCTGAGCCGGTGGTTTTTGGATTGCAAGTAGTACAGCAATTTAAATATATGGGTATTGTAATTAATCAAACCCAATTAGCGACCTTGCAGATAATGTATACCCCCTATGTGATATGATGAAGGAAAGGTTTGAGCATTGGTTTCAATTTCCCCTATCTGTGGCAGGCAGAATTAACTTAATCAAAATGATAATTCTTCCAAAATGCTTCTATGTGTTGGAACATTCATCAATTAAAATCCCCAAAGGGTTGTTTAGAAAGATGCAGAGTATGATGGAGACCTTTATATGGGGTTCCTCAAGGCCCAAACTAAGTATTGGATCCCTGCAGAGACCCAAAAATCCTGACCTATGTTTGCATTATTTAGCTGGCCAGATACATTATTTGAAATACTGGATATATTGTGACGGGCTCACTAATGCAGAAGCTCATCTTATACATTTCTTGGGTGGGAATACACCATGGGCAATATTAGAAGGATCCTACAGACCACCACAAGGTTTATTATTTCCACACAGTTTGGCGATAGAGGTGTGGCAAGAGAGTAAACATGTCTTGAAATTTACTGACCAAGTGGGAGAGACTCAAATATGGGATGATCTCGAATTTCCACACATCCAAAAATCTACAGGACCCAATTTTCTGGAAGATATACGGAATAACAACACTTAGGCTGTGTGCACACGTTCAGGATTTTTCGCGTTTAAACGCGATAAAAACGCTTAAAAAACGCATACATATGCAGCCCATCATTTATAATGCATTCCGCAATTTTTGTGCATATGTGCATTGCGGTAAAAAACGCAGCATGTTCATTAATTTTGCGGATCTTTTGCGGATTTCCCACTGTATTATTGCATTGGGAACCTCCAGAAAAAAACGCAAAAAAAAAAAAAAACCGCACAAAAAACGTGAGAAAAACACATGCGGATTTCTTGCAGAAAATGTCCGGTTTTGTTCAGGAAATTTCTGCAAGAAATCCTGACGTGTGCACATAGCCTTAATCAGATTTTTGAAAATGAGATTTTACTATCATTTGAACAAATTCATTTTAAGTTTAGAATCCCACATAGGGATTTTTACAGATACTTGCAAATGAGACACGCCATGGTGCACCAGTTTCCATATCCTAGAATGCGAATATCCAGATATCCATTGATAAGAGTGTTAACGACTCAGGGACCCACGGCGTACTATCCTCCCTATATACTTTCCTACTAAACTCCAGAGTTGCTTCTACTCAACTTGCTGTAGAGAGTAAATTGTGGCAATTAATTCCATTTATCACTGATGATCAGTGGAATGATGCCCTAGAGCAGTGATGGCGAACCTATGACACGCGTGTCAGTGCTGACACGCGTAGTCATTTTCAGTGACACGCCGGCCGCGGCCCCATAGAAATTGCTTCTTTCCCAGGGTCTGAAGGAGAGGAAACTCTCCTTCAGGCCCTGGGAACCATATTAATATGTAAAATAAAGAATTAAAATAAAAAATATTGCTATACTCACCTCTCCGACGCAGCCTGGACGTCCGCGAGGGAACCGGCAGCGTTGTTTGCTTAAAAATCGCGGTTTTCCTTCCTTACTTGAAGTCCCGGCTTGTGATTGGTTGCGTGCCGCCCATGTGACCGAGACGCGACCAATCACAGCAAGCCGTGACGTAATTTTAGGTCCTTCAGGATTTTAAAATTACGTTCCGGCGTTGTGATTGGTTGCGTCGCCCATGTGACCGCACGCAACCAATCACAACGCCGGAACGTAATTTTAAAATCCTGAAGGACCTAAAATTACGTCACGGCTTGCTGTGATTGGTCGCGTCTCGGTCACATGGGCGGCACGCAACCAATCACAAGCCGGGACTTCAAGTAAGGAAGGAAAACCGCGATTTTTAAGCAAACAACGCTGCCGGTTCCCTCGCGGACGTCCAGGCTGCGTCGGAGAGGTGAGTATAGCAATATTTTTTATTTTAATTCTTTATTTTACACACATTAATGTTGTTTCGATACCGATACCCGATACCACAAAAGTATCGGATCTCGGTATCGGAATTCCGATACAGCAAATATCAGCCGATACCCGATACTTGCGGTATCGGAATGCTAAACAATGGCATCCGATCCGATTTTTTATCGGATCGGATGCCATGCAGGAGGTCTGTGGGTCCAAACAACAGAGCTCCGGTGCAGAGCGTCTAGGCCTGGGACTTCCGGTAGGCCAGGCGCAGCTCCCGGAAGTCCCAGGCCTCTGCGTCGGATCTGTGTTGTTTGGGCGACATTGCGCTGCTCCCTGCTGCGCCGACCAGAAGTCCCAGGCTGCACCGACCAGAAGTCCCAGGCTGCACTTCTGAGGCCTGAGGAGATAGCTGTCTGGAGGCCCTGTGATAGCTGTCTGGACTCAGGCCCTGTGATAGCTGTCTGGACTCAGGCCCTGTGATAGCTGTCTGGACTCAGGCCCTGTGATAGCTGTCTGGACTCAGGCCCTGTGATAGCTGTCTGGACTCAGGCCCTGTGATAGCTGTCTGGACTCAGGCCCTGTGATAGCTGTCTGGACTCAGGCCCTGTGATAGCTGTCTGGACTCAGGCCCTGTGATTGCTGTCTGGACTCAGGCCCTGTGATAGCTGTCTGGACTCAGGCCCTGTGATTGCTGTCTGGACTCAGGCCCTGTGATAGCTGTCTGGACTCAGGCCCTGTGATAGCTGTCTGGACTCAGGCCCTGTGATAGCTGTCTGGACTCAGGCCCTGTGATTGCTGTCTGGACTCAGGCCCTGTGATTGCTGTCTGGACTCAGGCCCTGTGATTGCTGTCTGGACTCAGGCCCTGTGATTGCTGTCTGGACTCAGGCCCTGTGATTGCTGTCTGGACTCAGGCCCTGTGATTGCTGTCTGGACTCAGGCCCTGTGATTGCTGTCTGGACTCAGGCCCTGTGATTGCTGTCTGGACTCAGGCCCTGTGATAGCTGTCTGGACTCAGGCCCTGTGATAGCTGTCTGGACTCAGGCCCTGTGATAGCTGTCTGGACTCAGGCCCTGTGATAGCTGTCTGGACTCAGGCCCTGTGATTGCTGTCTGGACTCAGGCCCTGTGATTGCTGTCTGGACTCAGGCCCTGTGATTGCTGTCTGGACTCAGGCCCTGTGATTGCTGTCTGGACTCAGGCCCTGTGATTGCTGTCTGGACTCAGGCCCTGTGATTGCTGTCTGGAGGCCCTGTGACTACTACAGCAACCATCATCCAGTGAACTGTGGGGTGTCATTGGCCATTACTGAGATAAGTGAGAGGGAGGCATCAGTGATGGCGAACCTGTGGCAGTCCAGCTGTTGCAAAACTACAATTCCCATCATGGCTGGCCATTCAAAGCAAAGGCTTTGGCTGTGAAGACATGATGGGAATTGTAGTTTTGCAACAGCTGGAGTGCCACAGGTTCGCCATCACTGGAAGAATTCCCCCTCCCCCTCACTTATCTTAGTTCACGGCACCCCACACAAGTTAAATAATAGCAAGACCAACAAAAGAAACCAACTGACAGATGAACAAAGAAGTCACTAAGCAGGTAAGTTAATTCTAATTATACATATTTGTTATTTAAACTATACATGTCGCAAAATTATGTTTTTTTATCAAGGTGACACACCACCCAAGTTATGCTCGGTTTTTTGGCGAATTTTGACACACCGAGCTCAAAAGGTTGCCCATCACTGCCCTAGAGGCACATACAATAGTATCGCAGCTGCAAATAACAAATTAATTCAACTATATATCCTACATCAGTCTTACCTGACTCCAACCAGACTACATAGATTTGGCAGACAAACTTCTGATAAATGCCATAAGTGTGGGAAACCAGTAGCGGATTTCTGGCATCTTATTTGGAATTGTGGTATAATATAAAGATACTGGAGTGAAGTGGTAACTACATTGTAACGGATAATTGGGATACCTATTCAGTGTATCCCTGAGATATGTATCTAGGGTATTGTGGATGAAGAATTGTGGTCGCATTATGATAGGATATTTCTCCGGGAGGTTATATTTATTGCTAGAAAAGCAATAGCACTGAGGTGGATGGGGGGGAAGCCTCCCACTATCAACCAGTGGAAAAAATAATTAATAATATAATACCATGAGAATATATTATATAGAAATAGAGGATGTCCCCAGACGTTTCACAGGATTTGGGAGAGATGGTATGACTCACCCTTAACACATTTATCGCCTAATGCTATGACTTCGTCAATTTCACATTGCGAGCCCTGATGTGTGTTCCTTCAAACATATGGACTGTGATATATGCATAGACTAAAAGAGTGTACTTTTGAAATAGCCTGAATTGGTACGTGATCTAAATTTTGATCAGAAACTAGCTAATTTAGGTGAGAGTGCAATACTTCATGACGGAACTTGTTCTAATACACTATGTTCCAACCTGTCCGTTTTTCTGTATTTGTTCACTCTATTGTTGAGAATGTGATGTTACATTCATTTTATTGTATTGAATGGATAAAGGTAAATATTTGAATAATTCTGACATTATACTGTGATATTATATGCTTGTTTTATCCTGTAGAATCTAACAATAAAAAGAGGAAAAAAAAACTATGGGTTTGACCCACATTTTGGGGAATTTTCCCACATGGATTTAGGTTGTCCTGGAGCCAAATACATGGTACAGCATTCGAGAACTCTTTGGAGGGAGGTTCTGACGAACATCTCTAAAGCCCAGAAAAGGTACAAATGATTTGCAAGCAGGAAGAGGAGGCCAGGTCCGGCGTTTGTAGTAGGGGAGAAGGTTTGGTTATCCACCAGTAATATTAAGCTTAAGATACCCTCTATGAAGCTGGGCCCAAGTTTATTGGTCCATACAAAATTGTGGAGGTAGTGAATCCGGTGGCCTACAGACTACAGCTGCCCACCTCCTTCAAAATATCTGATGTCTTCCACAAGTCCCTATTAAAGCCAGTGGGGATACTTAGGGAAGATTTCTCAACCAATACTCCGCCAGTATTGGTAGAGGGACAGCTGGAGTATGAGGTAGGGTGCATCATTGACTCCTGGTGGGTGCACCAGAAGCTCCAGTATCTGATACATTGGAAAGGGTATTCTCTTGAGGATCGGTCATGGGTCCCAGCCAGTTCGGTGTATGCCAATCGTCTGGTGCTTGCCTTCCATGACAGATATCCAGAGAAGCCTGGGGGTACATAAGTACTTTTATTGGTGTATTTTTGCATTTTCTTACTATATATTTTTGCACATGTTCACATTCATTCACAATTATGGTATTTTAAAATTTTAGTATGTATCTATATACAGTATTTTTCATGAGTCTTTTATACATTCACTTACTAGGTGTTATAAATTTTAATATGTACAACTGTATATCATCTTTAATTTTGTATGCACATGTTCACATATTATCAATTATTGTTACTAATTTTGTAAATTTAAGTCCTTATGGCTCCTACTCGCTTCTCTGGGGTCTCATCTTTTCATGCTTTTTTGTTTTTCCCCTTTTGTCCATATATTGTATTGTATTTCCATCTTCAAGCCCTTCAGGTAATATCATACTTACCTGCTGGTGTGCATGTGTGCTGGCTCTTGGTCTCCTGGCACCGATGACTGCATCTTTCTCTGGCTGGGTTGTGCTTGCGTCTGGTGCTCTGCTCACATGACCCCATGTGGGCGTTTCCTTTTGTCGCAGACCTTCCTGACTGGTGACATACTCGGCGATGCTCACCTCCGGGAGCAGCCGGCGTCACATGCACCACTTACATGCAGTGCTAAATTAGATGCATCGGACTTTGTGATGGGCCCCCTCTGTATATTTAAGGTCCTGGTAATCAATGGATGCCACTTCCCCGGAAGAAGGCATAGCACCAAAACATGCATTGGGGCAGGTGGCACCACAGAGTTCCAGGCATCCTCCGGTAACTATTACTATTGCTGCTATTTTCTCTTTTGCTCTCCACTTTCATTTCTTGATGTGGTATACAGCCCTTTTAGTCACTTGTTATACTTTTTTGACCTGTTAATTCTTTTGCAGGTCATATTATTAGATTTGTTTTATTGCACTTTTCTGAAATTGTTAATCTGTTACATACCTGTTGACTACCTGACTGACTGTGATCCCACCCTTTCTTTGGCTTACCTCTGTCATATCCCTTTTTATTGTTAGCTCTATGGTTTTATTTATTTTGGCTTCAATAAAGTTTCTCCATTTTATTATTACTTGGTTCTTTCTTTGGTGTTTTTTCTCATGTGATAGGATAAGTAATTGTTGAGTGAGGGTGTTGGAATATGTTTGATGCAACAACTCCATTCCTGTCTATGAGTGTTTAGTTGCTAGATTTGTATGCTGTTTATAAAGTTAGAGCAAAAAAAACAACTCCCAGAGGCTCACACGGGAAGAGCATGTGACTGTATTTCCTGTTTTACTGTGTCTGTGTATGAGAGAAGCAGTCTGCTGTAGATGCTGCACAGGTAGAGACACACAAATGATTTATTCCCAATCTATTAACCCCTTCACCCCCGGAGCTTTTTCCGTTTTTCCGTTTTCGTTTTTCGCTCCCCTCCTTCCCAGAGCCATAACTTTTTTATTTTTCCGTCAATTTGGCCATGTGAGGGCTTATTTTTTGCGGGACGAGTTGTACTTTTGAACGACATCATTGGTTTTAGCATGTCGTGTACTAGAAAACGGGAAAAAAATTCCAAGTGCAGTGAAATTGCAAAAAAAGTGCAATCCCACACTTGTTTTTTGCTTGCCTATTTTGCTAGGTTCACTAAATGCTAAAACTGACCTGCCATTATGATTCTCCAGGTCACTACGAGTTCATAGACACCTAACATGACTAGGTTATTTTTCACCTAAGTGGTGAAAAAAAATTCCAAACTTTGCAAAAAACAAAACAAAACAAAATTGCGCCATTTTCCGATACTCGTAGCGTCTCCATTTTTCGTGATCTGGGGTCAGGTGAGGGCTTATTTTTTGCGTGCCGAGCTGGCGTTTTTAATGATAGCATTTTGGTGTAGATACGTTCTTTTGATCGCCCGTTATTGCATTTTAATGCAATGTCGTGGCGACCAAAAAAACGTAAATCTGGCGTTTCGAATTTTTTTCTCATTACGCCATTTAGCGATCAGGTTAATGCTTTTTTTTAATTGATAGATCGGGCGATTCTGAACGCGGCGATACCAAATATGTGTAGGTTTTTGGTTTTTTTTATTGATTTATTTTGATTGGGGCGAAAGGGGGGTGATTTAAACTTTTATGTTTTTTTTATTTTTTTCACATTTTTAAAAACTTTTTTTTTTTACTTTTGCCATGCTTCTATAGCCTCCATGGGAGGCTAGAAGCAGGCACAGCCCGATCGGCTCTGCTACATAGCAGCGATCATCAGATCGCTGTTATGTAGCTAAAATGCAGGTGTGCTGTGAGCGCCGACCACAGGGGGGCGCTCACAGCCACCGGCGATCAGTAACCATAGAGGTCTCCAGGACCTCTATGGTTACCATTCAGAAGCATCGCCGACCCCCGATCATGTGACAGGGGTCGGCGATGCGCTCATATCCGGCCGCACGGCCGGATGCGGTAGTTAAATGCCGCTGTCTGCGCTTGACAGCGGCATTTAACTAGTTAATAGCGGCGGGTGATCGCGATTTCACCCGCCGCTATTGCGCGCACATGTCAGCTGTAAAAAACAGCTGACATGTCGCGACTTTGATGTGCGCTCACCGCCGGAGCGCACATCAAAGCGGGGGTCCCGACATGTGACGTACTATTCCGTCACATGTCGGGAAGGGGTTAAGTTTATCATATAGTGTTCCTGAATAAAGAAGGTCTGTTGTCACACGCTTGGAGAACATCCTGAATAATCAGCTGCTAGCAACACTTTTGTGGATTTACCCCATGCCCAGTTTTTATTCCTGGGGTGTTGATTGAGATTCCTTTCTTTGTCAACCTCTGTACAATTTTTTATTATTTTGTTTGTACATGTATTAATTGTGTCATGTTTTACTAATAAAATCATGTTCATTTTTTCTTATTGATGAAGTCAGCACTCCATTCTTTAAATTTTTATCTTGTCTCTATACTATCCCTGTTAAAAAGTTAACAGTCCCTGGCCCCATGCAGTTTAGTATAGCTTCCAACACATTTATTTTTTTAGTGTATCGATATCCATATGGTAGCCATTTATTTGCCATCTGTTTTTGAATGGGTTAATTTTTCAATTAAGCTAAATAGAGCAAGGTTTTGTAAATGAAGTCTAAGTTACTATATAATATATTAACATTAGTGATAATAATTGTATTATTGCTCCAAAGTGCTGAAATTTCTTCTTGGGGAAGGTACCAAGTTTGCTTGAGGAGACTTGTAAGTCATGCAGTGCTCCTTTAGTATTATAAATATGGAAATAGCTTCTTCAGAGAGGAAGAGGACTGGTCCAGTAGTGCCACCTATTGGATGTAGCAATCCTAAAAGTGAATATTGACCCTTCAAACGGCCTTGAATATTCTGCAGCACTTAAAAACATCAAAGGTACCTGTCCAATCAATATCAAACATTACAGTGAAACACATAAAAGCTTTGTATGTAAGCCAAGATTGGCACTATTTCTGATTAAGAGTTCAAGTGTATATATTATAAAGCAACAGTACATGAGCTATAGTGGCCAATAAAGGGTTTGCTCAGCTCGATGAACAATTGTTTTCAAAGTATTACTATCTAGAAAGGAAAGTATGGCATTCACCAATGGTGTTATTCTATTTTAAACTTCAGTGTATTACAATTCAGGTATAGCTACATGCAGTAGGAGTTGCAGGAAGCTTCAAAGGTGGGTGATGGCAGTTTCAAGGCAGAGACACTTTCTCTGACCTCTAGAGAAAGCATCAATGTAGGGCAAAACAGCCATGGGGTATGTTCAAGAGATTCTTCACATCCCATTGCATCTAAATTTACCAGACTTTTAATGCAATAAAGTTTAATAAAGAAGAATACCATTGGTGAGCGCCATACTTTTCTTTCTACTTTGGAATAATTAGAGTAACACGTATTTCCCCAATTTAAGCAAAAGAAGTGAGTGTCCTACGTGCAAGAGCTTGCAATCTATAAGAAGGATGGAATAACATAAAAGGTAAAATTGCTTGTATTGTAAAGTCCAGCCATCTCTTATAGTAAATGATGGTATTTATCTAAATCTGCATAAACTGGTCATTGGTCAGTATCTGTCTATTTTAAAATACAAAATGCTATTGAGTGCATTGAATGTAATAAAATAGAGTGTAGAAATGGCCAAATACTGAGGAAAGTTTAGAAAGGGAGAACTGAACACAACTAAATTACTGAGCTGATACATGATAGCCCTGACTAAGGAGATGTGTTTTAGGTAGTGCTTAAAACTATGGATACTTGGAATTTACCAGATTGCTGGGGATGTGCAATCAAAGTATCTTGAAGATGGGAGTGAGAAGCCACAATTATGGAGTATGTTAGTCTTAGATCATTAGCAGAACAAAAAGAATGGCTAGTGTTGTAGACACAGATGAGTGAGGAGATACAGGGTGGTGCAAAATTGTGGAGAACTTTGTGAGTGAGCATAATAAGTTTATATTGTTTTCTGTACTGGATGGGCAACCAGTGCATTGATTGGAACAGATGGGTGGCATCAGTGTAGTGTCTGGATAGAGATTTCTGCCTGGCTGCTGCAATAAGCTTAGATTCGAGAGGGGAGAATTTAGTGAGAGAAAGACAGATTAGTAGTGAGTTGAAATAGTCAAGAAGAGTATGAATCAGAGTGGAAGTAAGGGTTTTTGCAAAGATATGAAAAGGTTGGGGTGTGGAGAAGTTTTTGAGATGCAAGTGATATGAGTGAGCAATTTAGTACAGGCAGTGAAGGAAAGATCTGAGGAGTGAAATATAAACCCAAGACAATTGGCTTGCTGCTTGGGAGTTATGGTTAAACCATCAACAAAAAATGGTAATATTGGGCATAAGTAGGTTAGTAGAGTGAGGAAAAAGGAGGAGTTCAGTTGTAGACAAATTCCGTTTTAGAAGGAGAGAGGACATAATGTTGGAAAGAGTGGACAGGCAATCACTGCAGTAATGGGGGGGTCATGTCAAGAGAAGAAGTATGTAATTGGGTGTCATCAACATAGAGATGGTGCTGGAAATAAGATCTGCTTATGGTTTGTCCAATAGGGATGGTATACAGAGAAAAAAGAATGGGTTCTACAACTGAGCCATGAGGAACTGAAACAGTAAGGTAAAGATTAGGGGAAGAGGATTCGGCAATTGATTAATTGAAAGAAAGGTTAGAAAAATACGAACAATTGAACAAAGTGAGGGTGAGGACTTGCTGGTGATTAGAGATGAACAATTATTTTGATGTTATTTTCAGAAAACGTTTAAAACGCCGATTTGTTCGACAAACGTAGCCGAACGTCATAATAATTGCTTATCTCTTGAAGCTGACAGCTGAGGGTTGCAGCCCGCAGCTGTCAGCTTTGCCTGGCTGGTTATCAAAAATACAGGGGAACTCCATATCATTTTTTTTATTATTATTTATTTATAGAACAGCCAGCAGCTGATGAATACTCCTATCAGCCACTGCTTAAGGCCCCGTCACACACAGCGACGCTGCAGCGATACAGACAACGATGCTGATCGCTGCAGCGTCGCTGTGTGGTCGCTGGGGAGCTGTCACACAGACCGCTCTCTCCAGCGACCAACGATCAGGGGAACGACTTCGGCATCGTTGAAACTGTCTTCAACGATGCCGAAGTCCCCCTGCAGCACCCGGGTAACCAGGGTAAACATCGGGTTACTAAGCGCAGGGCCGCGCTTAGTAACCCGATGTTTACCCTGGTTACCAAAAAAAACAAACAGTACATACTCACCATCTGATGTCCGTCAGGTCCCTTGCCATCTGCTTCCTGCTCTGACTGAGATCCGGTCGTACAGTGAGAGCAGAGCGCAGCAGTGACGTCACCGCTGTGCTGTACTTTCACTTTCACTTTGCGGCGCTCAGTCAGTGTGGGAAGCAGACGGCAAGGGACCTGACGGGCATCAGATGGTGAGTATGTAGTGTTTTTTTTTTTTACATTTACGCTGGTAACCAGGGTAAACATCGGGTTACTAAGCGCGGCCCTGCGCTTAGTAACCCGATGTTTACCCTGGTTACCAGTGAAGACATCGCTGGATCGGTGTCACACACACCGATTCAGCGATGTTAGCGGGACCTCAACGATCAAAAAACGGCCGAGGCCATTCCGACACGACCAGCGATCTCGCAGCAGGGGCCTGATCGCTGGTACGTGTCACACATAGCGAGATCGCTACTGAGGTCGCTGTTGCGTCACAAAACTTGTGACTCAGCAGCGATCTTGCTAGCGATCTCGCTATGTGAGACGGGGCCTTTACTCTCGCTGTTAACAATTGAATACAACTCTCAACATTATCTCCTGATAGCGCTGATTACAGATTTAGCAGTGAACCATGATGTGAGCTGTCTTCACTTCAGCACCCAGCGCCGAGGAACAGTACAAACAATACCACTGATTCCCAGGTGCGGATACGTGTCACAGGGTTTGCAGGTCCGGCGTCTCCCATTCTGGTAATTAATACAGACTTTAATGCTATTGATGTGCGATTGCACATGTATTCTCGGTGTGCTATGTAACAAAGGCATTCTTACCTTTATATGCAGGACATTTTCTGCAACATTTGGGGACATTACTACTGTACTTTTTACAGGCTAGGAGACAGCACAAGTCGTCTTAACAAATACTGATATTTATATTGGCCCCTCTTAGTACTTGCAATTTATTAGTGACCTAATATGCCTATAAGGTACAGTATATAAAGGTTAGCTGCGGCCGTAGAACAGACACTATGCACTTCAAACCTGAGAATCATGTGGATGCATAAAAAATAATAGCCACTAGGTGGCATACTAAAACTTACTAAAGCACATATATGCATTTTACTGTGATTTAGATCTTTTTAGGGACTTTACACCGGACCTTAATAGATTGGAGGCACATTTTAATCTTATATTTATGTGTATATGATTATGATACCTTTGTTTTTTGGGTTGTAATAAAATTTATATCTTTTAACAAATACATTCTTGTGGCCTATCTTTATAAGCTCTCTAGATTGGCCTTTGTGTTACTCTCATAGTATTGAGGAGGGAGTGGACATTGTCAAAAAGTTATTTTGCATTATTGGATACTGAGGTGTTGACCTGGTGAAGTCACCTGTTTGGAGAGGTGAAGAACAGAATTACATGTTTTAAGCATAAATGTACATCTTTTTCTCAGGTGGGTTACCTCATTGGCCAAAACAACTAGTTGCTACCATTTTACCAAATATCCTGTAAAAACTCAAATAATGATCCACTATGATGTGGAATCAGAGCTTCTTATACAGTAGCAGCAATGTATGGCATGTGCACATTTTGCTAACTTCATAAAATGTAATAAATAGCTACAATCATAAGTAATGGAAAATATAAATTGGCTGATGATTCATCTTATGTTTCTTTTATCTATTGCGATGCTGGATCTATGTGGGTTGTAGAATACATAACCAAACATATTCTAGAAGTTCTAAATATAGTATTATTCCTTTAGTTCTATATTTAAACGGGACATCTGTGATTGGTGTGCACTAGTGGTGTAGTTTTTTTGGTACATAGTTGATAGAATAAATGGTGGCAAAAGGAATACAGGCAAATAATAGCAACAGCTCAACAAGATACTAAGTGGCATCCTGTCCAGACACACCACCAATCACTCACATTACAGATGTAGTACCGTGCATATTTGCGGCAGCGTATGCATTAGAATAACACATTACATTTTATGACACATAATAGCACATATAAGCATTAACATATTGGCACAATATTAAGGTAACTTAGGTAACCAGTGGGTATTGTCGTTGCAACAAGGTCAACAGAAACCCATAACACCGAGCTAAGGATATCAAAGTCATGGCCAGTGTTGAACAGTCCTACATGTGACTGTAAGGAGGTGGACTGATGTGGTCGCATTTTTTACCTTGAATACACCAATTGTGTTTGTGTAATGTATAATGTGTAAGGTCACATGTTATGGATAATGGTATGTAATTTGAACTGTGATGTACAGGTGCATCTCACAAAATTAGAATATCATCAAAAAGTTAAATTATTTCATTTCTTCAATACAAAAAGTGAAACTCATATATTAGAATATATTAGATAGTCATTATAAATAGAGTGATATATTCCAAGTGTTTATTTCTGTTAATTTTGATGATTATGGCTGGCAGCCAGTGAAAACCCAAAAGTCATTATCCCATTAAATTAGGATACTTTATAACACCAGCTTGAAAAAATGATTTTAAAATCTAAAATCCGAAATGTTGGCCTACTGAAATGTATGTTCAGTAAATGCACGCAGTTCTTGGTCGGGGCTCCTTTTGCATCAATTCCTGCATCAATGTGGCGTGGCATGGAGGCGATCAGCCTGTGGCACTGCTGAGGTGTTATGGAAGCCCAGGTTGCTTTGATAGCAGTCTTCAGCTCATCCACATTGTTGAGTCTGGTGTCTCTCATCTTCCTTTTGACAATAACCTAAAGGTTCTCAATGAAAATAATGCTACAATTATATATCCATTTCAATTATAGTCATACAGGTAAGTAAGTCTTTGGAAAGCATTTTACATTACATTTATGCTTAATGAACTTTATGGAGGAGAAGCTCAGAATTCAGATTTGCAATAAATAGGTTCTAATGGTTCTTTACTCATAAGAGCAATATTTTATAACTGGGTTATTTTATGGCCCATGTTTTGCACAAATACTATTACCAATGGCTACAGTTCATTTGGAAGCTGTTATAGATAATCATGTATAAGTAAATGCTGCTTCTAAAGAGCAAGCTGTAAGCACACATTTTATGTTTTCAGCCTCTAGTACCATAATTGAGGTTGCATCCTGAGCAAGATAATTATAATCACTCCAATATACAAGTTCCTTGGGTTTGTTTCAAATACTGTAGATAAAACTCTACCTCAGATATACAAGTATGTGAAAAGATTTATGCTTATCGGTCTGCAGTAAGGTGTATAAATTAAAGATTATAAGAGTAAACATCTTAATAACCTGGTAACAATGAATGTTTAAAGAGTTGTCCCACGCACAAAGTTCATTTTAATTAATATATCTTGGAATATTAATAAGTTCCACAGCTAGATGTGTTCAAAAAATGTTCCTGTGCTGAGTTAATCTTATTAATGTGCCTCTGCTGTAATGGCTGTGTCTGACCGTGCTAGGCTGTTCTAGTTCATGGTTGGCACATGTCACAGCTCCTTATGATAAATGAGTATACAGATGAACTACAGTGGCATGTAAACGTTTTGGCACATCTGGTCAAAATTACTGTTATTGTGAACAGTTAAAGAGGTGGTCCACTACAATGTACAATACGCACATCGATGTAAACCTTTTAAAGTATTTTTGGAAATACTTTATGTTGCCACATTTGCCTGTAAGTGGCGCTATCGCTGCTCACTCAGTCCTGATCATGTGACCCCAGTCTACAGCTGCCGCTGACATATGCTGATATCACGTTAACTTACGGACTCTCTTGCATCGGTGAGGCATGATCCAATCTCATGCACTCCCTCTGATTGACTGGGCCGTGGGAGGTTTCAATGCACACCACAGCCCAGTCTCCAGCGCATTGCATGCACCCAATGAAAGTAGAAGAGAGAAAGAAAGTGCTATGGTTGCTGAGCTATTTCTCTCACTGGTGTCAGCGCATGGGACTACAGCTCCCATCATCCGACACCTGCTGCTGCTAATAACAGCGAGAGCAGAAGCGGCTAATGGTTGAATTCATTAGCCAGCTGCTACGCTGTAAATAAATAATTTTAAAAATCTTGGCGTGGGTTTTCCTCTATTTTTGATAACCAGCCAGGCAAAATTCACAGCTGGGGGCTGCAACCCTCAGCTATCAGGTTCAACAAGGCTGGTTGTCAAGAATAGACAGGTCACCACAAAGTATTTTTAAATTATTTAAATTAAAAATAAAAAAAATGGCGTGGGGTTCCCCCCATTTTTGACAACCAGTCTTGCAAGAGCAGACAGCGGGGGGCTGGTATTTTCAGGCTGGTAAGGGGCCATGGATATTGCCCCCCTGCCTAATAATAGCAGCCCGCAGCTGCCCAGAAATTAGATGTGCCAATTCTGGCATTTTTCCCAGCTCTTCCCACTTGCCCTGTAGCAGTGCCAAGTGGGGTTCATATTTGTGGGGTTGATGTCACCTTAGTATTGTCAGGGGACATCAAACCCACAGCTTAGTAATGGAGAGACGTCTATAAGACACCTATCCATTACTAATCCTATAGTTATATGGTAAATAAGGACACAGCCAGAATAAAGTGTTTTATTAGAAACTAGCTGTTTCCAGCCAGCTAACGCTCGGCATGCTCATTGCTATCTAATTAACGCTGCTAGTGATTAAACTAAAGTAAATAATGACAACATTCAATAGCGCTTACGCAGCTGGTAAATTAACTTAAAATGAAGTTAATAACAATAATAATAATTAAAAATCTGAATAATACTAATACATTTTATTCACAGTGTAAAATCAAAAGCAAACTGGATTCGTGTGGTAATGTGTGGGGACTGAGCCTCGTGTGGTAATGTGAGGGGACGCAGCCTCATGTGGTAATGTGTGAGGACGGAGCCTCGTGTGGTAATGTGTTGGGACGGAGCCTCGTGTGGTAATGTGTGAGGACGGAGCCTCGTGTGGTAATGTGTGGGGATGGAGCCTCGTGGGGTAATGTGGAGGGACAGAGCCTCGTATGGCAATGTGTGGGGACTGAGCCTCGTGTTGTAATGTGTGAGGATGGAGCCTCGTGTGGTAATGTGTAGGTATGGAGCCTCGTGTGGTAATGTGAGGGGACAGAGCCTTGTGTGGCAATGTGGGGGGGGGGGGGCGGGATTATGTGTGGTAATATGGTGGGGGGTGGGATTATATGTGGTAATGTGGTGGGGGGCGGGATTGTGTGTGGTAATGTGGTGGGCGGGATTATGTGTGGTAATGTGATGGGGGCGGTATTATGTGTGGCAATGTGGCGGGGGTGGGATTCTGTGTGGTAATGTGGTGGGGGGGCGGTATTATGTGTGGTAATGTGGTAAAGGGGCGGGATTATGTGTGGTAATGTGGTGGGGGGCAGGATTATGTGTGGTAATGTGGTGGGGGGGTGGGATTATGTGTGGTAATGTGGTGGGGGGGTGTTATTATGTGTGGTTATGTGGTGGGGGCGGGATTATATGTGGTAATGTGGTGGGGGGGTGGAATTATGTGTGGTAATGTGGTGGGGGGTGGGATTATGTGTGGTAATGTGGTGGGGGGTGGGATTATGTGTGGTAATGTGGTGGGGGGCGGGATTGTGTGTGGTAATGTGGTGGGGGGGTGGGATTGTGTGTGGTGATGTGGTGTGGATTGTGTGTGATGATGTGGTGGGGGCGGGATTGTGTGTGGTAATGTGGTGGGGGCGGGATTGTGTTTAATAATGGGGTGGGGGGCAGGATTGTGTGGTGATGTGTGGGGGCGGAGCTACTGTGCAGGGGGCAGGATTAGCGAGTAATCACGATTAGGGTTCAGCGACCTTTACTTTTATAGGATCGGGTCGGGTTTCACGAAACCCGACTTTTTCAAAAGTCGGGTCGAGTGAAATCGGCCGATCCTATAAAAAAGTCGGGGTCGGGGTCAGCCGAAACTCGAAACCCAATGCAGTGCATTGGGTTTCCAATGGTTCCCAGGGTCTGAAGGAGCGGAAACTCTCCTTCAGGCCCTGAGATCCATATTTAAGTGTAAAATAAAGAATTAAAATAAAAAATATCACCATACTTACCATCTGACAGGCCCTGGTACTAACCGGGAACCTTCCTTCCTTAGAATCAGCCTTCCAGGACCTCGCGGTGACGTCGCGGTGACGTCGCGGCTTGTGATTGGTCGCGCGGCCGCCCATGTGACCGCTCGCGCGACCAATCAGAAGCCGCGACGTCACCGTGACGTCACCGAAGGTCCTGGAAGGGCTGATTCTTAGGAAGGAAGGCTGCCGGAAAGAAGCAGGGCGTGTCCGAGGGTGAGTATATACCTAATAGGAATATACTCACCCTCGGCTTCGTTCCGGCAGCCTTTCTTCCTAAGAATCAGCCCTTCCAGGACCTTCGGTGACGTCACGGTGACGTCGCGGCTTGTGATTGGTCGCGCGAGCGGTCACATGGGCGGCCGCGCGACCAATCACAAGCCGCGACGTCACCGCGACGTCACCGCGAGGTCCTGGAAGGCTGATTCTAAGGAAGGAAGGTTCCCGGTTAGTACCAGGGCCCGTCAGATGGTATGTATGGCGATATTTTTTATTTTAATTCTTTATTTTACACTTAAATCTGAATTCTGATACCAATTCCCGATATCTTAAACATATCGGGAATCGGTATCGGAATTCTGATTCCAGATTCAGAAGATCGCCGACTTCATGGCCGACCCCACACAGGGGTCGGGTCGGGTTTCATGAAACCCGACTTTGCCAAAAGTCGGCGACTTCTGAAAATTGCCGACCCGTTTCGCTCAACCCTAATCACGATGCCTCTTATATATATAGATAAAACAAAACACACGTTTTCATTTTTATTTAAAAATAACAAACACAGTTATACTCACCTAACGCCTATTCCACCGAAGCCCTTATTCTCCTGTAATAAACCAAAAATAAGAAACAACAATAGCCCTCAACTATTTATCACTCTGTCCCATGCCATAATCCATATCTGTGGGAAAAAACGTTTTCAACCTGGACGGTGCCAAGATGCGACCGTCCAGGCTGAGAACCACTGGTGAATGAGCTGCTGCGAGTGCAGACTCAGTGACCGGGGGTAAAAAAATCGAGGTTACCTCCGGTCACTGAGGCTGCGTTCCCAGCCGGGCTGAACTGCAGCGACCTCGATGAGATCCCCGCTAGCTCCATGAGAAAAACTCTCACTAGTGGGCGGTCCTACTAGTGACTGATATACAAACATCAGGGATGTCCATAAATAAAATGTTTTATTCAAATTTTATCCCACAAGAATGTATACGAGCCTCGTCAGCTCCACCTGCTCTATAACATCCTGCCTGCAGATCACATACCATTTTCAACATGAAAGGATGCTTGCCACAGCCTCTAATAATATGAAGTGAAAACCAATAATTAGTGTTGAGCATTCCGATACTGCAAATATCGGGTATCGGCCGATATTTGCTGTATCGGAATTCCGATACCGAGTTCCGATATTTTTGTGATATCTGAAATTGGAATCGGAAGTTCCCAGTGTATGGTTCCCAGGGTCTGGAGGAGAGGAAACTCTCCTTCAGGCCCTGGGATCCATATTCATGTAAAAAATAAAGAATAAAAATAAAAAATATGGATATACTCACCCCTCCGGCGGACCCTGGACCTTAGCGGTGTAACCGGCAGCCTCCGTTCCTAAGAATGCAGTGAGTGTACAGGACCTGCGATGACGTCGCGGTCTTGTGATTGGTCCCGTGACCGCTCATGTGACCGCTCACGTGACCGCGACGTCATCGCAGGTCCTACACTCACTGCTTTCTTAGGAACGGAGGCTGCCGGTTACATCGCTAAGGTCCAGGGTCCGCCAGAGGGGTGAGTATATCCATATTTTTTATTTTTATTCTTTATTTTTTACATGAATATGGATCCCAGGGCCTGAAGGAGAGTTTCCTCTCCTTCAGACCCTGGGAACCATCCAGGATAGCTTCCGATATTTGTGTCCCATTGACTTGTATTGGTATCGGGTATCGGTATCGGCGATATCCGATATTTTTTGGATATCGGCCGATCCAATCCGATACCGATACTTTTGAATATCGGAAGTTATCGCTCAACACTACCAATAATGCCTAAATAAAAGTACCTATTTTCTTAAAATGACCTGTCAGCTGCCCTAGCTCCCCAATAACCGCCATCATGTCTCTACTGCACACCATTTCCACTTTCTAAAAAACTCCTTTTCATACCTTAGTAATTGCATTATAATTATAAAATCAAGTTTTAATCCACACTGTTGCTGTGGATATCTGTGAGGAACGCTGATTCCCCAGTGGTAATTCTCCATACCATCTTGTATGCATTTGTGAATAATATGATTTGCAAGAGTGACATAACCACTGCCTCTTTGAAAATGTCTCACATCATGTGACACTCTGCCACCCTGGCAAATCATCTCTGGGAGTGTGCTTCCAAAATGGGAGGTAGGTTTACTCCGAGGGAATCCATGGCCCACCAGACTTGTGCTCACAGATTTCCATAACACAATTGTGCATTAAAACTTGATTTTACAATTATAGCGCAATCGCTCAGGGGTTGGGGCAGCTGATGGGTACAATTTACTACTCTCAGATCAGTAAATCCACCCACCTCTGCTATTTATTTAATTACCATTTTATATCAATACATTGCTACATGGGTCTAGGGCTTTAATTTTTTTTTAGGGTGTCTGATTAATGATCTGTAATATTTAGGGAGTCTCATCTTGGATCTGTAAACAAGCATGAATATTCTGGTATCACTACATACAGTATCAGAAGGTAAATACAAGGTGCTCTTTAGAGTATGTATACAGGGCGGTGGTCAGGTTTAGACTTTGTGTATATTTTGCTCTGGTATGGTGTCTTTTTACAGGGCTGCAGTGACCTGAGACCTGTTTTTGTGTGTGTCTGACTTAAAGTGAACCTGTCACCCCCCCAGGCGTTTTTAACTAATAGAGCCACCTTGTGCAGCAGTAATGCTGCATTCTGACAAGGTGGCTCTTTTAGTTCTGGGTGCTGTAACTGCCGAAATAATCAGTTTTATAATTTGTCCTAAATACTTTGTCTTCAGTCAAGGAGGCAGGCGTTTCCCCCCTGCTTCAGATGCCACACAGACGTCACTCAAATCTTCTTGATGGCGCCGGGCGCCGCCTCCTCCTCACCACTGTTTTGAAAATAGCCGTGAATCCTTGTGAATCCCTGCCCCGCAATGTGAATAAATCATAAGTCACTGCGGGGCGGGGATTCACAGGCAGGGCGGCCGCACAGGCGCAGTCACCGAGACTGCATATGAGGAAAGACGGGCAGCGCTCACTGCACCTGCCCAAGGCAGGAGAAAAGAGCGCAGGTGCCGGCTATTTTCAAAACAGCGCTGAGGAGGCGGCGCTCGGCGCAGCCAAGAACATGTGAGTGACGGCTGTGTGGCGTCTAAAGCAGGTGGGAAAGGCCTTCCTCCTTGACTGAAGACAACGTACTTAGGACAAATGATAATACTGATTATTTCGGCAGTTACAGCACCCAGAACTAAAAGAGCCACCTGGTCAGAATGCAGCATTACTGCTGCACAAGGTGGCTCTTTTAGTTAAAAATTCCTGGGGGGGTGACAGGCTCCCTTTAAATGATTTTGGTTAGTGAGATGTCCAATATAAATAGGGAAGACATTTGTAAAAAGTTTCTCACAGCATGCTGTGCTTGCTGTATCTTGATATCCACTTCTGAACACAGAGAATGACGCATTGCTGAAGCCATCAAAAAATTGACATCAACGGTGCCCATCAAACTCTATTTCAGGAATTCTTGCAAATTTGACTACAATTAAGGAATCCGAAAATAGTGAAATAATCACCACTGGTGATTTGCTGGTTCACATCTTTCTTGCATGTGATATCCTACCCATCAGTCGCCTCACTACTGTAACCAATTGCTGGCCTCAAAGGTAACACTCAAATGTTATCACTTAGGTTGGTGGCAGTGGTCAGGTGACAGCCATCATTACTTTTTGTAACTAGAAGGACCAAAGAAGCAGCAGTGCTGCATCTATGGAAAACTGAAGGGGTAAGTTTATTTAAGAACATTCTGTACTAATGTGGTTATTTTCAAGATCCTTTAGGAGTGTCTGTACTTTTGAATGAAAGAATAGGATTACATATTGTGTAATCTAATAAAGTAAATATTTATACATTTTTGTAACAGATCGCTCGCTTTTCAGCACTTGGTTGAAATGTCTTGTCCCTGTCAGTACTTAAAAAAGAATGTTAAACACTGATCTTTAGGACACTGTTAATGTTGATTCCCTTTTATTGCAGGTTTGTATCAGGTTGCTGATGTATAACATCACCCTGTAAAGGTATTTTTCCACAACTTTATGCCCTGAATAAATACAGTGGGAAAAAAAAGTATTTAGTCAGCCACCAATTGTGCAAGTTCTCCCACTTAAAAAGATGAGAGATGCCTGGAATTGACATCATAGGTAGAACACAACTATGAGAGGCAAAATTGAGAAAACAAATCCAGAAAATAACCCCTGTCTGATTTGGCAAGATTTATTTTGCATATTATGGTGGATAAATAAGTATTTGGTCACCTAAAAACATGCACGATTTCTGGCTCTCACATGCCTGTAACTTCTTCTTTAAGAGGCTCCCCTGTCCTCCACTCCTTACCTGTAGTAATGGCACCTGTTTGAACTTGTTATAAACATAAAAGACATCTGTCCACAATGTCAAAGAGTCACACTCCAAACTCCACTATGGTGAAGATCAAAGAGCTGTCAAAGGACACCAGAAACAAAATTGTAGCCCTGCACTAGGCTGGGAAAACTGAATCTGCAATAGGCAAGCATCTTCGTGTGATGAAATCAAAAGTGGGAGCAATAATAAGAAAATGGAAGACATACAAGACCACTGATAATATCCCTCGATCTGGGGCTCCACGTAAGATCTCACCCCGTGGGGTCAAAATGATCACAAGAACGGTGAGCAAAAATCCCAGAACCACACAGGGGGATGGGGGAGACCTAGTGAGAGACCTGCATAGAACTGGGTCCACCACAACAAAGGCTCCCATCACTAAAACACTATACCCTTAGGGACTCAGATCCTGCAGTGCAAGACATGTCCCTCTGCTTAAGCCAGTACATGTTTGCTAGAGAGCCAGTTTACTAGAGAGCATTTGGATTTTCCAGAAAAGTATTGTGAATGTCATATGGTCTGATGAAAAAAAATGTAGAACTTTTTGGTAGAAACAAAATTCATCATGTTTGGAGGAGACAGAATGCTGAGTTGCATCCAAAGAACACCATACCTACTGTGAAGCATGGGGGGTGACAACATTTTGTTTTGGGGCTGTTTCTCTGCAAAGGAAACAGGATGACTGATCCGTTTACATGAAAGAATGAATAGGGCCATGTAGTGTGAGATTTTGCGTGCAAACCTAGTTTCATCAACAAGGGCATTGAAGATGAAACGTGAATGGGTCTTTCAGCATGATAATAATACCAAGCAACAGAGGAGTGGCTTTGTAAGAAGCATATGAAGATCCTGGAGTGGCCTAGCCACAGAAAACCTTTGGACGGAGTTTAAAGTCCGTGTTGCCCAGCAACAGGCCCAAAACATCACTGCTCTAGAGTAGATCTGCATGGAAGAATGGGCCAACATACCACCAACAGTGTGTGCCAAACTTGTGAAGAGTTACAGAAAATGTCTGTCTTCTATCATTGCCAAAAAAGGATATATAGCAAAATATTGAGATAAACTTTTGTTAATGACCAAATACTTATTTTACACTATAATTTGCAAAACAAATCTTGCCAAATCATTTTTCTGGATTTGTATTCTCAATTTTGACTCTCATAGTTGTGGTCTACCTATGATGTCAATTACAGGCCTCTCTCATCTTTTTAAGTGGGAGAACTTGCACAACTGGTGCTGTGAATAACAAAAGTAGCAATAATAAACTATGGAAGAGACAGTGGAGCGCCCCCAGACGCAGGGCCGCGGGGTACTCGGTACCGGGCCTCTCTGTCTCAGTCCTGGGGTTGTCACGGTGGCTAGACCCGGTCCGTGACCCTGCTAAGGGGTGTCCAATGAAAGGTGATGGTGCATGGTGCAAGGCGCAATGAATAACGAGGACATAGGGTTGCAGTCTCTTTACCTCTTTACTGAAGGCTTCGGGATCCGCAATCCAGAGCACTGCTAGCAGGGCTGGCTGAGGCCGGCCGGTCCGAAGGCACATCCAGAGTTCCCTTTGCAGGTGGAAATCAGTGCCTACCTGCTAGCGCCTGTGTGTTGTAGTACTTCCCTGTTGAGCACCACAGGATAGTCCTCACAACTGTCGTGTCTGTTTATGATGTTCTTGCTCTCTCCGTCCCCCAGATGATATGGCTAGGACGCACCCGTATGACAGGGTATGCCTGGATTTATTTTATAGGGACCCTAGAGACGCCCCTCTCCCACAATTGCCTCCTTTGTCTTCGTTAGGTGTAAAAGGTGAGACAGCCAACCTAAAGTTAACTGTCCTGCCGTAGTTCAAAGTAATGCGTAGAGTCTGTTACTTCCTTGGTGCTCTGGCCACCGGCTACGCGCCTCAGAAGGATGTTGCCACGATCTTAGGGGCAAGACTCGTTCTGGTTCTATCTCCTTTGTGCTGTGATCTCGCTTCTCACTTCTCCACAATAAACTTCGCTTCGTGTCCTTTCTAAGGAGGCCTACAGGCATAGCTCCGTACCGATCTGTCCTTTTCGCTAGGCCGCTGTCAGGATCCCACCCCTGACAGGTCCTCTCCCGAACTCTCCCGGGCTGCTTTCTCCCTAACTTCCTGTCCAACCCCCAGTTTTACCAGAGCGTGAGGAATGGCCTACTAGATAGAACCACTCCCCCTGGTGGCCGGAGTGTGAAGTGTAGTGTGTGACTGTGATACCTGGTCAGGTGAACTCCTTTAGTGCAATCAGACGTAACATCACTCCCCGTAGTGGCAGAGCGACATTACTGCAACGAACAGAAATCTGGGGTGCTGCACTCCCCCCCCCCCGGTTAAATCCAGTACTCCCGGACTGGGAAAAGAAGAACAACAATACATGTTAGCAGAAGACACACAAAATTTTTGAAATGCTATGAACAATTAAACACTATGAACAAGTAAATATAACAGTGCTTACCTTTATGGGAGGTCAGGACACTTGAACGTTGTGAAAGTTTTGGTCATGCACAGTTCATGACTCCCAGTTCAGTGGGTGCAAACTTGAAACAGCAGGGATCCCGGGTAAACAAAGGGATCCCTTTTGAGGGTTTTGGAGCAATTCACCGTCCATTACTCCATTGTCCATTGTTTTAAACCTGTAACAAAGATATTTACGCAAACATTTTCAACCAAATAACAGCTATCGTTAATATTTCCAAGTTTTGTAGCGAAGTGGAGTTTGATTCTGGGTGCTACGTGTAGACCTCTGCAGTGCGGGAGTTGCTACCGGCCTAACAGGGCCCGCTGCGCTTGCTATCGCTGGTGTAGTCTTCTAGCTACACTTCTAGTAAGTCTAGGTAGCACTGGCATGCTGGGGCTCTCAGGGCTGCTGCTGCTAATGGTGGGCATGGCAGATTCACCGATAGCAGAGGGAGGACTTGCCGGTTCAACTGTTGGCATGGCATCTTCCGGTGGGGTCAGCTGTGCTTGCGGGCTCGAATGACCTGACACCACATTTAGTTCTGGCAGTTTCAGTTGACGAAACATTAAGACAGGTACCACACTGGCCTGATTTATTTGAGTCCAAGACTGGGGAAAATCACCAAGAACAGTGTGTATCATCTTCGGCTCCTCCACGGGCGGAGACGTCCCGGGGTCTGTTTCCCCATCTCTCAGCTTATCAGGGCATATTTTTAGGTGGTCTCTGGATGTAGCCGTTGAGGTTTCCCCTCCATCTTTGCTGATGAGACAGACCTTTGTATTGTCGAAATCGGAGGGCAGAATGGTTTATGGTTCCGCCTCCCATTGGTCATCAAGCTTGTGTAGTCTCCTCTTCGCGGGAGCATGCTGGTTGTAGTCCCTTTCTTGTTTTTGTCTGGCTTGGGCGAGACTTCTTTCCACACATTCCTGTACTTTGCGGTACCTTTGCTGCCTCTCTGTATCCCAATCTGCATCTGGCGAGATATCTTCGGGGGTCAGGACCCCCTTGTCCAGATCTACAGGTAACTTTCTAGACCTTCCTCGCATCAGGTACGCTGGAGTACAGTTGGTGGAATTCACCGGGATGTGGTCTACCAAGTCTGGTAACTTTGTGGGCCACAAGTTCCGTTCCTCCACAGGTAAGGTCTTCAGTAAGTCGATCACCACCTGGTTCATCTTCTCACACATCCCGTTGGTCTGTGGATGGTACGGTGTGGTTCTGATCTTCTTACACCCGTACAAATTGCAGAACTCCTGGAACACCTCCACTTCAAATGCTGGTCCCTGATCGGTCAGTACCTTCTCCGGGTACCCATGGGGTCTACAGAAGTACTGCTGGAAGGTTTTGGCGGCCGTCCTAGCCATTAGATCTTTGACTGGCACAACTACCAGGAATCTGGAGTAGTGGTCCACGATGGTGAGAGCGTAGATATAGCCTGACCGGCTAGGTGTTAGCTTCACGTGATCTAGCACGACCAGCTCGAGCGGCCGTTTGGTGATGATGGGCTGCAAGGGAGCCCGTTGGCTGTCACGATCCTTCCTGTGTAGGCTACATGGGCCACACTCTCGACTGCACTTCTCGATGGCTTTCTTCATGCCAATCCAGTAGAACCTCCCACGAAGTAGCCTCTCCAGCTTCCTCCATCCGAAGTGTCCTGCCCCAGGACCATTGGCACATCTTGTCTTGGGACCACAATCTGCCATACCAATTCATGAGTGCGTGGGTCGATGCTTCTCCGGCACAGCTTACCATCGTGAATAAACAGTTTGCCCCTCTCCTTCCACAACTGTAATGCCTCTGGTGGATCATCCGGGCCGGGATGCAAACCTGCCTGCGTCAGGAGCTCTTTCACCCGATGGACCGCAGGGTCACCATCCTGGTTCTCGGCCCACCCGTGATGGGGCAGGGGATTCAACGGGGTGCCCTGATTATTCTTGCGCCTGTTCTCCACCTGATGGGAACACTGGGTGGCCTTGGGGCAGTGGAAAGCAGGCAGCTCTACCTCTTCAAATGCTTCTGGATCTTCCCCCATTTTGGGCAAGTGGGGCATTCGGGACAATGCATTGGCATTCGTATTCTTGTGCCCTGCCCGGTACTTGATGGTGAAGTTGTAATTGGACAACCGGGCTATCCACCGCTGCTCCAAGGCACCGAGTTTTGCTGTGTCCAAGTGCATTAGTGGATTATTATCCGTGAAGACGGTGAATTTTGCTGAGGCCAGGTAGTGCTTGAACCTCTCCGTCACGGCCCAAACGACAGCGAGGAACTCCAGCTTAAAGGAACTGTAGTTGTCAGGGTTCCTTTCGGTGGGGCGCAGTTTCCTGCTGGCGTAAGCGATTACTCTTTCCTTGCCTTTCTGGACCTGGGACAGCACGGCCCCCAGTCCCACGTTGCTAGCATCCATATACAATACAAATGGTTGGTCGTACTCAGGGTAGGCCAGTACCTCTTCTCCCGTCAGCGCCAACTTTAAGCAGGTGAACGATCCTTACAGTCCATCGTTCCAATCAAATGGGGTATTCTTACCCTTGGGTTTCTTGGATTGGCCCACCAACAGGTCTTGCAATGGCGTGGCCTTCTTGGTGAAGTCCTTGATAAACCTCCGGTAGTAGCCCACCAATCCGAGGAACTGCCGGACTTCATGGAGGTTACCGGGCTTCAGCCAGTCCTTGATCACCGTGACCTTGTCGGGGTCTGGGGCCACTCCTTCAGCACTCACCACATGGCCCAGGTACTGCACTTTGGGTTTTAGCAGATGGCATTTGGATGGTTTCACCTTTAAGCCAAAGTTGGACAGAGCTTCAAACACCTTGGCCAGGTGCTTCAAATGGTCTTCATAGGTCTTAGAGAAGACAATTACATTGTCCAGATATAGCAGCACAGTTTCAAAGTCCTTGTGTCCAAGACAGCACTCCATCATCCTCTGGAACGTTCCCGGGGCGTTACACAATCCGAAGGGCATGTAGTTGAATTCGCAGAGACCCATCGGCGTCATGAAGGCCATCTTTTCCTTGTCCACCTCTGCCACAGGAACCTTCCAGTACCCACTGGTGAGATCCAAGGTAGAGAAGTAGTTAGCAGATTTTAAAGCAGCCAGGGACTCCTCTATCCTGGGCAGGGGGTATGCGTCCTTATGTGTAATGCGGTTTAGTTGCCTATAATCTACACACATCCTCATGGCGCCATCTTTCTTCCTAACGAGGACTAATGGAGCTGCCCAGGGGCTACAACTGTCTCTCACTACCCCAGCCTCCTTCTTCTCTCGCAACATGTCCTTGGCACACTGATAATGAGCTGGGGGTACAGGACGGTATCTCTCTTTTATCGGTGGGTGATCTGTCATGGTTCCCAATGGCAGGGACATAGGCAAAAACAGGACTAGCTCTAGGAAGATGGAATCTAAGCTGACCGCGATGCTGAACCTCACGCGCAACTACCAATAGCCGGGGAACGTGCCTGCGTTTTATCCCTAGTAGTGTTGAGCGATACCGTCCGATACTTGAAAGTATCGGTATCGGAAAGTATCGGCCGATACCGTCACAGTATCGGAATCCAATCCGATACCGATACCCGATACCAATACAAGTCAATGGGACTCATGTATCGGACGGTATCCCTGATGGTTCCCAGGGTCTGAAGGAGAGGAAACTCTCCTTCAGGCCCTGGGAACCATATAAATGTGTAAAAGAAAGAATTAAAATAAAAAATATCGCTATACTCACCTGTCCGACGCAGCCGGGACTTCAGCGAGGGAACCGGCAGCGTTGTTTGTTTAAAAATCGCGCTATTACTTGGTTACGTGAATTCCCGGCTTGTGATTGGTCAGGTCGGCCATGTTGCCGGGACGCGGACCAATCACAGCAAGCCGTGACGAAATTACGTCACGGCTTGCTGTGATTGGTCCGCGTCCCGGCAATATGGCCGCCCTGACCAATCACAAGCCGGGACGTCACGGGAGGCTGGACACGCGCTCATTTTAAAATGGGCGCGTGTCCAGCCTCCCGTGACGTCACGGCTTGTGATTGGTTGCGCCGCGATCAACCAATCACAAGCCGGGAGGCTGGACGCGCTCATTTTGAAATGGGCGCGTGTCCAGCCTCCCGTGACGTCACGGCTTGTGATTGGTTGCGCCGCGATCAACCAATCACAAGCCGGGAGGCTGGACGCGCTCATTTTGAAATGGGCGCGTGTCCAGCCTCCCGGCTTGTGATTGGTTGACCGCGACGCAACCAATCACAAGCCGTGACGTCACGGGAGGCTGGACACGCGCCCTTTTTAAAATGAGCGCGTTTCCAGCCTCCCGTGACGTCACGGCTTGTGATTGGTTAATGGCGGCCATGTTGCCGGGACGCGGACCAATCACAGCAAGCCGTGACGTATTTTCGTCACGGCTTGCTGTGATTGGTCCGCGGCCCGGCAACATGGCCGCCCTGACCAATCACAAGCCGGGACTTCGCGTAACCATGTAAAAGCGGGAATTTTAAACAAACAACGCTGCCGGTTCCTGCGCTGAGGTCCCGGCTGCGTCGGACAGGTGAGTATAGCGATATTTTTTATTTTAATTCTCTATTTTACACATTTTAACATTAATGTTGTTCCGATACCCGATACCCGATACCCGATACCACAAGAGTATCGGAATCCCGGTATCGGAATTCCGATACAGCAAGTATCGGCCGATACCCGATACTTGCAGCATCGGAATGCTCAACACTAATCCCTAGACGTCTCGCACCAGCCGGAGATCTAGCTACCCCTAATAGAGGAAACACAGACCTGGCTTGCCTCCAGAGAAAACCCCAAAGTGATAGTAGCCCCCAACATATAATGACGGTTAGTTAAGAAGAAAACACATACGTAGTATGAATACAGGTTCAGCAAAGAGAGGCCCACTAACTAGAAAGCAGAAAATACAAAAGTGGACTTCGCGGTCAACTCAAAACCCTACAAAATACCATCCTGAAATAACTTTAAACTCCGGTATCAACTCATGACACCGGAGTGGTCATTTCAGTTCACTAGAGCTTCCAGCAGCAAGATTCAAAATAAAAGCACGCTGGACAAAAATTCACAAAAGGTACAGATGATCCAACTTATCTGAATCAGCAGACTTTGGAGCAGGTAGCAAGTAACAGAGGAGCTCTGGTAACATTGATAGCCGGCAAGTAAATGACTGAGAAGCCAGACTATATAGAAAACTCCCATTTCCTGATGGGAACAGGTGCACTGGAAATAAAAGACAGAAGTCAGCCAGTACCACCAGTAGCCACCAGAGGGAGCCCACAAACAGAATTCACAACAGTACCCCCCCCTTGAGGAGGGGGCACCGAACCCTCATGAGAACCACCAGGGCGATCTGGATGAGCCCTATGAAAGGCGTGAACCAAATCAGAGGCATGAACATCAGAGGCAGTCACCCAAGAATTATCTTCCTGACCGTATCCCTTCCATTTAACCAAATATTGAAGTCTCCGTCTGGAAACGCGAAAGTCCAAAATCTTCTCCACAACATACTCCAATTCACCCTGCACCAGCACAGGAGCAGGATGCTCAACAGAAGGAACAACCGGCACCTCGTACCTCCGCAACAACGACCGATGGAAGACATTATGAATAGTGAAAGATGCTGGTAGGTCCAAATGAAACGATACAGGATTAAGAATCTCCAAAATCTTATAAGGACCTATGAACCGAGGTTTAAACTTAGGAGAAGAGACCTTCATAGGGACAAAACGAGAAGATAACCATACCAAGTCCCCAACACGAAGACGATGACCAACACGACGACGACGATTAGCAAACTGCTGAGTCTTCTCCTGGGACAACTTCAAGTTGTCCACCACATGACTCCAAATCCGGTGCAGTCTATCCACCATCGTGTCCACTCCAGGGCAATCTGAAGATTCCACCTGGCCAGATGAAAAACGAGGGTGAAACCCCGAATTGCAAAAGAAAGGAGAAACCAGAGTGGCAGAACTAGCCCGATTATTAAGGGCAAACTCTGCCAACGGCAAAAAGGCGACCCAGTCATCCTGATCAGCAGACACAAAACACCTCAAATAAGTCTCCAAGGTCTGATTAGTTTGCTCTGTCTGGCCATTCATCTGAGGGTGGAATGCAGACGAAAAAGACAAATCAATGCCCATCCTGGCACAGAACGCCCGCTAAAATCTAGACACAAATTGGGATCCCCTGTCAGAAACGATGTTTTCCAGAATACCATGTAAACGAACCACGTTCTGAAAAAATAGAGGGACCAACTCAGATGAAGAAGGCAACTTGGGCAAGGGTACCAAATGAACCATTTTAGAAAAACGGTCACACACCACCCAGATGACGGACATTTTCTGAGAAACCGGGAGATCCGAAATAAAGTCCATAGAGATGTGCGTCCAAGGCCTCTTCGGAATAGGCAAGGGCAACAACAATCCACTAGCCCGAGAACAGCAAGGCTTGGCCCGAGCACAAACATCACAAGACTGTACAAAAGTACGCACATCCCGAGACAGGGAAGGCCACCAAAAGGACCTGGCCACCAAATCTCTGGTACCAAAGATTCCAGGGTGGCCCGCCAACGCAGAAGAATGAACCTCCAAGATAACTCTACTGGTCCACTCATCTGGAACAAACAGTCTCCCAGGCGGACAACGATCAGGCCTATCCGCCTGAAACTCCTGCAAAGCACGTCGCAAGTCTGGAGAGACAGCAGACAATATCACCCCATCCTTAAGGATACCCGTAGGCTCAGAATCACCAGGGGAGTCAGGCTCAAAACTCCTAGAAAGGGCATCTGCCTTTACATTTTTTGAACCTGGTAGATATGAGACCACAAAATTAAACCGAGAGAAAAACAACGACCAGCGCGCCTGTCTAGGATTCAGACGCCTGGCAGACTCAAGGTAAATCAGATTCTTGTGATCAGTCAAGACCACCACCTGATGCCTAGCACCCTCAAGCCAATGACGCCACTCCTCAAAGGCCCACTTCATAGCCAAGAGCTCCCGATTACCAACATCATAATTTTGCTCGGCGGGCGAAAATTTTCGAGAAAAGAACGCACATGGTCTCATCACCGAGCAATCGGAACTTCTCTGCGACAAAACCGCCCCCGCTCCGATCTCGGAAGCATCAACTTCGACCTGAAAAGGAAGTGAAACATCAGGCTGGCGCAACACAGGGGCAGAAGAAAAGCGGCGCTTAAGCTCCCGAAAGGCCTCCACAGCAGCCGAGGACCAATTGGCAACATCAGCACCCTTCTTAGTCAAATCCGTTAGAGGTTTAACAACACTTGAAAAACCCGTTATAAATCGACGATAGAAATTAGCAAAGCCCAAGAACTTCTGAAGACTCTTAAGAGAAGTAGGTTGCGTCCAATCACAAATAGCCCAAACCTTGACAGGATCCATCTCAATAGAAGAAGGGGAAAAAATGTACCCCAAAAAAGAGATCTTCTGAACCCCAAAAATACACTTTGAACCCTTTACAAACAAAGAATTGGCCCGCAAAACCTGAAAAACCTTCCTGACCTGTTGAAGATGCGACTCCCAGTCATCAAAAAAAATCAAAACATCATCCAAATACACAATCATAAATTTATCCAGATATTCACGGAAAATATTGTGCATAAAGGACTGAAAGACTGAAGGGGCATTAGAAAGACCAAAAGGCATTACTAAATACTCAAAATGGCCCTCGGGCGTATTAAATGCAGTTTTCCACTCATCTCCCTGCTTTATCCGCACCAAATTATATGCACCCCGAAGATCAATCTTGGAGAACCACCTTGCCCCCTTAATACGAGCAAACAAATCAGTCAACAGTGGCAAAGGATACTGATATTTGACAGTAATCTTATTCAACAGCCGATAATCAATACAAGGCCTCAGGGAACCGTCTTTTTTACCCACGAAAAAAAAACCTGCTCCTAAAGGAGATGAGGATGGACGGATATGTCCCTTTTCCAAGGACTCCTTAATATACTCTCGCATAGCAGCATGCTCTGGCACAGACAGATTGAACAAACGACCCTTAGGAAATTTGCTGCCAGGAATCAAATCTATAGCACAATCGCAATCCCTGTGAGGAGGGAGCGAACTAAGTTTAGGCTCCTCAAAAACATCACAGTAGTAAGCCAAAAATGCCGGAACCTCAGAGGGAGTAGATGAAGCAATGGAAACCAAAGGTACTTCCCCATGAGCCCCCTGACATCCCCAGCTTAATACGGACATTGTTTTCCAGTCAAGAACTGGGTTATGAGTTTGTAACCATGGCAATCCAAGCACTAAAACATCATGCAAGTTATGCAACACAAGGAATTGAATCACCTCCTGATGGTCTGGAGTCATACACATAGTCACTTGTGTCCAGTATTGAGGCTTATTCCTAGCCAATGGTGTGGAATCAATACCCTTCAAAGGAATGGGGACTTCCAGAGACTCTAGACTAAACCCACAGCGCCTGGCAAAGGACCAATCCATAAGACTCAGGGCGGCGCCAGAGTCCACATAGGCATTCACGGTAATAGATGATAACGAACAAATCAAAGTCACAGACAAAATAAACTTAGACTGCAAAGTGCTAACTGCAAAAGACTTATCAACCTTTTTTGTGCGTTTAGAGCATGCTGATATAACATGAGCAGAATCGCCACAATAGAAGCACAACCCATTTCTACGCCTATAATTCTGCCGCTCACTTCTGGACAGAATTCTATCACATTGCATATTCTCCGGTGCCTGCTCAGAAGACACCGCCAAATGGTGCACAGGTTTGCGCTCCCGCAAACGCCGGTCAATCTGAATAGCCATTGCCATGGACTCATTCAGACCTGTGGGCGTAGGAAACCCCACCATGACATCTTTAACGGCGTCAGAGAGGCCCTCTCTGAAATTCGCAGCCAGGGCACACTCATTCCACTGAGTAAGCACAGACCACTTTCGAAATTTTTGACAATATATTTCAGCTTCATCATGCCCTTGAGAGAGGGCTATCAAGGCTTTTTCAGCCTGAATCTCCAAATTAGGTTCCTAATAGAGCAACCCCAGCGCCAGAAAAAATGCATCCACATTGAGCAGCGCAGGATCCCCTGGCGCCAATGCAAATGCCCA